>NC_051177.1:33581638-33881638 GCF_013339695.2 Rhipicephalus sanguineus
AAACGGCGCGTAACTTTGGTCATCGAGTGACGTAAACACACACACTTAACAAACGCTACCAATCATTTAGGGTCGCCTGATAGAAATGTTTGCCTTACACGCACATTTTTTTTTTCTATCGTTCGAAGTGTACAAGGTACTTTTCATCGCGTACGGTGGAGCTAACACTGCTAACTAAATAGGTTCGGTTAAACCGTTGTGAAAGCGATCTCCTATCGGCTTATAAAACGATCGGTCCTGAACTATTCCTGTCAGTTTTATTTGCAACTAATAGAGTTTCTGTAGCGAAGACTGCTTTGAGATTAGTTCTGACACTCGCGTGTTAAGCTCATCGAAGAACCCGTGAAAACTGCGATAACATATCATTTTTTTAAAAATGACCATTTGTGCTGCTCCCTTTACCGTCTATTGGCGTTCCTAGAAGAACACTGCAAGTGAAATGAAAGAAAGCGAGTCAAGCCGTTTTCGCAGGTCACTACAGCTCGCCAACAGCAACTTGATGTACAAGCACCGACACTAATCTCATTAAAAGGCCCGTAATTTACGATAATTACAAAGATGAGCAATGTACGAGACACGAGGTATTTACAGTTGTACACGTTCCCAACACATAGAGTAAACGGAATAGTTTCTTAACATGGAAACTCCCTTGAAATAAGATATGTATCGACCCCTACTATGCGAACGAAGAAATATAAAAATATTCAACGGCTGAGTACGGTTTAACTAAAGTCTTCTAATATCCTGCCAACATAGAAAGTCGATAAATCTGTTCCATTATTTTTACTTTACTTCGTCAATTGAGCGCGTGTACGCTGTGGTCACTCTTCGCAAACACCACAGAAAGTCGTGTCGATTATGAAACGGATATCAAGCAGAAATATTTAAAAAATGAATCGATAAATTGAAACTATAGACGGTGCATTGTAATCATCACACTCACCTTTCTTGAAGAAATGAGCCTCGCATCCGAGGTTAGAACTGAGGGCCAGGAGGCCCAACGCTAGAAGGAGGATGCACATTTCCGCTCTGCGTCGTCGACAACGACGTTGACTGTACACTAGCTGGGCGCGCGCCTTTTTGAAAACGCCAAGAGTGTGCCACGGGTTGTCCCCCCGCCAACAAACGTCGGTGTGTGCGGCGGTGGTGTTCTTCGCGGCCGTAAAAAAATGGCGCTCTTTGGCGCACGAGCTCTTCGCAACTTACTCCTCGGCCCCTTCTTCGCTCACTCCAAAAACTCCAGACTTTGGAAGCATATGAGAGGGCAACCGGTTGCATCTCATATATATACACCAGTATATATGTGAGGATATGCTGAGAAGCCTAGCGCAACGATGTCTTTTCGATCGTGCGCACTCCGGTAGTGCGCTACGGAAGAGCCCATGCGAGCTGCAATCGTGCGATAGTGAGACGCGCGCGAAAGTCAGTGAAGCGGAGGTTGCAAAAAAAAAAAACGAAAAAAAAAAAACGCATCTCCGCAGAGTGAATCATGACGAGTGTGCAGAGCTCTGGGTATCGTGTGGGTGACTAATCGTACGTTACCCGAGCGTTGCCCCATGTAATGTAAATTGAGTGACATAAAGTGACATAAACAGTCGACGACAAAGTTAGGTTCTAAGGCCCATAATGTCTACGTTGAAGTCGCCTAGTAGTATAAAGGGTTCGTGCTTGTCTTATATTGCTTTCTCACAATTATTATTGATGCTCATCTATCGTAAACCTTTTTTTTTATTCGCATACACACATATATGTTTCGACTATGGCAACTGTTTCGCTGTTTACAAACACAGGCCCTCGGAAGGCTTCCGGTTTCGTGCGCTGGCGTAGGCTAGTAGAATTGGCGGGGAACAAAAGCCTTGGCGAGTAGCCCGTAGGGTTTCAACACTTTTCTTCCTGTGTCTAGCAAAATAATTCAAATAAATATTCTTCCAAGCTATACACAACATTAATCGAGTTAGTCCTTAACTTTAAGCTCCTTTCTTTTATGTGAAAGCGGAAAAAGAGTACTTCCTTACTCTGACAAAACTTAAAAATGCGCTTTCCGCTTCGGTGTTGTAGAGCAATAAATTAAATGACCGCAGGGGCGTAGCCAGAAATTTTTTCGGGGGGGGGGGGGTTCAAACATACTTTATGTAGGTTCGTGCGTGCGTTTGTATGTGTGCGTGTATATATACGCAAGCAAAACTGAAAAATTTCGGGGGGGGTGAACCCCCCAACCCCCCCCCCCCCCTCTTAGCTACGCCCCTGATGACCGGAAGTATCTTGGGGTACAGCACGCGGTCCTGCTATCGCAATCTTGAAACCGTCTTGACACCGGACAGTGAGAGTCGACGACAAAGCTAGGTCCTAATAAGGTCCATAATGTGTACGCTGAAGCAGCGGCGCACGGGCGCTGCCATGTTTCATCACGTGATCGTAACTGGCCTTCCCCCAGCCAACGCATTGGGCCAGCGAAGCGGCTGTGGCCGTACCACACAAGCTGGTTGCAGCAAGGTGTAAGCAAGTCTGCCTACGCAGCAAAACATAGTTCTACATGTAACCGCCTCAAATTTGATAACGTCGAGACATCTGCGTTTGTTTGGTACGTGCTACGTCACAACGATAAGCGATATATTTAATAAACTTCGTATTTATGGCGTATGCCTTGAATTGCTGTATTAGCAACCACCAGTAGCTGGGGTTATAAGCCAACATGGCAGCACCCATGCAGACGCGACCGCCCGCTTCGATCCGAACTCGCGCTTGCTACTCGCCCACTGTCCTCACAGCAATAAATAAATGGCGAAATCGGCCATCGCTTTGTGTCAGCTCACGCTGAGGAAAAAATGCCCCCACCTCCCCGAAGGGAATCGTGAGGAAAAGCGAATGCATTTCTTGCGCCGAGAGTACACGGCGTAGTAATTTTAATGGCGTAAAGCTGGACACATCGACGCGCTCAAGTGTCTCCCTTTTGGGCGCCTCTTTCAATGAACCCTTCCTACGTGCGTTCGTAATCACCTCAGGGATGTTGCCACCGCCTTCAATGCAGCACAAACGCGTTTATAACGTGCTGTTTTCAGGCTGTGCCAAGGCAGCACAAACGCTAAACGCGTTTCATACGCACTGCATTGAGGCGGTAGCTCAGGGAGGAGAAAGAGCGAACGGCGAGAGAAGGAGCGGCGAAGCACTGCACCTACACTCTCCTACACTCTCTCCACACACGCGGGAGCTCCGTCAAGCTCCCGCGATGCAAGCGCCCTCACACGCCAGAGCGCGCTCCTCCTCTCCACTCACTCTCCGCTACTCCGCCCGCACCACCTGCTCCGGTTGCTAGGGGCGAGGATAAGCGCGCGCACCCGCAGCTGTTGCTATGGGAGAGGGAGTGAGAGCGGAGAGGCGCGCGGACACCGACCGACGCCTGACATAGCCCGACTAAGAAATGCATTCGCATTTAAAAGCGTCAGGTATGCTTTGTCTTTATTATTGCGATCAGCTGTGTTTATTTAGCCGTGCCTCCTAAGCCTTATCTCAGACGATATGAGAATGAATCTTGGAAACACCGCAAAATACTGACGAGTACATTGCTCTCGAAGCTCCAGGACGCGAATATAAAGTAAATAAATGCGTAGGTTTTGAAATTACGGGCCACACAGCGCAGGAACAACGACGCGATAAATTCGAGGCGGAAGGAAATTGCATCCACAGGTGCCGCCATGTTTTCTCACTGATCTCCACTAGGAGGAGCTGGATGGCGCATCGAGCACGCGGGCGTGAAGCCGCTGTTTTTGTCCCGGAAGAGAGTTTTTCTCTTCTTTTTTAAAGAAATACCTGCCTGTAGCGCAGTAAACTGTACGAATAGACCGGAAAAGTCGCCAGGAAAGACATTTCGCGCTAAGTACCTCAATGTTGCATTACTTTTTACGCATTTTGTACGTTGCCGCGCTCCGCCGTATTCGGACGGCGTCGGCACGGCGTTCGTGATCTTTCGTGTAGCGTTCGTCGGCGTCTAAAGTGAGGCGTAATCGCAGAGTTTGAAAAAATAAAAAAGAAAAACGATCATAACAACAGCTGCCACCCGAGAATACTTGAATTGCGCGACTGAGACGGACAGAAGACGCCAGCTTCCGGGACAAACAGGGGACCTTCCGGTGGCTTCACAAGCGCCCGCCTCGCAGAGCGTGGATGTGCCGTCCAGCCTTTTTAATGGAGGTCAGTGTGTTTTCTTTTCCGCCGCTGCCGTCTGCTCGCTTTTACTCGCGCGCGCGCAGACGCTATGGGAACGCCGAGCAGACGACGCGACGTGGACGGAGACATATTGAGCAGCGCTGCCAAAGACCACGGCAGGGCGATGGCCATGGGGACGGCCACAGTAGGGGGACGGCCATGGTGCGGTGGCGCCATCTAGTTTTGCTTTAGCAAACCAGCTGCGGAAAATCGTCTATAAAGGGTAATGCTTGCAGGTGTTTTATATTGTTCTGTCACAATTGTGATTGATATTAGACTATTGTTAAACCCATTGTTAAAACCACGCATCTCCATGAAGTGAATCATGACGAGTGGTCGAGTAGGTGTGTAAGCACGGACGTCGACGGACGGACATGCCTCGGCCTTAAGGTGCTTCTCCCTTAAGAGGGAAGGGAGCATCGGCAGCGGTGTGCTTGCAGTGTTGTACTATCAGCATCAAATGAAACCCGAACAGCGGCAAGCCTTCGCAATGGCATAGTGCGTGCCGTCCAGTTATCACCATGGGCAGGCGCGCATATGCGCAGTGCGCCCAAACCGGATGGGCGCGCCGTTCAATGGTGATACGGCGCGCAATATACCATTGTGAAGGCTCGCCGCTGTTCGCGTTTCATTTAACGCCGATAGTACGCGTTCCTCTGAAACAGGAACGAACGCTAGTTCCTTCGCTATCTTGGAACCATACTCCGTTTCATACATCAGGTGCAACACTAAATGTGTTCGCGCCAAGAAATAGTTCAATGATTTCACGAACCGTAACATGATTGTTGTGTGTGTGTGTGTGTGTGTGTGTGTGTGTGTGTGTGTGTGTGTGTGTGTGTGTGTGTGTGTGTGTGTGTGTGTGTTTTAGTCTGAGTAATAAATGGAGATACTTTGTGCTTTAGAAACAAACGAACCTAGCTCTACGGTTGTCAAGTTCTTCTGGGTCGCTTAGCGTCTCTTTGTTTTCGTTTTTTGGTGTTTGCTTTGCAGCCCTTCGCAACGCCTCATGCGCACTCTCTTGCTCGGCTCGCACGAGCATTTACAGTGGTGAAAGCCAAGCGCGAGACGCGCGGACTCGCACATTTTGCTGGCCGAATTTCTTGCATACATCTCCCACAGCGTTGCATGCACCTGATGTATGAAACGGAGTTCCCGTTATAAGTTCCTTTAATTCAAAAGGAACGTGTTCCAGTTACAATTTGAACATTGGGACGTATCGTTACATTAATGTTACATTTGGTTTTTTTTAAATCAATATATAGTGTCGGATAATCCTGAGCAGTAACTGTGAATTTTGATTTTAAGGGCGTGGTCAAGATCGCTGGCGCGCGCGCTATTTCAGCAGCCATCCGCGGGCGGCTCGTCTACCCTTCTACGTGCTGCGCTCTCAACGCGAAGAGACTGTCCGAAATGTGTTGCTCTCCCTGGACCGGCCGTATTCTCTTGCACCAGCGTTTTATATATAGTTGCGCGAGATCGGATCCAAAAGAGTCAGCTGCCAGCTTTACTTCGTATAAGATTACAATTTGTTGCTATCGCATTCATTGTTTCGCCCTTGCGGTGAAACTGTGATTTTTTCTCGTCAGCACTTCGTTGGCAGTGTTGAAGGGCCGTTCCATCGATGCGGTTGAGGTTCCTGCCGTGTTGTACACAAATAAGAGCAAAGCCAACCGAGGTCTTAGGGGCAAGGGCAGGCTCAGCGGGCGCAACACGAATGTATCGCCGGATTTACGCGTATCGTTTATTGCATGACTGATACGTTACCAGTACGGCGGCTGTCGAACTGAACCATGATAAAATTATGGACCGATAGGCACGGAGATAAGTCACATATGTTGAAGGAATGCCTGCCCAAACGCAACCATCGAAGGCACCGGGCAAGCGCCTCTGGCTCCCGCGTCCACTGCGTTGCGGTCATCTCCCCGACATCCACGCAGCCGGGTGTGAAAAGACAGATTTGCCGATAGATTCCGGCGCGTGCAGGGGTCTCCATGGGTGATGTTGCGTATGACGAAGAGCCCCTGGCGCAGAGGCGTCGCTGCCTGAATTTTGTATAATGTTACTGTGCATCGCTTCAAAATGAGTTAGCATATGTGGCGCTCAGTCGGAGCCAAAGTTGCGCAATGCTGCGATCCTATATTAAGGAGCTTTAGAACAGCGTACGCAAAGCTTCGCGCTAGCATTTGCCGCCTCTGCGCATGCTTCGTACGCTATTCTCTTGCAGGCCCCCGCTGAGTGATTGAAATAGCGGGCGACTGCAACGACCGCTATCTTTGCGTACGCTATTCTAAAGCTGCCTATAGTACCGTAAAGCCACCTTTCGCCCACATTTAAGGAAGTTGAAAGCATGAAATCGTATGGCATTGATCATGAGATGAATTAGACATAGATAATGTCACTTGACATTAAGACTTGACATCAGATAAATTGCATAAACCATTTTGTTACATGACGTGTTAAAATGTCATGCCTTAACACACTTGACATGACAGGCGAGATATGTCATGAATGGCATGTATGGATGGCGTGAATTCGGAGCCTAATTCAACGAGTAGCACTTAAACGCATCACGTGACATGCAGCCCATTAATCTGCAATTACCGTGTGCAGGATGGGAACTTGGAGTACTAGGGTACGAAACACGTCGAATAGCAGTGGACCGGCGCATGTAAAAAAAAAGACTCGCTGCTCTGGCTTTCTACGTATGGGATCTTCTGTTAGCGAACACTGCATGTGCAAATTCGAGGAGAAAGATGAGAACAAAAACAAGAAGGGCGCCGATGTCGTGCTCACACTGAGGCCGGAAGGGATAAATTTAAGCCCATCCTTCGGAGAGGTTGATCTAGCAGTCGTTTTCTTTGATTTGTGAACAATCTGCATGTTAAAAAGAAATGATGCAGAGATTCACTCTCGTTGCAGTGGAGGCATAAGGGTGACTGTACCAGACCCGACCTGTGTAGGTAAAAGTTCAGTGGGGGAACTCGGCATCTTATCCTGGTAATTGATATTTCTTCCCTTCTAGTGCAGTACCAACGATTTTTCCATGGATACTTAAGGTGGGGAAACTCAGATGTTGCCAAAGCCGATTTGGCAAAGGTATCCGACGTTGCAAACTTTTCAAATCGTGCTGCTGAGACGAACGGCATCGTCGGCATTATAGAGATTATGGGACCATTATGTGATGCCACCGCAAGTGCATCTGCATATTCATTGAGGGCTAAACCCTTGTGCCCTGGTACCCACACTAAGGGAATAAGACGATAATGTCTTGGGACAAGGGAATAAAATACTTCTAAGGCATTCGAGAAATTAGGTGCAGTTAATGCAGAGCAGATAGATAAACAATCTGTCACGATGACAGCTTCTGTTATTGATAGGGGTAATTTACGTAAGGCTAGGACAATGGCAAGCAATTCCGCTTGATAAATAGGCGTAAAGTCGGGTAATCGAATTGAAAAAGACCAATCCAAAGCTGAGGATGCAGTTCCCACTCCTGCCTTTTCTTGACAAACTGAAGCGTCAGTCGCTATAACGATGTTTGTTTCTAAATTTAACAGGTGGTCTTCCAAAACGGCATTCAGGTACCTATTGGGTAAATGTTTGCATTCCTTAGGAAATACATTGTCGAACTCTATTCTAATTGTTTGAGGAGATCTGTTAAGTACAAGTACCTCGCGAAGGTTTACTTGTATTTTTTCCAAGAGCTTTTGTGCGACAATCACTTGTGGACACCTTAATCTAGACCACTGATGGTTAAGAAAGGACGTCGGCTCATTAATAAAAACATACAGTGACCTTCTCTGAGGTGTCGCATATATCTTTAGGAAGGTACGTACTGTTTGAATTTGGAACCGTGTAAGAAGAGAAGGCAGGCGCGCTTCTTTATACAAAATATTATTTGCGACAAATTTAGTAAGCCCAAGACATAATTTTAATGATTCGCCTTCTAGCAGAATCAGTGGTCGAAGTTTGTTCTTTCCTTTGGTGCAGCTGAAATGGGCTTTAGTCACAGGAACGTTTTCGAAGCCGTGTGCGAGTTTTTACGGGAAACAAAAAGAATAGAATGTTAAGTTTATGCACCATTTCACTGTTTCAACCTATTCAATCTTTTTTAACATCTGGATTGTACCAATGAATCTAATTTTTAAACCATTCATTCCTAAACATATTCGGATTGTAA
Source organism: Rhipicephalus sanguineus (assembly GCF_013339695.2). NCBI lineage: Eukaryota > Metazoa > Arthropoda > Arachnida > Ixodida > Ixodidae > Rhipicephalus > Rhipicephalus sanguineus. The sequence goes on from NC_051177.1 coordinate 33,590,022, forward strand.
AACAATTTAATTTCTAAAATAAGGTACCACCTGTTTCATGGCTGATCCCCCGCGGTGGGTTGCGCCAAGTAACTGAAGATCAACCAACCAACCAACCAACACTGAGGCCGAATGTGATCTACCGCGTCGACAAACCAAGACCACTACTGCTCGGCGGGCTACGTCGCTTCCGGCGGCTCCTCGGTCGCAAGAGCCTCGGAGTCGCTATCGTTTTCGTCGGTAATCGCGTTCGTTCCGTCCTTTCGGGCGCCGCCTGTCGCCGTCGATGTCTTCTTAGCGTAGGGAGCGTTCATGTTGCGCTGGGACTTCTGGGTAGTCTTTAACGTCCTGCGACATGGAAATTAAGAAATAAGTAAATCAAAGATCGGGAGAGAGGTGAGCAGGAGAGGCGGTGGCTCGTGACACTTTTTGTCTTGGTTACCGTGGTGGCCGTTCTTCAGCTTTGACCAAGTGGCTCAGCGTTTTGTTATAACGTGTATTGGACCAAGAAAAACATTCTTAACGTTTGTTCTAGTGTAGTCAAACAGCGAGTAGTCAAACAAGAGCTTTCCTTTTTTTCACCGTCCATGCAGCAGACGCGATCTTTAGCTCTTTGAACCACACAAATTGTCTTTGCTTCAAATATTCAATTTTTATGGAATAATTGTGAGAAAAAGTTACAAGAAACATATTGGACACATGAAAAAAAAAGTGGCGTGTAATAAAGTCTCCACGAGGCGGTTAGTGGTGCTGACCAGCGTGCCGGAAGGGTCTCTACATAGTACATATTTCGCATGTGGTCCCTGCAATGGTCCTTAGCATGCTTTGCGCTTTCCCTTTTAAATATTATGTTTTATGCAATTCAGAAAAAGGTTCTTTTTTTCTTCCGAAAGCACAGTGGCACATTGACGTTCGGCACAGCCAAATTGTCCTCGATGCCTTTGGTGCTGAATTTCCCGTGTCCTTGTTTCGCTGTTCGCCGATTGAATATAGTGTGTTTTTTTTTTTCTGTGCGCACAGATTATTATCAAACACGATCTTCTAAATCCACTCAAGCGTTCATAAAAGGCTAAAAATGCCAAATGGGGTAGTACCGTAACTGTTCATTTCAAGAATGTCAGGTGGCAGTGCACAGTCATGAAAATATTAGCAGCAGAGACATCCGATGCTTTGTACTCCAGATGGGAACCGTTCAGGCTGGGACGGTGGAATCTGCATCTCTTTCGGTGTCGCGTGCGTCACTGGCATTTCCAGTAACATGTGCAATCGCGGATTCGTCGTCGGACATCAAATTGCGGATATCCTCTTCCTGGCCACCAGTGCTATCGCTTGAGCTGTCGCCTGCAGCAGAGCTATTCGTGTCGCTTGGGGTATCTTCATACCGAACAAAAAGAGGCGTTTTTGTCATGTAACGCAACTTTATGGCGAATTTCGCCCTTACAGTCTGGGACCCGACTTCTAACCCCTTTCATGCACGGTAGTTAGTGTAGCTGACCACCGTAAAAAAAAGTCGTCAGACATTATCATTTTGACCCACAGCGTATTTTAGATGCGAAGCAGCTTTCGCGCTGGGCTTTGTTTGTAGTTCCATTGGCGACCGTCCGCTTTCTAAAACCTACCATAGCCATCTGTAACATATTGAGCGCGCGCTCGCGCGAAGGAGAAGTCTTCTTCATCTTGTTCTTCAACCGCCTTAATGATGATATGTGCAGAGCGTGCGCTTGTGCCAAGGAGAAGTCTTCTTCGTCTTGTTCTTCGACCGCCTTGATGATGATACGTGCAGAGCACTTTAGCGGCCCGGGCTGCCGTATGCTATCCTAGCTTGGCGTAACGCAGACAAAACCACGTGTGCTGGCACGCGCTAGCGCGTTCGGGCCTGTGTAAGGGGCTGGGTAAGACGCTGTGGCCTCTCCCCCTTACACTCTCTCAGCAATCACGTGATGGCGTCGGGGAACGAGATTCTGCAGACGCGCGATGAACCCGCGTGGCGTGCTCCAACAAGAGTTCGGGACGAGTGACAGCAACAGCAGCTACAGTGAATTCATGGTGCTCCACATAAAGGACGCGTTAACATCGGGAAGGTGCCCGTGATGAACGGAACCTTCAGTCGACCCATGCGCTCCTTCGCATCCCCACATGATTCCCTTTAGTCGGAGATGGTGAATTTTTTTACCAATAAAGCCTGTAAGATGCACTCCCACGATGCGGGTGACATTCAAGAAAGATTAGGTCTAAGTGTACATAGCTTAGCGCACGTGCAAACTTTCAAAGTCCAGCGCGGGAAGCGCCATGCTGGCTCTAAGGTTGTTGCTTAGCAACAACAAAAAAAAAAGCCCTCCTAGAAAACCAGCACCACCTGCCGCACTTTCAGAGAAGAGTGAAGGTGAAAAGTAAACACTTGTTTGCTTGATAAGCAGCTAACTTGCACTGGAAAAAAAGTTTTTGAGTTTGTGGTCAACAACGCTGACCACTTTGCTTCAGTTCTCCAATACTCCAGTGAGAGAGAAAGAGGGGAAAATGGGGGAGGGAGGGAGGGGGGGGGGGGGCTCGATGTGAGTGAAGAGACTACATCGGCATCCCAGTATACTCAGCTGAGTGCCCAACTTCAGCTGCGCATCGCAGGGAACATGTGAGTAGTACTCATGGATTGAAACGCAACATCATTTTTTTTAATATAACGAGTGCTATGATGAATTGCTCGCGATGTAAGTGTTCGAGTCAAAATTTTACGCCTATATGACACGAATTCTAGACGCTATAGAAACAAAGTAAGATCATTATTTAGCCCTAAATTTTCGCCTTTTAATCAGCATGCTTCAACGAATAACCTCGTCTGGTTCACCCTCTTTTTCCGTCGCCTTAGCCTCGTCCAGGTGCTCTCCTATCGTGAATGCCAGTGGTGTGGAAAAGTGAAAGAGCGCGAATACATTTTGTTACTATACGCCATATTCCTGAGCTTGGGAGTGTTGTTCTGTATACGTGTAACACCGTTGTCCCGCCCGTGTTTTGTGCATTTTAATGGCACGCGTCAACAAGGGAATTATGAGTTCCCGAATTTTCGAGGTAACGCATCCTAACGGTTTTCAGTGAATTCTCAGTATTGTCGTGGTCATGCATTTGACCAGTAAGAGGGCTATTTTCTGGAAGCGCTGAAGTGTACAGAGAACTGGAATAACGCCATTTGATGAAAGGAGCTCCTCCTGCATTATTTACCGGCACCAGCTAAAGTTGGTTGTTGGCTTGCGTGTTAATGTTGGTCGACCGAGGCCGGATGCACTTTCAATTTTGCCATGTGTGTATATACACACATCATACAACACACTTACGAAGATACATAAAGTATTGTTGAGCTCTTCCCCCGCCCCATTCCCCCCCCCCCCTCCCCGCAGAGAATAGGCCACTGGCCGGATGTATACTTCGGCAACCAGTAGCGTATAGCCAGCAATTTTTGTCGGGGGTGGGGGAGGTTCAACTATACTTTATGTGTGTTCGTGCGTGCGTTTGTATGTGTGCGTGATATACACACATGCAAAATTGAAAGCTTCCGGGGGGGGGGGGGTTCTAACCCCCCTCCCCAATTTTCCTCCCCTTTGGCTACGCTAGTGCCGGCAACAAAATAACCCTGCGAAGTTAGCCGCAAGCGCTCGTTAAAAACCCAAAAGGCTGAGTCTGAGGACGCCTACATTCGTTTCGTACGCTTCTCAGCAACAGTCCTGGGGGCACGCCTGGACTTCGGCCGCTGTTCCGGTTTGAACGATCCTCTTTTTCGAGCACCGATTGCGGTGGTGTTGGTGCGTTTTCTCGTCGTATTCGTGGTCATCTTCTTTGTGACCGCCAATGACGGATTCTTCGTGGTCTTCTTCATTTTGGAATGTTTCTCAGTCGTCGCCTTTGTCGCCTTCCTGCTGACGATCTTGGTCCCGTTCCTGGTGGTGCTTTTCCTCCTCGATCCATTGCTGGCGCCGCCGCTTCTTGCCCGGTCGGTCGGCATCGGCTCCGGCCTGTCGGTCAGACATTACATTACATTAAAGGGGAGTTGGGCGAAAAATAAATGAAATTTAAATTTAAAAAATTATCTATGCCCTGCCTGCACCACCTAAGTATCGCAGGCCAAAATCGATAAATTAGATAAAATAACAAAATGTACTAAAATTTCGGTTAAAAAATAACAAATAAAAAATTTGATCCCACCATCTAGCGAAACCACCTCCAAGGGCTAGATTACATAATACGGTTTGTCTTCATCTTGACTTACCAATGTTTTTTATACAATGGATCTCCGATGAGCTCGTTTTGACTAACAAGTCTTCCATTCTTTTCTACAGACAGCGTCCAGCGCCCTGCGGAATGCCAGCAGGCTGTCCGTGGTCGCCGTGTCGTCGGCCGTCATCTTTGCAGCGGCGCTCAACTCGTCCAAGCTCCCTGTCAGTGGGAAGAAAATGAACAAACTTGTGCAGTACGTGGCAGGTCTAGACGGTTATACAGTGTTGTTGACTTAACGAAGTTCGATTAGAAACATGCGGACATACGAAATATAAGGCAGACGCAAAAAGCTCAGCTGCTCGACCAAGCACTAGCGACAAATCGACAGAGTGCCAGGCGTAGCCAAATCGCTTGATCCCAACCGGCCGTCCGGCTGACCGATCATCCAATCCAGGGGTGCTATTCTGGACACTGTCAAATTCCGCCATATTGTAAAATTTTGTAATGGCGGCATTTTAAGCCAATAGGAGAGGTCATAGCACGTCTCTGGGCCAATAAGAGTTGACCAATGGCGGAATTCGACACGGAGGATTTCGGAAATGTCCAGAAGAGCACCCCAGGGGTGCTATGCAGGATGGCCCGAGTTTGGCGAAACTCGGAATATTTCCGAGCTCTCGCGATCCCCTCTTTTGAACGAGCTAATGTTACGAAAAGGTCAAATCAATCCCCAGCGCGCGCTGCGTTCCATTAGTTACGATGGAAAGCGAAGTCACGTCAAGGGCGGTCGACAAAGTTTGATGGTGCCTTCAAACCAGTTTATAGAGGAGGTGTTCCTTCAAACCAGAGGCATCTTCTTTAACTTGTTTGTCGTTCCACTGTGTGCAGAAGTGCACCCACGCAAGAAAAATGTCAGAAACTGTTGCTAACGATATTTTTTAGAGGTACGGGCTGTTTAAATTCATTTTCATGCGTTTAATGTCTGCACTAAGTATCCTTTAGAATAAAGAGCACTGGGGCCTCTGAGATTAGCTCCGGCCGAGCGCCTTACATGTGTGTGCAATTGGTCGCCCTCTCTGGACACTCGCGTCTCAAAATCAGTCCTTCTCGTTATCTGTATTGTCTATGTATCCAAATGCAAAGTGGAGAACTTTTTCACAGATAGCAACAGGTTTGCACTACTACACGATAGGAAGCACAAAAAGTTATTATTATTATTATTATTATTATTATTATTATTATTATTATTATTATTATTATTATTATTATTATTATTATTATTATTATTATTATTATTATTATTATTATTATTATCATTAATTTGCTACGACTTACTTGGGTCCTGGAGATGAAATGGAAGTTTTCTTTTTTGGATTAGCGCTATGGGTTAAGGGTGACCAGAGTTTAGTTTATGATGGCCCTAGATCGGCAAACTCATGAGTCGACTCACTCAGACTCACTCAGACTCAGATCGGCCCGTGAGTCTGAGTCTGAGTAAGTCCGGTTGAGTAATATTTGGGTGAGTTTGAGTCCGACTGAGTGCGGTTGTGGAAATTTTTAGTGAGTCTGAGTCCGAGTAAGCGTGGTCGAGGAAAATATTTGGTGAGTCTGAGTCCGAGTGAGCCCTAAGCGCAAAATATTTTTCGTGAGTGAGTCTGAGTGAGCTCCACCTTTTAATGCCGACCTATGGTCCTATCTACTCATCTTCAGCATTACTGTCAGCCTTCTATCGGCTTACGTTTACGCTCAAGTATATTCACACATATCTCAACGCATTCACGTTCATGCACCACCTCAATATTTATTAGTTAGAGACGTTAATTGCCAGGGGTGCCATGACTTCCCCCCGCAATCTCTTTCACGGAAAGTTCTTGATAAAAATATCTCATGTGAGTCGGGTATTTCTTAAAAATGTCCTTACTGGATTACTGATAACTCGTATTTGAAGGTATATAAGATCAGGAGGTGTATCGTAGAGCATCGATTATGTGAGATACCGGCATTGAAGAGCACTGATACCAAGATCGAAAAAAGCTAGTTTCATGCTCACGGACTCATGAGTCGACTCACTCAGATTCACTCAGACTCAAGTCAAGCCGCGAGTCTGAGTCTGAGCGAGTCCGGTTGAGAAAAAGTTTAGTGAGTCTGAGTCCGGGTGAGTGCGGTTGAGGGAAATTTTGGTGAGCCTGAGTCCGAGTGAGCCCTCAAAGCAGAATATATTTTTCGAGTGAGTCTGAGTGAGTCAACTTTTTTGCCGATCTATGATGATGGCTTTGTGACATCACTGTGAGCAATGCCACTACTATACATATTACGGTTGATATATTCCGTTTTCACAGAGATTATCCAACCGTAATAGTGCCATTACGGGTGGTCATTCATTTAGTAGGCAAGAACAGTTACAAGGTGCAAAGACGCAGCTTATCGGTTAAACGAGTTGAGATTCAATGTATCAACGCAGACACTGAGCGCTTAATAACAATAAATCACACATACTACTGTCAGAGCGACACATTACATGGCGGATAACTGTTTAAAAGTTGTTTGAAAGAAACTATACACGAATTGAAAAATACTTTCGTCATGCGAAAGATCGCGGAAAGATAAGCTCATGGTCAAGTTCAGGAAACGATAAAAACAGAAAAAATAGCTAGCAAAGTGAGTTATTGGTCTAGTTAGTTTTTAATGATTAAAGAACTGCGGTACAAATTATCAGAAAAATAGCCTTTGGTGGACGGCGCAAATGAGGAAATATGTATTCCTAAGTTCTTCTATATGGCGGTATAAAAACACTGAAATTAACGCCGAAAAATTTACAGGTGAGGCGTTATATCTGCACCACATAAAGCAAATACTACGTCATCTAACAGATCAATTGCTGAATTTAATGTTGGAGCCCTGCAGTTTTATTACGCCAGCCGAGCCGAACGATTAATGCGTGAATAGCTAGCAGAATTGGGGATCATTTATAGCGTGCGCCACAGGTCTACTTTCGGCTACCTTACCGGCCAAATATGTTGAACACTGTGATGCTCGCCGGACTGTGATTTCTATATGGCTATCTATAACGACGCCGGACTTGAACAAAATATTTCCGTGCCTTAACGCTACTGCGCTATGCTCCAAATGCAATCTCCAATAAGTAAGCGAATGGACAACGAGACGCACACAGAACAGCTACCGGCCAAGTTTTCATTAAAAGAAGGAGCATTGTTTTAATTTTTCTCCTTCCCTTTTTAACGGACGATGGCTGAGAAGCGAGAGGATAATTCGAAACGCCTTACCCTCCACTACGGGTTCCGACGTTATTCGTGACGAAAGCATCGAAGATATGGAAAGCTCCGAGTAATCTGAAACACAAACAGTGACGCAGTAGGTTAACTACGCGTTGCCCCAATCCGGCGACTCTTATTTCGCGATATTCTCGCAAAAGCATCTCCATCGCGTATTAAGGAGCAATAGATCAAGTATTTCCACGGGCATGTGTGCAAACGCGATAGGCTTGGGCTGTAATTGTCGCGTTGTAATGAAGAACTGAACGTCGAAAGGCAGTTCGTGTGAGGGACGATTTCTCTTAAATCTTTTCTTTTTTTTTTTTTAAAGACGGCCATCGTTCAGGTTATAAAAAACAACGATCGCGCTGTTGTCAGACTATCGAGGATTAACACAGTAAATATTTTCTAGCCCTTGAAAGGTACGCCGCAGCGTGAGCTGTTTGCTAATGGCGCGCCTTCTTGTCGTAGATTATTGGTTCAGGCGCTGTAGCCTTGAGCGAGATGCACAACCTAACCTAACCTAACCTAACCTTACCTTTTCTTGCCGTCCCCGTTTTATTTACAATACGCGAGAGCAAACTTTAGCGAACCCATGTACGATTTGTGAGCGGTACCCTGGTTTACCGTATTCACTCGCACACTAGCAGCACCCGTTTGGTTAGCGCTGGTTAAAGTTGGATAGTGTCGGCTAACTGTCGGCTTTCCGCTGTTACGATAGCAATAATGTCTTCATTCAATATTTTCTTTTAATTACAATGGTTGAATCTATAGTTTCTCCCGCACAAACATAAACATCAACAACATGAGTTTGTTGCGCCTCAGTTTATTTATTTATTTATTTATTTATTTATTTATTTATTTATTTATTTATTTATTTATTTATTTATTTATCCACCGATGACATCGATGGGAGGCAATATGTTCTCGCTTCTTATGCGATACTCAAACTTTAAATCAATACTGCCGCTTCACACGAAAAGAAATGCATTTGTCAAATACCGACCTAAGGCGCCGGGCGCACGTCTGCCGGGAAATGGGAGTTATTCTTCGTTTTAGGGGCTCGGCTTGTCGGCGTCTAATGTCGTCACGGTGTGTCATGTAGTCACCGTTCATCATAAACGGGTATGCGCCACAAAAATGGCGTAACTCCCACTACTCGCCACCGGTCCACTAAAAATGAAGAAGGCAACAGTTTACCCAACAAAGAGCCGACGACGTTAGTGGAGCTGAAACACCCTTCCCTACATGCCGTAGGGAACTGAAACTGGGCACGTTGGGAAGAAGAAGAAGAAGAAGAAGAGGAGGAAGAAGAGGAGGAGGAAGAAGAAGAAGAAGAGGAACCCTAGGGTACATTCTTCGAATAAGATTTTAAGCTTCCACTACATATTCTTGGCCCATCCCCCAGAGTGGGTACGTGCCATAGAACAGAAGGCAAAACCAAACAAAACAAAACAATAAGCTGCATTCCGACGCAGTTTTCCGGCGACGTTGGTGGAGCTGAAACACCTTTCTCTACATGCCCGGTTTCAGGCTTGGCACCACTAGTGCCTCATCAAAAAAATCTCTCAAAACACTGCATGCTTCGCCCCTCCCCAGGTTTCACGTTAGAGGAGCTAAAACAGACTTCTCTACACGTGCTCCCCGCCAGTTTATTATTATTATTTTTTTGATATCGAGCTGCAACATCTGTGCTCATGCTTTATACGCCCCATATTGTATATATGTACGTAGTGCTTCTGATTTCTCTTTTCTTATTCTTTTAATCTTCCTAATTTTTCTTATCTTTGTGTGTGTCGTGAATACTACTACCATGATGATGGGATAGCTGGCTCTAACGTAGCTTACCTTCCTATATTTTTTCATATATTAATAAAAAAAATATCGAGCTGGGAAAAAAATTAAAAAACAAGACGTGTTAAGTGCAGTTTCAGCTGAAATAAAGGAAAGTTTTGGAGAGTGTTATATACCACACTAATTTAACAGAGTATAAAAACGCAATTCAAAGGTAACATCGAGTAATACATTATTTTGTCAACAACAACGACAACAGAAAACATTGGGGAAGGCCAGGGCTCGAAAAAGGAAGCGACGTGAAGCAGAAATTATTTGAGCTACTCTTTACCTCGCTGTAAGCTTAACACTTGCATAGCTTGAGTGCAGTGTTAATGAAAGAATAGTCAATGAGTCAATGAATACTACACATCGCTGCGCTGCATCTTGAACGGTTTCCGCCATAAATACGAAACGCGGTGTTTCTGCTGCCAGTTTCTGTGGGCCACTTTCGGTGCAAATATTTGAATAGGGTTATTTCGTGCCACGCTGACATATGGGGCTGAGTTAAAGTAGAACGCTGGGTAGAGTAGAGTAGAGTATATAGAGTAGATCCTATAAACTCTGGCTGGCTCTTACCCACACCTGGAGAACGGGGTCCCCCCCCCCCCTTTCTTCTACGCCTCGAATTGCTCGCTCCCTCTTTTTTACCATGGCACTCACCTACTATGGTGGATAAGCAAGAGCGATAGAGGGAGAGAGAAAAAAAATTATTTGCACTCGTCGAGAACTACCGGGGGAGGCTTCGGCCTCTGTCCCCATTCATTCGCCTAGCCGTCGGCCGGAATCCCTTGGTCAGGTTGAGACCGAGCAAAGGGCTAGTGGAAGGTTGATAGATAAGGCTTGAGAACGAGAGAGAATTGCACAAAGGCAGTGGCGTCGGCCTGAGCTATGGCTTGCTCTGGCCCGATGCTCTGCACTGGTAATGGGGGACGGGAAATGATAGTATCGATGAATGGCGACGGTTATATAAGATGGTGTATGTGGAAACTCGTTGTGTCTATAGTTCAATGACTTGAAGGAAGGCTACGCCGTTGGCGTCAGGCCATGGACCTACGACGAATTCATCTGACAACAATCTCTTATCAATGTGGGCGACGTAAAGAACCAGCTTCTGTCTTTATCGCGCGTACACTTGACACGTGCAAAACACGTGTTAAGGTGTTTGTGGTACCTCGCAGTGCTCGCGACTGTCGCCAGAGTGCGCGGCGGCCAACGATATGTACAACGCCGCGTGAAGCTTAAATGAAAAGAAGAGGTGAGCAACGTGGAAATTCTGCTAATAATGTTATAAGTAACACGGAGAACTCTTTTAAAGAAGATCGAGTAATTTTCAAAATATTTGCATATTCGGAGCTATTTAAAGGAGTTAAAGCGATATTGCCACACCCACTTCTTTTTGTGTTTCTATGTAACCGGTCCTTTATACATGTATAGCCACTGCCTTTCGCAAACCGCGCCCGAATGTCTGTGAACCTTCCAGATTATTTTATAATCGTCTGATAGGCTTGAGCGCGCAAATGCTAACAGTTGAGTTTGCTCTGGAACTAGCTCGGCCACTAGCGATAGGACTGGAATGCTCAATGTCGCATCTATAAATGCCGACGCGCCTAACCGCAGATCAGATTACCGACGGCCGACGCTGTGTTCGCCGCTAGTAGTGTACAGCGTGTATTAATTGTACCGCGACTTGTCATTTTCCGGACACAAGTTCGCCCAAGTAAAGAGTTTCGTCTTGAACCCACCGACTGCTGCCTTCTTCGCCGTCATAGCCACGTGACAATATTAGTAGTTTTTGAAAGATTCAGTTAATACTTCAGTAAATTAACCAGCCGTTTGTGTCACATAGGAATTCGCGGACCATTCCTGTTATCAAAGCCCAACACATAGTACTTGAAGAGTCTACTGAGAGTCTAGTGAAAAGGAATCTGGCTGATACGGAGCCACAATCAAGCAACAAATAAAAGCTAGCTGTCTTCGTTTTTTCAGTAATCGGTTTTCCTTGCAATAATTCGTCATTACTGCACGTCCTCGGTGCACTTCTTTAGCAGAAGCAAAATCGTACCTTCCCACGCATACATTAGCATCTTTTCATTTCACTGCTTTAGCAATGCTACAATACGGGCGCAGACAACGGATTCTTGCTGAATACATCAACTACAGTACACGGAACTACAGTGACACCCTTGACGTGCGAACACGTCTAAATGTCATTGAAGCGTACGAAATACCAACGAAATCTGCGAGCCTTGCTCCACTGAGTTTCGCGAGCTGGCTGATTCCAGTGGGCTTTGATTTCGATGGTCTCTGTATACACGCTTGCCCGACAGCGAGTCAACACGCTTATGACAAGGCACACATAGACGTTCCAATGTGGAACGCTTTCGCTGAAACTTTATTGAGATGTGGCTATCAGCGAAGTGCTGATTGTTTCGTTTTTGTTAGCACAAACGGAAGACAATGTGGAACACTTGGTTTATTGGAGGCACTCTTCGGGACACATGATGTTTCATGAGGTAAGCACTTTCTATGAGTTCCACCCTTGGTGCGCGTCAATAAAGTGGGGGGGGAAATAGATGGAGTGAGAAGGTTGATGCGGTGTTCGGAGGCGAGTGAGAAGAGAGCGCGAAAGCTTCTAGGTTCTGAAGGAGTGGTCGCCTTCGACGCCGTCGCCGTAGAATCTGTTGCTGTGGACGCTACCTAACACGGTCACGTCCAGGTCGTCGTCGTCCGGCGTCGACGAGGCGCCCCGGAAGTCCCCGCACTCCTCGCAACCCGACGTCACGACTTTCGGACGCATCTGGGAGGAAATGCTGCGACCAAGGGCGTATACATTCTGTCATTAATGAAGTGATCACACTGACGCCCTTATTTGGCCTTCATGTTAGAGAGAGATCGTCCAGCAAACAATTCCACAGAAATTTGTCTTGCAGAATGTGTTTTGCTTTAGTGCCATACCTTATTGATAAGAAATGCGAACGAAGCTGCGTGTTTTCGCTACTGTTCCTCGTGTGTCGGGAGGCGAGGGGGAGAATCAAACTCCGCCCCCCCCCTCGAAAATTTTCAATTTTTCATGCCCATACATGTGCACTCATACATTAAACAAACACGCAAACCTACATAAACGGTGGCTAAATCCTCCTCCCCCACCAAAAAAAGTAATAATAAAATCTGGCTATGCTCCCGCTTGTCTCCAGTTAACTTCCTTCTTGCGCAAATAAAAGACGGGACAAATGTAGGCGCACGTAGTGTCGGTGTACTGTATTGTCCATGTGTGCCTACATTTGTCCCTTCTTTTATTTGCGCTTCAAGTAAGCTTACTGAAAATGTGTTACCAGCAAGCCCGCATCGCAACCCTCGGAGATTTCTTGTCTCCGAAAGGACCGCTTGTCGAAACGACGGCTCCACCGACATTCAATGAATGTTAGAGAATTTAAATATCACTCCAAGCCTCCACCTTGCTCTGAACTTCTGTCCTAATGACGGTGTATAGCCATCATTCGCAATGCAGACAGTACGCATACATGTAGGAACAGTTAGCTTTGTATGATGACATGAAGAATCCAGACATGGATCTCATAATTAAACGAATGTTGACCAAGTATCTGAAGAACACATATGCCTTTAAAATCCAAGGGCGTAAACTTCACCGCGTGTTGGGAGTGTACTGCGGAGCAGAACGTGATACGCACCGGATGTGCTGTGCGGAAAAGCAGTGCTATCGCGCGGTAATTCTGGCATCTTTACGGTTGCTGCGGGGTGACAGCAGCGCTAACAAGTGGAAACGAGAATAAGCTCTTGTCCTCGTTTATACCTTTATTCACCTCTAAGTGAAAGAAAGAAAGAGAGAGAGAGAAAAGAAAGAAAGAAAGAACGAAAGAAAAGGAAGGGAAGAAAAAGAAAGAAAAAAAAGTAAAAAGTAGTAGGTCAGGCACGCACACGCTAAGCTTCGCTTGCCCCCCCATTTTCCCGATAGGACAGGAGCTCCTGAATTTTTTATTTTTTATTTCTTTTTCTGTGGCATAATCACATATTTCGCGAGCAGTGCATATTACCGTACGGTTAAGACGGTAGATGACAATGTCGTTCGATCTACATCGTTCGATCTACGACGGTAGATGACAATGTCGTTCGATCGACATTGTCATTGGTAGATGACAATGTCGATAGATTCCTCAAAATGCGTGCCTGTGGCTCACCTATGACGGCTTTCCTTGAGGGAGTGTCCTACGGGCTCGTCCTCGGAGACGGCCCGTTCCCGCCTGGTCATCTTGAGGCACTGCCTCGAGAGCCGCATGGAGGTGAACGAGGCACAGGTGAGCAGAATCGAGATGATCACTAGCGCCACCCAGAAGCCGTTCTGCGACCAGGTAGACAAAGAAAATTGAGAATTCAAATACGCCACTTTGGAAACGCTGCAATTAATTGTTAGGGTTAAACGTCCCAGAACCACGATATGATTATGAGGGAGGCCATAATGGAAGGCTCCGGAAATTTTGACCACTTGGGATTATTTAACGTGCACCTAAATCTAAGTACACGGGCCTCAAGCGTTTTCGCCTCCATCGAAAATGCGGCCGCCGCGGCCAGAATTCGAGCCTGCGACCTTCGGGTCAGCAGTCGAGCACCATAACCAATAGCCTTGGAAACGCTGCGAAATTCCTCGTAGTTTCGCTTAAAAATTTGTTCAATTACGGCGTTCTTGATGGCGGCCAAACATTATAGCAGATACTGTCAGATAACAGAGCATATGCTAGAGCTCATCCGCTTATTCGCCGCTTTAGAGCAGCTATAGGCGTGCGCACGAGGGGGGCAAGGGGAGGGGGGCAAAGTTTGCCCCATACGTTCACTCAGTTATGGCCACGCATGTTTTTGACGATAATGGCGGCCGAAGGCCCCTGATACTGCATTCCAAGAACTGTCCACTTCCCATCTTTACTTCAGGAAGGCTAGGGACCAAAGGGAGGCCATTGCGAAAAGCACATCATGGCTTCATTTTCATTTTGTTCAATCTATTGTGAAGGACGGACTGCTGGGCGAGTTAGTAACTCATCTCAGAATGGTGGTGCGCAAAATAACGTTAACACAGCAGAAAGAAACACGGCGCAAACTATCAACTCATTGAAACAATCATTGCCTGCTCATGGTTTTTTAACACGTGTTCATCTAACCACGCATATAAATGTTTATTGTTTCGATAAGTTTTGAGTTAATAGTTTGCGCCATGCTTCGTGTTTTTTTTTTTTTTCTGCTGTGTAATCGTTCTTTTGCGCACCACCATAGGCGTGCTCAGGGTTCCATTTTATGGGGGGGGGAGGGGGGGCGAAGGCGGGCGAAGGTTCATCCTTATTAAGTCAATGTATGGGGCAGACTTCGCCCCTCCCCCCCACCCCACCCCCGTTTAGGTGGCTAGGTGGGGCGGCCGCCACCCTGCGCACGCCTATGCGCATCACCGTTCTATGACTATTGTGAAGCATGTCTTCCTTTGGACTCGACCAGGGAGGGGGGGGGGGGGGGGCTAGGGGCGCTGTATTGAAACCTTGCCCCCCCCCCCCTAATGGGGAACCCTGAGCACGCCTATGATAGCACTAATCTATTAGTTTTCGCCATTCGTGTTCCTTTAACTAAACATATAAACGGAACTGCCATAGGGGTCACCTAGAGTTCCGTTAGTTTCCGGCTTTATCTTCGCGTGTTTCAGAAGACCGGGTACAAATCATAAGAAAAGTGCTTACCGTGTTTGACAAGATGACGTTGCACATAAGCGACACTCCGGAGTCGTAGGCCTGTCTCAGCTCATCGCAGTGTCCGAGTGCAGTGATCGCCTGCGCAGTACAGGAACAGGGGTAAGCTGAGAATCGTTCAGCGTCACAATCAAGCAGTTGTTTCGCAATAACCTTTTGCGATCCCAGTGGTCATATATTGAAGCAAGCTGTCGGACCTCCGTGAAATATGCATACACAACCAGTCTATCAGTTTTTTTCAACACATATGCGCTATCTTTTCAACATTCGTATTCGTTAAACTTGATTTTGATTCCATCAGACAATTAGGCCCGGGGAAGCCCAGCAATTAGACGTAATTCGAAGGTTGTGGTTTCCGATCCCATCGACTAAAAGGGTGTTTTTCATCCTCTTTAAGTCATTTCAATTTACGTCATTATTGCTACACTACAGTTAAAGACAACAATTAATGGCCTCTATACTTTCCATTGCTTAATTAAAAAAGAAAAAAAGAAACGAGTCCCTCGAAAAAGCTCTCATGATTCTGATTGGAATCATACGGCACAGGGCAGCATGCAATAACGCACAACGCTAACTTTCATGCAAAGCATATAACTTCGAGTTCAGCTTGAAGCAGCGCTGAAACATATTTAGAAAGGATATCTTTGAACAAAACTCACGTTGGTCCTGACTCCGGAAAATGCTGCTTCGAGTCTCAGAACCTTTCTTCTCACAATGTTCCGGTAGCTCTGCAATGAAAGACAACTCTCTCTCTGTGTCCGCAATCGATTCTCTTGTTGTTGACAGATGTTGTTAACGTAGACGGCATGTGTAATCTGCTTTCTCTGAAACTGTTGGCTAGCACAAAATACGTAGATGGATTTATGTAGCCCAAATACGTAGAGCGCATTTATGTGTTCATCACGATACAAGGTGGGCGTGCGAATACGAACAATGAAGATGAGAACGAGGCAACACAAACGCCCTATATATGTGCACAGCTATACGTACTCCATATAACTCGTAAGAAGCGATCATTCAATACATCTCTAAAAGGCATACGGTATGAAAGCCCAACAATAAATTACTTGGGCTAGTTGGTAGTAATTCATTATGCAGGAACAACAGCGCTAAAGACAGACAAGGTCCTTGTCCTTCTCTCTTTTTAGCGCTGTTGTTCCTGCACAGTGAACACGATCATCATATCATCGGCCTGACCATTGCCACTGCAGGGCAAATGCATCTCCCATGTTTTGCCAATTAACCCGGTTCTGTGCTCACTACGGTCACGTTATCCCCCCAAACTTCTTGATCTCATCTGCCCACGTAACTTTCTGCCTTCCCCTCGAACGCTTGCCTCCTCTTGGAATCCAGTCTTAATGAACAGCGGTTATCTTGCCCTCGCGCTACATGCCCCGCCCTTGTCCATTTCTTCTTGATTTCGACTAAGATTCCCTTAACACCCGTTTGTTCCCGGGCCCACTTTGCTCTCTGCCAAGCCAAGGAAAGGAAAATGATAGGTCACACCTATCATTTTCCTTTTCTTGGCTCGCTGCGTCGCCCTCAATTTAAGTTGAACCCTTTTCGTAAGCCTCCACGTTTCGGCCCGTAGGTAAGCACCGGTGACATCTTACCGACGAACGAAATATTGGGTGCCATAGACAGTTTGCCTAGCGCTTTCATAGACAGGTGGCTTTGATTAAGTTGCCATTTCTTGGTGGCAGTCCTGTATCAATGACAGTCACGGCGACATTAGCGCGGGCCATCTTGTAGTTGAGGGTATGCTAGCAGATTGCACTTTGTCACAAAGTGTAAGTACGTGGGCGATTGAGAGACTACTAACCTTCTCGATGACCTCGGTCATCTTCGAAGCCAGGGCGTCACCACCGGTCGCAAGACTGAACGTTATGTAGTCGATAAATTTCTGCATGAACGTGAAAGAGTACGGAAGACTTGATGACCAGCGAGTGAATATATCTGTTTTCTGCATTATGCGTATGCTGTAGGTCTCTTCGTGCCGAACCTTATGGCTCGCACAGACACGCAGAGAAGGCGCAATTTCGTCACGCACTGAACGACGAACGAACTTTAGTCTTTGTAAGCTGCTTAAATATCAGATTATGCGGGCACATGCGGTGCCGCATGCAGTCAGGTGGATCCCAAGAGGGAAAGCATTAAAATTCACGCAGTCCCTTTTGCATTCGCCTTAGATGACTCGAAGGCGAAAGTCATCTTCTTTTTCTTCTCAATCGGTTGTATTGATAGCCCCCGAAAGCTTTCTGCGCCTACGTGATTCTGCACTGCCTCCGGGATCGGAGGCGCGCTGCGAGCTCTCTGCCCATCTCGTGGTTTTCAAGTGCCTCCGGGATCGGCCCACCTTTGACGAAGCGACGATGTCATGTGATCATGCATGTCATCATGTGATGTCGTAGTGACGTGAGTCACGCGACAAAATTTGGCGGCCTGTGACGTCATGATGATGCCTTAAAATGATCTTTTGCATCGTTTCGCATTGACGCCGACGCCGCCGACGGTCACTTTTCCCGTTTGATGAGGCATCCATCTTAATAAATGTAGTTAGCTGGCTCCCGGTTGTATGAAGTTGCTCAGCTTGCCACTGTACCTGCACTAATCGTTACTCCAGATATAACCAGGAATGTAAGCAATTTAGGGAAAAAAATAAAATAAAAACCTTTTTAGTGGCAAAAGAGCGAGGAGTAGATGTTTACTTACGGTTATACTTCCTTCGGGTATCTGAGAAGAGAAAGAAAATAGAGTGAGACTGGGTGTTAAGTATACGCATGGTTCGGTTTATATCTCATAGGCGGGATTCTCACGATGCTTATTCGTTGCCTCTCTTCGTCCACGAATGCCCTGAAGTCGGTCACGTACTGCATGAGTGTGCTCAAGTCTGCGTCGCTGTGACGGTACGCCGTCGATGAGGGCCCTCCAAGCAGCTTCCTCCTCACTCGTCCGATATCCTGGTAGTTTTCATGTAAACGCATGCTTACGTATGTCACAAAATCGCTTAAGACCTTTCCTGTCATACAACTGCTCCTGACGAGACGTTTCCCTCTAGACATTTTATTTGATGCCAGGGGCACATATTCGTAAAGAGTCTTTTTTTTTCTCTGTTTTATATAACCGTGGGATAAAACATTGACTTACAATGATTTCAAGGGGCTCTATGTCAGTCCTGATAGCCTTCTCGAGGGCGCTTGCACATTTTCTGAAAGCAAAAAAAAAAAAAAATCAGTTTTATTTTACCCGTCCAGATTTGCACGGAAAAGAGAGAGCGGTGTATGTTCGAATGACGGGAAAATAGAAAATAAAGAGATCAAGTCGACTGACTACATTGTGTGATCGCCTTCTGAAGTTACAAAGAATTCAGATTTATCATTAGCGAATTACTGGTATACTCAGCACACCTTCTTATTTCAATAAGAAAAAAATAGAAGAAAAAGAAAACGTAGTATTAGTGGGAACGCTTTGGTGAAGGTCTCCCCATTATGATGTCAAAGATTTTAACAAAGCATCGCCGGCTACATATGGCTTATTCATCTGGTCTTTCGTGTTGTGTGTTGGTTTTATTTTTGTTTACGTACGGCTCGTTGTTGGTAAGACACATTAGGCTTAATAGGCCTAGTGTTTAAGCTTGCCTTTGGTATCTTTGCGTTAAAAAAATGCTCGCCCAGTTACGAAAAAAAAAAAACTTGCAAATTGCGACGCCATGAGCACCGCGTTTCGACGCTACTTTTAAAGTTTTGCCATAGTTTCTTTTATTTTTTTTTTTACAAGCACTCGTAAAGAGAGCTTTCAAAGTATCTGCCAGTGAAATGTTTTCCTTTTAGCGTTTTTTAAACGTGAACCGCGCATAACCTCGTAGCTTCCCACGTGATACGCTCTTTAGAAAAAAAAGAAAGAAAAAGGTACGTTTCTTACGAGAAGCTGGACGGATAAGTGAGGTAGTCTAGGATGTGCGCTGTGTACTTGCGATTCAGCTCGGCAGCAAAACGTATCTGTGGGGAGGGAAAAAAAAACGCAACTCGTTTAATGAACTGGTTTCTGAATCACTGCCTTTCCTCATGCTTCGCACACAGATAGGCGCAAAAACGCAAACAGGAACATAGACAAATATTTAACGAAATATCACGCACATGCTTCTGCTTAGTTTACGTGAAAAAATTATGTGTTTGTATGTGTTGATACTTGAACAGCGATGTAAACTGCCAGGTATTTTCTCGATGGCCCTTTCTATAGACTGCTGCCAAACACAGGATTGGGTAGCAAATCAATGAGTTTCAGGGTCACGATAGTTTCATTTGCGCTATTACATCGTGTCCTTTGAAGTGCAAACTGATAATTAGTACATCTTAGTTTCTAATTAGTCAAGTGGTCATCGTCGCTCACAATTTAGCACCTACGCTTCGTGTGGCGTGTCTTAAGATTAATACCGGTGCCACGCTGTGTACTGCTGATCGCGATTAAGCCCGATAGAGATCGTATTCCCTTATGCGTCTTACGTAGAGGAGCCATGTCACCATCCGGATATATATATATATATATATATATATATATATATATATATATATATATATATATATATATATATATATATGAATGTCCCAAAGAAAAATAATTCAGAAAAATGCTTCCAAAGCGCGGAATCGAACCAGCGACCTCTTTTAACTTATACTTTCCCTGAAGTTTCCGTTTTACACCAAGGAGGTTTAAAAAGAATTGCTGGAGTGAATTGAATTGTTGTGTTTATTCACAACAAGGTTGCGAGGATGACCAGGCAAAAAACTGCGCCTGCAGAGTGAAGCCGTGCCACCTTAAAGGCGGCCGCGTACGCCATCTTAGTAGGGTCACGATAAAACGTTAGCTTTCGACGAAGAAAAAGGAGTAGTTCCCTCTCATGCCCTAAGAGTTTAATATGGCATTTTTTCCCGGAGAGATACTACTCAACGTGAGTCTTTGTGCTGCTGGTTTTAAGCCTCAACACCTTGACAAATGTTGCTGTAGATTTATCATCCATACTCATCTCGATATGTTACTTTCGTTGGGGACAACGACCTTTTATTTTATTATTAACCTCCTTACTTTATACCGAAAAAAAAAAACCTATTGCAGAGGATACTTGCGAATTTCATCCCGTCCCGCTAAGTTACTGGTTTGTTTGAGCACGCCAGACTGAAAATTTTCGAGGCACTCCGTTCGTAAAACAGCGAGGAGGTCTGAAGCTCGCCAGGTATTCCCCAGGACGTCTATAGAACGACCACGTGCACAGTTAAGGATAAGTCTTTATCTTGTGATGGAAGAAGTGGGCGTACGTGGTCCACAAGACTGGGGCTTCGCCTCGAGTATGGGTTGCAGATGAACGTCTGGGCGGCGACACTCATGCTCATGATGTTACGGCCAATCACGAGCAGCACGGCCGACGCAGGCAGTGCGCCGTAGGCTGTACTGAAAAGGTTCCAAAAGTAACGGTAAGTAAATATCTTCAACTCGATCAGGATATGCGCTGAAAGAGGTGTGTACGAAAGTTTAGAAGCGAACGAAAATTGCACTAGAAAAGCGTAAGTCAAGTCGATGCATTTCGTAAGTCATAGAGTTTCCTACAATATCTGCTAGAGGATAAGAGGAAACTGTGGCGATGCGATCGTTCAGCCACCATGGGAATTATGGGTAGCACATGGATTTGCCTTCTTCGTGCTCGCGGTTTCGAACGCGATTGTGGAGTTGTTTAGTGCCGTGTTTTGTCTTTTGTTTCGGATAAAAGAATGACCAGTAGTGAACCTCGTGAGCTTATTTGAATCGGTGAGCCTAAAGGAGTCCATGTGGCGAAGGGAATCTGCTGAAATTCATCTTGCGACAAAGCGGCTACAGGCCACACAGAGCCACTCGGAGCCGAAAAAAATTGGACCATCTCCCCGAAGGGAACGCTGATGAGACGTGAAGCAGCAGCGTTGCGCACGGTTGACGTCACGGGTTGAACGGCGCTAACGCGGATGCTGCGGTGAGCGCTGGAAGATTCGTTTGAAGCGGAACTCGGTGTAGCGTTTACTGGTGTAAACGTTTGTTTGAAACGCGGACACGGGAGGCGAGCGGGCGTTGGAGCCGGCAGCTGCGCCGCTCCGGCGGGTGAGGAAGAGAGTGACGTACGCGCGCACCTGCGAGGGAAGCGTGCGAGGGGTGCGTGACGTCAACGCCCAGCTGCGGCGTGACCTACTTGGCACCGCTCCAACACCTGCGCCGAGGGAAGCGCGTTGCCTCGCGTTTGTGCGGACGGAGGGACAGCGTTACACAGGCTAGTCAAAGAGCTGCTACGCATCTAAAAACGAAGCTTAGGCAAATCCATGTACTACCCTTCATTCCCATGCTGGCTGAAGCGTTATGCGTTGCAGCGCCCATAGAAACTAGCGTCAGGTTTTCCTCTTGTGCACTATTATGAAACCCTATGGTAAGAACCATATATACAATTTTGCCAGAATTATCTAACATCGGAAATGTGCGTAACCTAATCGATGTCAGAGAAAGCGTATTCCTTCTACGCAGCGTTGTATTGCAATCAGGCCCACGCCTATATAACTAAGGAGATTTGTCTCTGACCGGCAGAAATCACTTATCCCTTTAATTGTTCCGGATAACACAGCAATTTAGTATCATGCAATATAACGGGATATACCATAATAAGCATTGGCGTAGCCAGGAGGGGGGGGGTATTTTTCAATTTTGCATATGTATATACGTATCCACGCGGACATATAAACGTACGGATGAACATATATACATCCCCAAAAACATTCATCGAAAACATTTCTGGCTACGCCCCTGATAATAAGGCATGATGTAAACTCGTATTCAGTGTAAGTGTAACCCACGATCACTCCCATATAAAAGCCGAGCATCAATATGCGCGCACACGCACAAGAGAATTGCCAGGCCGGCGAAGTTTGAGAACTTGCTCTTCTCTGCGGGCATCGTCTCCGGGCTGCGCATAGAGATTCCGAGCGCGATGGTGACCACCAGGGACAGCACGAACACGACCACGACCAGTGACGTCACGAAGGTGACCAGCCTCCTGGAGAAGTGAGACTCATGGTCTTGAAGAAACCAAGAAAAGACTTCTACACACCAAGCTCGCATTCCTTCACGTAAAAGGAAATTCACTCCTTCATTAACGTGTCGTGAGAATAAGCAGCCAACGTTCACCGGGTAGCGAAAGCTGTATCTATACCACATGAAGAGTGATTAGTTCATTCATTCAGGGCGCTTAACACGTACAGCTCTGGTACCATGGGAAACGCCGTATCGTAGAATGCTGCCGATCAATTTTTGGTCTCCCGTGGTTTTTTGCATATCGGACGTTGTTTAAGCGTAAACGTTGTACAGTGTCTGAATCACACTAGTCTAGCGCGGTCGAGCGCGTGGCTGTGGATGCTGGCGCCGTTTGCAGCGGCTACCTCGCGATTATCTACAAGCTTCCGTTCATGCTTGGGTTACAGTACAGGTACCGAGCAGTAGTTGTAGTAGCCCTGAAGAAGACAAGTCCGCTTGCCGAAACGTCGACTCCAGCGATAACCCGTGTTCACGAATTTTGCGCTTCTTCAGGCTTCCCTCTTCCCTCTTCAACACTTGTCTGGAGCGGCCCAACGGCCGCTCGGCCGCTCCAGACAAGTGTTGTTCAGACTGCGCTACTTCATTATCAACGTTCACAAACGCTACAGCGACAAGCTATAGCGAAATAGATCTTCGCACTCGCACAGTGGCTCAACGACCTGTCACGCAGTGCCGAGAGCGGTCTCCACTGTCTAGATCCTGTCGAACGCAGAGAGCCAGGGGCTGTTAGGGTTCACGGCGATATCTCAATTCTGAGAAACACCGCGGGTTAACGCGTTCGATATAGTCTCACGGCCTTACACGTCACGGCGATATAACACTCACAGCCGCATCCTGCCCGCCTGGAAGGGGTCCGTCCGCATTCCCAAGAATCCCGGGTAGGCGATCTCGTGCGTGAGCAGCACGTCCTTGGCCTGCGAGAGACGACCAGGTGGGCCACGCCTCACTCAAGCATCGCGCCGGCGCACAATGCCATTGCACTAGTATGTCCTTTAGTGCAGTGCAGTGCCGAGGTCGGCAACCTTTGGGAAATTTAACTCGTTGGATGAGCATTGCATGGAAAGTCACTTGTCAAGCAAAACTGCATGAACAGAAGAAAAGAAGATATGCAGTGTATTCTCCGTGTTCACGCATGTCAGCTAACATTTTGAAGTATATAGTAAGTCGAGTTGTCAAAAACCAGTCGTCTTGAGCGATGGGCGATGAGTGCAGGTGGCCAGGTGCTAATAATGTCAATAGGCTGACGCTCACGTACAAATATTTGCATCGTCGTACTAACACCACGCCGTGAATGATTAAAAACCTGTTAGGTGAAGCTTGTCTGATACATTTTTCGAGGAAGATGATTTTAGAATCATGGAGATCTCTCCGTGAATGTGAAATTAACCTCCTCGAAAAATGTGGCAAATATCTGTAACGTTGAGCGTGCACGCGCAGTCGGACTGCTTGTATTTATTCTTTTCTGTATAATAAATCCGACACTTGTTTGATAAAACCGGGAAATGTGGGAACTCGTTTTGCTGCTGGTAACCCGACACTGCGTCGTCGGCTGCCCGTTGCAGACTGTGCTTTATTAAATAGGGCTGTAGCCTTGCCAAATTGAAGGTATTCAAGAGTGCACGTTAGAAGCTATCGCATTAAGACCGAACGCATTTATGAATCTGTCACCGACAGCGACGACTTACCGGTCCTTATTTCATGGGTCTTATAAGCTTCATATTTCATAAGAGTTATTACCTATCACGGGTTTAATGTTGACTGTTCGTTTTTACCGAAGAATGGAATTTATTTTTAGCTTACGAGGATTTGGCCCAACATTATTCTATCACGCAGAAATGAAACGCTTACAGAAGACCGCTTCACGTGGTATTCTGCCAAGAAACAGTTTGCCATCTTCTGTGAGGCAAAGATCAACCCTTACCTCGATTAATACTAGAGGAAAGTGTCGTTTTACCAAATGTATATAATTTTAGCAATTATTAGAATGTTCTTGATAACACGTGGGACATTGTTCCAATTCATAATTTGCATTCTCGTGGCGTCTATTGTTTCATATAATATATACAGTGCTACAAGCATGCATCGTGCACGACGTATAGCAGCTAGAAAAAAAATATGAAGAAAGGAAAGGGAGGCGAAAGTGAGGTATCGGTTTACCGTCGTGATCTTTTTGTGGACGTTGCCTTGCACCGCCTCAGCTATCTTCTGTATCTTGGTTACTTGTTCCACAGCGTCTGCGTTTTAATCATCATACACGTCAATGCCAGAAGAAACGAATTTCCCATAGTTTCATCAAAATGAACTGACACGCGTGCTTAACGACAAGTAAGTGCAACGCGTGCTTCTGTAGAATACGTGCGCGCGTTATTATTAAACCACAATTAGGCTTCGCCTCAGGACGACTGTTTGCCTCGACTGCCGGAGGATATAGCTTCGAAAGCCACTGCCGTCGTGGTGATGGCCGCGAGTAAAGCTAAGTACAAGTGCTCCTGGACTCGAGGAGAGTCCGCAGGGTATACCTGGCTGACATATTCCCAA
Organism: Rhipicephalus sanguineus; assembly: GCF_013339695.2. Classification (NCBI taxonomy): domain Eukaryota; kingdom Metazoa; phylum Arthropoda; class Arachnida; order Ixodida; family Ixodidae; genus Rhipicephalus; species Rhipicephalus sanguineus. Next base: position 33,614,689 of record NC_051177.1, read on the forward strand.
AAAGCGGCCTGCACCGGAACTACTTAGCAATCGTTTACGTTCAGTATACATTGTGCGAAGTTTTAATTGGGTTTAGTACAGCCTATTCTTGTCCTGCATATATTCGCTACTAACGCTCAATCGCTGAATTAAAAAAAAAAGCGTAGAAAAAGTTTTACCTCGTCTGGCTTCTGACTTTAGGCCACCAAAGCGGCTAATCAGTTGCGTCCACAGCTCCTGAATCTGAAAGAGACGCAGCCGCTTGTCGTCACGACTGGCTAAGGGAGTGTGTAGCCTAGAGTGTATTAATCGATAACAATGGTTTAGTTTAATTAGTTTGACTCTAAGTCGATACTACGTTAAGACAAAAAGCGATTCCGGCCTCACTGGAAAGATTAATGTGGCACACACCTGACTGTCAGTCTTGTTCGCAGAATCAACGAGGTTGTTGAGACTGGCAGCTACTTCTTCCTGAAAAAAAATGACGATAGCATTACCGTCACTTAATTAAAGTAATGCAGAAAACTGACATGTCAACATAATCAACCACGAGCTATGATTGGAGGCTTCTGGCAGGATGAAGCACAAACATTTTTATACATTACAAGGCACAGCATATCGTCGCGTAGTTACCGATGACCAATTTAACGAACACATTTTAACGGCGGAGATGTTTAAGCTACGAGTAAGGCCGGTGTCAAAGACAGAAAACTCGGCGGGTATTCGCCACAGAAAGTGGGTATGTATCATGCAGCTCCTAGCACGGCGAAGCCATGCATAGTCAAGTATAGCGAGGGGGAGGGAAAGGGAAGTGAGTGAGGAGGAGGACTGATGTTAGGGGGAGGAGGAGGTGAGAGGGTAAATTACAGCGTTACCGTGTGCAGTATGAACTAGCAAAGCGTGGGAAAGGGAAATGAGGGTGACAAGGAGTGATGTGAGGCTTAGAAGGAGAGAAAGGGGGAAGAGAGAGAGAGGGTGACATGGAAATATATAAAGAAAGAAAGAATAATGAAAGAAAGAAGAAGATGTAGAAAGAGATGAAAAGAAAAATGATGAGGAAGAAAGATGAAGAAAAAACTCAATCTGCGTTCGCCTGGTGGTGGCCCTTGCTTGCCAGCTCCGATGTTTACCCAGATTTCACAGACGTGGAACTGGCTTTAATTTTTTTTATTTACGTTTTTTTTTCTCCGTATCAATAAGACTGGATTCGACGGCTGGTTTCATCATTTGCAGTTAACCTTTTAAACAATAACCCTGCACGCAGCGACGGTGACGAGAATTTACTTGCCGTAGGATACTTGCCTTATTCGAGTAAGCAGTCATAGTTCCACGCAGCACTGTGAACAGTGTGACGACAAACGGTGGTGAATACGCAAGGTGGAACACATAATTAGGTGCTACAGTCAGGCAAAACACTATTAGACGATAGACAGAACAACACAGATTAATAAACTGGAAAGCGTTAGCTGGAATCGCAGTGCACGAAATATTGCAAATGTAATCCTGTCGTCTGAAAATGTATAGTATGCACAACAAAGAGAGAGAGAGGAGAAGAAGAAAATAAAGAAAGATAAACAAAGCCAAATCTGTACTACTTTCATTCTATCATTTACTTGATTATATTATGCCTCGGAGTGTAGAACTATATCTTCGTACGAAACAATAATAAGATAGCAATGGGTAATGTAACGGACTCGCACGAATGTCGTTTAAAAACAAATGAATTATGTCTTTGAATCATCATTTCGCTAAAATAATAAGAAAAAATAACATGAAATTAAGAAATTAGATCACTGTAGAGCAAAAGGATTTTCCTTGAACGCTAGTATGCTTAAGTATACTATAACTAAAATCTTGAATTTTACGTGCAAAAACTACGTATCATTATGGGGCACGTCGTAGCCACGATCTATGTACTAATTTCGACCACCTAAGTACACGGGCCAACTTACTCCAAGGTGACGAGTTCCTTCAAACACGGAGCATACACATTCTCAAAATATAAAACAAGTGCAAGCTAGACTTTCCTGTTGACTCTCTTTCTCTCGCTTTTAAACATTATCTCCAGGTCAGATATCTGCAAAACTCTAACTTCAGTGTTCGACAACTCATCCCTGTTTTTATTACTAGAAACTGTATTTTGTAACCCTTTTTTCCCAGAGCGTTGCACCGTACTTCGAATAAGCAGGAAAAAAGGGGGGGGGGACACTCTTCGTCGTTACTTTCGGCACAGACACTTCTGAAGGCTCACGCTTTCAGGCGTGTAGGGACGAGAAACTCACTGTCGACGAAGCTGGCGTTGTAGACGGCCTGGAGTGGAGTGTTGTTTATCACTTTCCGTACTTCTCTTGCCAGCTGTTCCGGAAACGAACTGCTTACTAAGAGAAAGTGAAAAAAATCGATAAAGGTCAATAGTAATGAATTATTTATCAAGACATCGATAACGTCACAGTAAACTTTGTTACATTATTTGTATAAAGGCGAGAATCTTTCACCACCTCACTCGAGAAGCAGCTCTTTTGAGAACGGTCCACTACATGTTGGCTGTTGTTCAGCTAAGCATCTTAAAGGGAAGTTGAAGCACTTAAAAAAATTACTTTGGGGTGTGTAATCATAGTTTGATCCCTGCTGAATTCGAAAACCAATGTAAGAGTTCACATAAGTGAACGCAAATAGCATATCTTTGCAAAAAACAGCGGCTGCAGCCGCAGGGCTTCTTGAGATGCTGAGCGAACGCGGTGACGTCATCTTCGATGTGCCGCGTCATCGGCACCATCAGCACTGTTAAAGCATGGCCTTCGCGATCAGTTCTGCCAACGCGCGCAGCCGGAACTAGTCACGGAGGTCATGGTTGGAGCTACGACAGTGCTGCGTGGCTCCGCCAAAGCTACCGACGATGACGCAGTTCCGGTTAGTTCGTTTCCACGCCCACACTTTCGGCGCGTTCGCGCGGGCGGAGCAAGACGAACTTTTCTTTCGCGTATTTTGAAGCTCCTGCTGCCACAATAGCGAGAAAAATTACGCCATCGTGGACGATAATGTTTGTCCTTGTTAACAACAGAGTTTTACCGAATTCTAAAATCACTTCAGCCTCCCTCTAACAAGCTACTGCCTTGAAAGCTTGGTTCTCTGCAAAGTTAGATTGTTGTGCGGTAGAACAAACTTTACTCTCTCTGCACCAGCAGAAAAGAAGAAAGAGTAAAGCAAGAAAAAAATTTGCAGGCAATCTGCCGGGATTGTTTGTGGCTTTCAGGACGAAATAGGGATTGATACATCGATTGCCAGTGACTAAACCGTCTGGTTAGAGGTCGAAAGTTTCTTTCATATACGCACTAACATGTATGGTAAGAACGTTTCATGCGTTTCATAGGCTTGCACATAATCAAAACTTGCGCGCGCCTACCAACTTACTTCCGGAACCAAAAGTTACTTTCATGGTTTCCAGCGTTGGCTTGATGTCACCGTCAAGAAACTGGTCGAATCGCTGAAACAGCAGGCGCCACGAGCTTTTTAGGAGTGCGAACCCATTACTGATTTTTCTTCTTCTGAACATCTAGACGCGCTATGGCATGCCTAAGGTGTTCAATGCCTAGAAAAGCTCACACATTTTTCACTTTATCAGCGACGTGCATTGATACCAGGGCGAGAAACTCACACAGTTCATGCTGTTGAGAAATGATCTCATGTCCTTCCTTATCTCCCATGTCTTGCTTTGCATGATGTCGACAGCGTTTTCGGCTCCAAGTGAAGAGCAGATTTGAAAGATGTAGAACAGTCTGGAATAGCGAAGCGAAAGGCTGTTTGCATGGTCCCTACTGTAGTAATGTTTGAACACTGGACACTAAAAAAAAACCTGACGTTCCAAGCTTATTTCCTATCCATTTGCACAGTACCTAGCGGAGACCGTCTTGCGGTTGTCGTAGAAAAAAAAAAAGGCATCGGCTGGCGTCTACGCATCTCGTCAGCGATTTTTAGGCTACAGCTAGGGCCGTTAAAATGTCCTGCATATCACGTTGCAGTGCAGTGGACGGTGCACAAGCGTCGCACTGTGCCGTGAGCCTGATTGCTGGACGTACGACACTTGCCTATAAACTGCTCTCCACGCCATGTACACGAAAAATCGTGCAGCGAGGTGTTCAACCGCTTACACCAACTACGGCATACCTTTTGCATTCATCATTCACCGCAGTTCAGTTGCGTATTGCTCAACTGGGGTTGAGAGCTCGACCGATGCCTCCCAGTAGATAAGTTAGCTGTTTAACCGCGAGTAGCATTGTTTGAATGAGATGAACTGAGTTAGTTCAAGAGCAAAATTAGTCAAACGCCACGACAGCAGGCCTCGCTTCGATTCTTCGACAGCAACAAACAGAACGATATACTGCATAGATAGATTTGAACCAGACGGTGCCTGTGGATCTTTTAGGACTAAATCCACCCATTCGCATTGCACTTTGAGATGGTGGAGGCGGTCATGTGAACGTCCTTATGTGAACGTCCTTACTGAAATATGTATATAGTAAGATAATAGGGAGCCAAAAGATGAAAAACTCAACGTCACGCGAGAGCCTCTTTACCGCATCTGGCGAACGTGCTAACATGCAAATGACCCCTCTTCATAGGTGAATAGCTTACGTGCTTTTACGCAGCCAGACCTTCGATTGCGTTCAAGCGACCGTGATATACTTGATGTATGTCTACGCCCACGCTGTCGCCGAGAGGCAACGGCCGCTTCAAACAGCAAAATTTATTTTGAATTTTTTACACTTTTAATATGCACAAACAAGTTTCATTTCTGCCTTGTTCAGCGAATTCCCCATTTCTATCAATCTAAAAGAATATTTACATTAACTGGATTAAATTATATGTAGTCGATGTCACCCTTAAAGGGACACTAAAGAGAAAAACTGTCTTTATCGTATAAGTAAATTACCCTTTCACGATACCAAAAACACCACTCTTTCCGCGAGAAGACACTTCGTAAGCGAGAAAACGCGCGAAAAGGAAGTGGTGTTGGCGACACCACCTGGAAGTTCCCGCCCCAGTCACCGTGACGTCACAGATTTTGACAGCGTCTACTAGGACATACGTACTTTTTAATCGGTAAAAATGAGGTACAATGTCGTCTGAGGGAGCCAGAGGCTTAACGTACCAAGTTTCAAGAAATTTCGGGGAGCCAATAGGGCCAAAATAAAAAGAAACACTTTAAAGGGGTCATGAACCACTTTTCCAAGTAATGATCTAATGGCCTCAGTATCGGCGTGTACTGCCTCCCGAATCGATTGCCGCAAAAATTTCTCGAATCCGTCGAGAATCAGCGGAGTTACGGGGGTTTGGCGCACGCTCCCAGCGCTTTCTCTCTTTTCTCGTGCCGGCGAGCGCACTGGAAGCTAGACAGGGAGGGATGGCATGGGAGAAAGAAGTTACGCCAGCGCGCGTCATGAAACGCGATCGCTCTCCCGCTGTGATTCGCTTGCGCGAGTGCGGCTACCGTGTACTGAGGAGTGCGGCGCCGGCAAGTGGCGGCACTCCGCGGCAAGAAGCGCATCTGATCCGAACGCCGCTCTCGATTTACGTCGGCTATCGGCCAATAAGCATGCTATGTCTCTTGCTACGTACAGCGGACAGACGCCCCGCCCACCGACGAGAGTGAGAACCGGCCTCTGTTTGAAAAGAGGGTGCCTGGGGAAACGGCAACTTCGCGCTCCGCTTGTGGCCATTACGCGGCGCGCACGACTGTAATATTTGGCAGAGCAGTTCATAGCCGTGTCAGCTTTCCGCAGGATGTGTTTTTTCAGTCAACCCAAGGGGTGCTTCATGACCCCTTTAAAATCAATGACGTCACCATCAGAGATTTCGGCGGGAAATTTAAAAGTGAAACTTTTCACATTAATTTTCTGGTCTGATAATAAACCTATGGTGTTGAAATCAACGACACTAGAGCTTTCAGAGTATAACTTATCAGTCTAGGCTAATTTACTGTATCCCTTTAGTGTCCGTTCAGAGCAACAGTGGGCATAGTCGCGCGCACTCACGTGATCAAAGACGCGAACGCTGCCGTGAAGGCGGTGTACCACGTGATGCTGTCTGCTCGCGCAGGCAGCCCGAGCAGCTTTCGCAGGAAACCCCAGTGGACGCGTGACACGGACAAGCGAGACATCACCAGGATGGGAAGAAGGATGAGGACCACCACGATGAGCGTCGTGAGCGCGTACCACGCGTTGTTCAGCCGCGGCTGGTGCCGAGACGCCTATATACGCAAGGCGGAGAAACATCACGTATTGTTGTTTGCACGTAGAATCTGTACGGATCGTCAGACGTAGATCTTTGAAACGCGCGTGGATAGCGTATCCACTTTTAATCCAGCACTTTCAACAACGATGTCGAGAGTTGGGCTAGTTGGTACGCAGTGATTGAAGTGGAGAACGAGCAAAGAAAACAACCGACCCAGAAAGAGAAGAGTGTCGTGCCGCCTTCTTTTTCTGTGTCCATTGTTTTCTTTGCTGGTTGTCTTCTTCAAACGTTCCTTTTACCGACAAATGTCTATCGTCTTTCTTCGAACCGTCATTTTGCAACTTTATGCACCGCAATCAAACCAAAGGGGGGAAAAAAAAAACGCCAGGCCTGCGCGGAAAGCGCAGCACAGTCACAGCGAAAGTGCACAAATTCACTTTTGTGACGGAGAAAGCCGTGACCGTATAAGGATGCTCGGCACGGTTAACAACACAAAAGATGTAAGTCTATATACCTAAATAGGTAGGTCTAAAGAGGCCGTCTATGACCTTCATGATAATGGTGTTGTGGTCAAGGTGTCTTATAGCACGAATATAACTGCGACACAGGACAGCCAGGCACAGCGTCCGTGGCTTAGTCAGGGGTGCAGTGTTTCGGTGTGAGAACAACTAAAAAAATTTTGCTGATATCATTGTGTAGAACAACTACGTTCGAACATACGAAGAACCAGGTTTAAGGCATCTTCAGAAAATCAGGTACAGCTTGAGCGTTCCGTCTACCTGGCCAGCGCCTCCTCTATCTTTCTGTGCCTGGGCGAAGGAGCGGAGCGCAATGGGAACCGACCGTCGGCGTTAGTGCGGCTTTTAGCCGCCGGGCGCCGCCACCGTAGTAGACCAGCCGTCGCGTCGTCGCTCGCGGAAACGAATGCCGTGGCTGCATTCGAAGCTGCTATATGGTTCAGTTTTCGGCTGCATTCGCGTTGTTTAAAGTACAAAGAAAACTTGTAAACTGGAATCATGAAGCACTTGTCGTTCTGGGCAACCAGCCCATTTCGAAGGCATGTGTCTTTCGCGGCTATTTGATCGAGACGCTCGCGCGTCGTCTGCTAGCCCGATTCCAGAGAGCGCATGCCAGTGATGCGCGGAAAATTGTTTTGTCACCGTTACGTTCGCTTGACTGAGAGTCGGTTATTGACTGTCTGAAAGTCGATTTTCGAAAGTAGCATTTGCCAAGAGCTAATACCGAAAGCTTGGGCGCTTAAAGTTCCCCGATGCGTGCTAGCGTCTACTGGTGTAGCACACTATACGCAAGCCACGAGTTCATGCGCTTAATAGCATGAAATGTCACTAAGGTGCTTCCAGTGACAATGTCGGTTGTTTCGCCCGTAGCGCATGTAGTGTCCACGGGCTTCGCTTCTTCAGCTTCGGGACCTAATGTCAGCGCTGCATGCACACGGTTGCGAGGCAGTGTTGCTACTAGTACTACATGCATTAGGTGACTGTTCGGACGCAACACGGTCACGTTTAGGGATACTTGCCATGCTGGTTCAGTTGTTACCTTGGGCTGCAAACGTGAAGGGTAGTCTGCAAAGAGTGACGCTACTGCATCCTTCGTAAGCAGCCGCTTCTTATATTCTATGAAATCTACGCGTCGTAAACGACGGCTGCATATTCTAGTGTAGTTTGAAAATGTATTAGGAGACCAATTAACCCTACTAATTACTGCAAGCCACCTCTACCGAACACCATCGGCAGCTGGCGTTTCATGAAACGAGAGCCGAACAGTGTATTAAGGCGAAAGCCTTAGATGCCTCATCAAACGCGAAAATTGACCGTCGGTGGCGTCAGCGTGAGTGATGCAAAAAATAATTAGGTGATGACGTCATCATATGACGTCACAGATCATAAAATTTTGTGACATCGTCGTGACGTCACATAACGTGACGTCGTTATATTACATCTTCGCTTGGTCAAAATGGGCCGATCACGGAGGCAGTGCATGCCTCCGCTGATGTGCAGAAAGCCTGCACTGCCGCCGATCCTTGAGGCTGTAAGAAAACCACGTTAGGCGCAAAAATATCTCGGAGGGAGGCAGGAAATGTTCAATACCTTGACTAGAAGAAAAGAAGAAAATGGCTTTCGCCTTTCAGTTGTCTTAGGTGAATGCATAAGGGACCCTGTGAGACTTCTTTTCTTTATCAATAAAGGGAAATTAAAAAAAAAGACAATCGTGATTTCTTTCAGTTTCATTTGCAGAGTGGAACATAACAGTATGACATACTAAGGCATTGGGGCGGTTGCAATAGACTGAAATAGAAAATAAAGCGCGAATACTATCAAACTCGATTGCAAGTATCGAACCGGCAGCGCGGCCTGACAGTCTGCCTGCGGAATACTTACAGCGGGGACGGAAAGACAAGCGAACATGCGGCATCTGCATTCTGTGCAGTTTCGCATCTATTTTCAAGTGGTTATAGCATCGATGAATAATGCGAACACGACGTCATCCATGACACAATAAAAGACCATCTAGCATCTTTTTATTGCCACTACGGTTAGAGCATGAGGAAAACAGCGCGCCGCTATGTTCGCGTTTCTTTCCACCCCCCTGTAGCTGTGCAAGCCTGCAAGAAGCACAAATGCAATTAAACTCGGATGCAAACACGAATTCGTGAGCTTCGTGATACGCGCGGCCGTTCAGCGCCAGCTTCCCGTAGTCTACTTGCACAGCGCCACCACGCGGCAGCGGCGAGCGGACGCGGAGCGCGCGCTCGACGGCCCGAGGAGAGCGTTCGCCCAGGCACTGAAAAATAGAGGAGGCGCTGACCTGGCAGAGCCCACAGAATTTCAATCAATCAATCAATCAATCAATCAATCAATCAATCAATCAATCAATCAATCAATCAATCAATCAATCGTGTTTCACTGATAAAAATATTTGGGTAGCCGTTTCAGGTTAAAAGCCATGATAGTAGCTTGACAGGGCCCAAAAGACATCACATGGAGACATCAGGGTAGCGCATGATGCGACGTAGTAGTAATTGCATACAAAATATCTGAAAAACGTCAATAAGCTATGGCTGCATCATAACTAAACAAAAAATAGAATCAATACCATTGTGCATCATAGCAATATTTAAACATAAGAGAACACGTATTCTTACAAAAAGGGGGAGGAGGGGAATGTAATTAGGATATAAGAAAACTGAAACTTCGGTCTGGCAGTATAAAACATAACAATGGTAAAATGTCACATGTGTCGCAAATACGTCGCAAATTCCGCAACATTTCACGGGAAATAAGTTGATGATGGGGTAGAGATTACACCGCGAACGCGCTTCACGTATGTACATTGTGTAGGCAGCGTTGGCCAACTGTCATCATGAAATGATGACCGTCTTACCAAGCTGGTCAGTCCCGTGCGCATGTCGAAGGCCCTCTCGTCCAGTATCTTCTCTTGAAAAGGAACAAAAGAAGAAGAGCACAAGGAAATATGAGCATTCATATTGAAGGTAAGGCCCTCTGGCCCAGCATAATAATAAGTAATAATTGATCACCCATAAGTATTTATGATCCAAAAATGCGCATGGGCTGTTAAGGACACCGTAGTGAAGGGCTCCGAATAAATTTCCAGCACTTGAGTCCTTCAGCGTATCTAAATCCAAGTACACGGGCATTTTTGCACTGCTCCGCAACCGGAATCAAGTGCAGCAATCAAGCCTTAGACATTGCGCTTAACAAGCGGATAAGCGTGGCCGTGGAGCTCTAGCGGCCATGTGCACAAGATTGAGGTAGTGCAGACCATATATTTGGTTATATTAACTCCATGGAATAAATGACCATTTGCGTGTGCAGGTTTCACCATAAATGGAGGGGGGGGGGGAGCAAGGCTTTAGACTACAAGAAGATGGCCTCCCAGGTAACTGAGTTCCTGTGGCAACACGCCAGGGTATCCTGCCAAGTTCGGGAGAAGCAGAACGAGACTCTGCACAACGTTACCGTTCTCGGAAACAAGATCTTGCCTGCAAAAGTAGAAGAAGTACTGAACAAGGGACCCAAATACAGTTACGAGCCTCGCAAGCAACGACGTCAACTTTTGGCCATGGTACGCACTGTGGCAAACCGTGCAGCCGAGGACGACAAAGGGAGACTCGTCGGAGATGGCGTCGCCTCACTCAAGCGCACAGTAAGTCACAAGCTTCCCAAGAAACCTCCTTTCCGGGACGTTGTTAAGTGTCTTGAAGAAAACAATCTCAGTGTTCTTCAAGCAGACAAAGACGGGGGGTTTGTGGTGATGCCTAAAGGAATGTTTCGAGAGAAGGCATGGAACGCTGTGCAAAAGAACTTCAAGTGTATTTCTTTTGACCCTAAGGAGTGCAAGAAGTTGGCTGTTCACAAACTGTCAGAGCTTCACTTGGATGGTCTCAGGAGGGCAGTGGAAAAAGGGGGCTCGGGTTTTTTAGAAATGTTTTTTACGGCGAAAACCCATAAGCCTGCTTGTCCGTTTCGTGCAATTGTGTCGGAAGGCCGTTCGTGGTTGATTAACCTCAGTCGTTTTCTCCAGTGCCAGCTTAGCGCGTTGCCCTGTGACGATCCGTTCGGAATCGGCAGTTCATCTCAGTTGGTCGAATTTGTGGAGTGCGTGGAGAAAGAATCTGGCTTGACGGCCTTCTCGATCGACATAGAGGAACTATATTACTCAGTGCCGCACGCGGAACTTTTTAGTGCGGTCAGAACAAAGATTGAGGATGTGGGGGACGTGAAATTTCAAAATAGCTCAGGCATCACTAGTGAACATTTTATGGCCTTGTTGGAATTATATCTTCAGTCGACTGTTGTAATCTTTGAGGACAAGCATTATGTGCAAAGGAGTGGTATATGTATTGGGTCCCCCGTCGCACCCATACTGTGCAATATATTTTTGTCGGGTATAGATCTTGATGTTCAGGCTAATCTTTCTGATTCAAGAGTAGTAAAAATTTTCAGGTATGCGGATGATTTCTTGGTTGTACTGAAAGATGTTCCTAATTTTGCTCTCGATGAATGTATTGATGGTGTGATCAGCACTTTTAAGTTGTACGGCAGTGGATTACGCTTTACTTTCGAGAAACCAGAAAATGACGTCATTCAGTTTTTAGATGTTCGCTTGCACTTTCATGAAGCTCGTGTCTGCTGGATTTACAATCCGCGCTCTGCAAAAGGGTTTCTACCTTATGATAGTGCTCGTTCTAAAACTATCAAAAGAGGGATCGCCATCACTTGTCTTGGCGCATCGTTAAAAAAGTCGTGTGCCCACATTGCGCAATCAGGGTTTTCCTCCCAAATTACGCGCCTTTTGCGTTCAGGATACCCGGAATTAACAATTACTTCCGTGTGTGAGCAGCTGCTGCAGACAATAAAACACCCTCAGGGAAGGAGAAACAAGAAAGAAAAGAAGAGGGTTACAGGCAATTTTCGTACCTACATAAAGTACTGCACAACATAAAAAAAAGTAGCATCAAGATACGGAGTCAATGTTGTTTTTTCTGCCCCTCAGAAGCTGAGTAAAGTTTGTTCCTTAGTAGACAGGGTGCCTGAGTTGTGTGAGAAGAAGCACAGGAACAAGTTCACTGAATGCCGGTCTCAGGTCGTTTATGAAATCCCGCTCAGTTGCGGACGGAAATACATCGGCCAAACGGGCCGATGTTTTAATGATAGGGCTCGAGAGCACAGGTTGAATGTGCAAAACAAGTCAAGGGGGCACCTGGCGGACCAATGCCGCAGGTGTGGTTGTGCACCAGAGTTTCATAGAAGCAGTTTTTTTAAAAAGAGCGAGCAACAAATTGGAGAGAGAAATAATGGAAGCGTTTCTTATCAACAAAGCTGGTGATCAATGTGTTAGCGAACCTTCCTTATTTCTCTCCAAAGACGAGATGGCCTTTTTGGAAGGCCATGTATGAACAACCTTTTAAGTTTTAAGTTTTAATTAGACAGGGCTGGGTTTCATCTGTTGATCATCTTCTGTATGATAGAGCACTCTCGTTTTGCGGTTGTTGGGGGGTTCATCGTCTTTCCAGGTGCCACGTTTTTGTTTGTTTGTTTATTTGTTTGTTTGTTTGTTTGTTTATTTGTTTGTTTGTTTGTTTGTTTGTTTGTTTGTTTGTTTGTTTGTTTGTTTGTTTTAATTGTTGGAACACCTTGCTTTCTAGCTGTGCTGATTGGGAGGAGCATGCGCAATACAGTGTTCTAACGAGATGTGTGCACTTACATGTTAAACTGTGATAGTGTCTTAAAGCTTGTTTGACAATTGCCATGCGCGTCTGTATAATCTGTGGTTGCTGTTTCCGGTGGTTAACTGTGCGTTGATTCAGGTTTTGTATGATATAGCGTTCATGATAGTGCTGTTACTGGTTTCGTGAGTGGGGGCGTGTTGTTGGTGGTGGCATGTGACACTATAAAGGAAGCTGTTTCATCAAATAAATCTCAGTTGGTAGTCAGCACTCGTCCTGTGGTTTTTGTGTCTTCAGTCCCGTCCCTGGTGCTGTTATATTTTGCAATGTCGCACCAACTTGACCAGCCAAAGTCTCTGCTTTAGACTCGTTGGTCGAGTGTAATAGGCAACATGCTTCACAGTGGACGAGAAAATTAAAATGAAGCGATGACGTACATCTCACAATGGCCTTGCCTTTGGTCTTTGGCTTTCCGAGAGTCAAGATGGGAAGAAGTAAACACCTACTGGGGCTTGTTGGTTTTCCATTACTCGTACACTGTTGCGCTTTAAAGACATGGGAAAGAGCACAGAGGCATTCGACGAGACAAGAGAAGATACTGGACGAGAGGGCCTTCGGATATGCATACAACATGGAGCGCACACTATCAACCAAGATTGATAGTGTGCGCTCCCTGTGTGTCTCTGTGCTCTTGTCTACGTCTTGTACGCGCAACAGTGTACGAGCAAAATAAGTAAACAGTTCTTGGAATGCAAATCATCAGCACCTTCGGCCACCATTGTCGTCAAAAACCTGCGTGACCATAACCTTGCTCTTTAAAGAATGACGCAACAGGTCCGAGAGTAAAAGTATGAGGCAGATTTCGCCCCCCCCCCCCCCAGGTGAGTACGGGAACAGTCGCCCCCCACCCCCCCTTGTCCCCCTCCCCCGTGCGCACGCCTATGTATGGCTCTACTTGGCGGTAGTTCAAACCTGAAGACGTTGTAGCCATCTCGACCAGAACTTAGTGTCGCACAGATGCCCCTTCGTCTGAACTCTAAACATATACAACAAATGTGACTGACCAGTCCATTAATGCATGCGTTATTAGATTGCAGAGAAGATATATACTTCTGTGCCTGACACACCGGGCAATGTCATATCTTCTGCCGTTATCGCATCGAGGATACAGAGCCGCTTACCTGTATCTACGTCGTCGGCGAGTGAATTTGCGATTCTCGATGCGACGTAGTTCCAGAGGTGCACATAGCTGGCGTCTCCGTACAGCGTCACGTTGCGCTCCCCCGCGTAGGCGCATCCTGCCAACTCGACGGCGGCCACGGCAGAAGCGGCACCGCCGCTTAACGCCAGCGACAGTGTCGCGAGCAGAGAAACTGCGCACATGTGCCCAGAACGCTTGGGCCACCAGTCAGCAGCAGCACCTGCATGCAAGAAGCGAGCGCTGCAGCTTGCAGTGAAGAGTTTGCGCTTTGAGACGACAGTACACCCTTCTGGTTGGGTGGGCGTTTGGGGATATGCGTACAACACCCTTCTGGATAGGTGTGCATTTCGGGATACGCGGACAACACCCATCTGGTTAAGTGGGCATTTGGGGATATGCCTACAACACCCTTCTGGTTAGGTGGGCATTTGGCAATATGCCTACAATACCCTTAATTCTGGTTGGGTGGATATATGGGGATATGCATACAACAGCCTTCTGGTTGGGTGGGCATTTGGGGATATGCCTAGAACACCCTTCTGGTTGGGTGGGTATTTGGGGATATGCATACACCTTTCTGGTTAGGTGGGAATTTGGCGATATACCTACAACAGTGAGCACATGGAAGGTATGCTGGTGCAGTGGCAGTTATGGTCCAGTGCATACCCTGTGCAGGGCCTGGGCCTACTGGAGACTATCTTGAGGAAACTTATGTCGCGCTGGCAAGTTTTTTTGTTTAAGTCAGTCATATCAAACTATGCTTTCTTTTTTCCCGCATCCTCGATAAAAGGACATAAGAGATCTTTTCTCGTGTGCTTCATCTTACGGAAGAAAAAAAAAAAAAGAAAACCGCTGCTCTTTTCTCACTTGCATATGAAGGGAGCCAAGTTTTGAAGAGATGTAAAGTAGTGTAAGTCGAAGCAACTGGTTTAAATTTTTGCATAGAGCTGTTTGCACAAACAACGACGCTATAGTAGCTCACTTTTGTTGCGAAATGGGAGTGAAAACAAAGTTTCATGTTATGAAGACAACGTGGCAAGAGGTTGACACCATCGAAACGTTGGTGGCGCCGGTTGATGAATTCATTCATTCAGATAAGGGAGGCTGCTATTCAGGGAGAGGGAGATAAATACATAGGTAGGCGCACACTTAGTCACGCATGCCAAGCCGCTAGCAACTCCAAAGTGAAACTGATCAGTATGTATGTACTTTTGCAGCGCTCCTAGTTCAGTATGTAGATATGCACCTTTCGCCGCTATTTGTGCGCAGCCAACATCGAGCACCTCGTTTACACTGCCCCGGTTTCCACCGTCGTCGCTATACAGGTACTCCCTGTGTGGCATAGTAATAATGCGTGCACGGTGGAGTAAACACGTTTGCCACTCACGTCCAGCGCGCCTACTCGCAGAAGCACGTTGTAGTCCGCGTCCGGTATTCTGAAGACGGCTCGAAGATTACCGGTGACATTGGTGTCTTGTCTTTACGCTTGCCGCCGTTGTCACCTGCTGGAGCTAGCACTCGTGAATCGCCACCATTAAACTTCGTCCTCTTCTTCATCGTGTTGAAGCATGTCTTTTGTAAAAGAAAGATCGAAACAAATGAAGCAAAAAAAATATACACATAACTAAACAAAGCCGTTCTATGATGCGTGATATTGCTTATCCGTATCTATCACTGGGCAGCCGTTCCTGTTTCCGACATAGTCCAATTAGTTGGCCGAGCCAATGCCACGACTTAGGTATGTCGGCGGAAGGAGACATACAAGAGAAAGAGTTACAGAAGACAGGGGCGTAGCCAGAAATTTTTTTCGGGGGAGGGGGGGGATTCAACCATACCTTATGTATGTTCGTGCGTGCGTTTGTATGTGTGCGTGTATATATACGCAAGCAAAATTGAAAATTTTCGGGGGGGGGGGGTTGAACCCCCCCCCCCCCCTTTGGCTACGCCCCTGACAGAAGACATGCACAAGAAAGAAAAAAAAATCTACGAATCCTACGCGTGTGTGAACAGTTGGCAATCGAATCTTTATGTGATATGTGTCATTCCATGAGCGCAGACAAATCAGACAAATGACCACGTGACAGTGGTTGACGCATTGTACCTATTCTAGTACACTATACATTGTACATTTCTATCCATGGTTTCTCTATTTCGGGGCTTCCGTCAGCCCATAATCGTCTTGTCTGGTTGGCCGCATGCGCTTGGCGTTCGGTGCACGATCTTGAGGAGTCATTTGAGTAACACGCGTCTTTTTTCAGAATTATCCGTTTCGCGACACTTTCGTAGATCCACTGGGGAGTAGTGGGGCTTGCCAAATTTCTGTGGCACATACGTTTTTGCAATACCTTTTTTTTATTTTTAGAGTCCAATTTCTGTGGTACATTTTCTACGTACGGACGGATGTTTCGCCTAGGCATGCGCAGTTTCATTGTAAAATCAGGGTTCAGCAGAGCCGCCTCACATTGTGCCGTGGATCAGCTATGCTATGGTAGTTATGTTTTCCAGATTCTGTGCGTGTGTGTGTTTACGGGGACTAGAGGCGCGTTTGTGTTGGGTGTCCAACGTTACTGTAGAGTAGCAGACTAGAGCATACTATCGATACTATCGCTCAGGCCGACCTCTTTGCCTTTCTGTAAATAAACATCTCTCTCTCTGGATTCGTTACTAATCTAGTAACGTTGAAGTCGTCGACATGGTCACTCCGGGTAAATTTGAAATTCCCGCGTTTTCTATGTTTAATAACAAGCACTGTTTTTTGTGTGAATTAGACATTACTTTCTAACACTTCAAGTTAGCTATTAACTAGAAATGAAGGTTAGCGGTTATTGTGCACTTGTTTCACCAAATGCACAGCCGGTTTGGCGCGAAAATGCTTCAGAATCTGGCACCAGTGTGTGCCTTTGTTTTGTTTACTTATTTGCTTTAGTGCGAAGTTTGGAATGGTTGGCGATGCGCTGAATGACACTAGATCTGCGAGGTAATGCTGGACACTTGATTATTTAATGGTTTATTCATAATTTTACCGGCACTGCACTTTGTTAACAGTATTCGAACGTGCCGACGGTCTCGTAGCGAACCCCGTTCCCCGATGGTTTCAAATCTCGGTTGTGACCGTCGTCTGTGTATTTGAGTTCTTTGCGACGTGGTAAAACAATGAGCGTAACAAACATGTCCCTAATTTTAGCACGAATCATATCTTCCGATTTATAAACTACACTTTGCCGTGTTCCATTGCCATGGTAATGGAAGTGTTTGTGTACGGTTTTCAAGTGCGAGATGACGCCGGAAACTTGACTGGCATGTCGAAAATTGACCGACTAGCATGTGTATTGTTGTTGATTCTTACCTCTACCCGTCATTTTTAGAAGCGGCCGGCTTGGGCAGTAGTCTCGTGACTTACAATATGAGCAGCAGTCGTGCTCTCTTGTTTGAAGACAAAAACGATATCGCGTGCCTTTGATGTGCGTGCAAACAGGTTAAGTCTCTTGACGGTGTTACAAAAGTGACTGCATTGCGAGGACACCCAACCACCCTTGTCTGCAATGTTTGCCACTAAAATAATGTCATGTTTGTGTTACAGTGTTTGTGCGACACTGTAGCACAATGGCAGTCAAAAAACATTCCAGCACATTCTTGTAATACATACTACTTTACAGCTCCCTGTTCAGATATTGGTATGCCGAGTGTTGATACTTTGCTGATTTCTTTAAGAAATAGAAAAAGCCATATGTGTATCTCTGGTGGTTGTGGCCACTAGCAATGGGCAAAAGCAGCTGTGAGATTCTTCAGGAGTGGCTATTGAGAGAGCGAAAGAGATATCCCCAACGACTATAAAACAAAGCATACATTATGAAAGGAAGTGGATATTCGCCTGGCATCCGGCTGAATTTCGGGAGCGGAACTTGGCCGGCAGTGTCTCTTCATTGGCCGGCTGTAGTCCCGTGTTGATGCCGGCATCGGCAAACAGCGCTTTGCCCTGGCGCTCCAGTGATTCGGGCACACAACGGATGCTGGCAAAATACCGAGAAGTGTGTAGTGGCTCGTGGGTTACGTGCGCCCCAGTGACACGGGCACACCACGGACGCTGGCAAAACAGTGAGAGCCGATGGGAAAGCATGCTGGGCGTAACTTCAGCAACTGCTGCCGGCACAATATCTGAGAACAGTAAATTGCCAGCATTCTCGCCCGATTGGCTGTAGCGACTGCCGACGCAATATGCTAGGCCGGCCGCGAAATCAAACTGCCGGTCAAACCACAACCGGACAACTGTTGCTGCTACGACGTGCGTTTTCAGACGTGGCGACGGCGTGGGTAAGTCAAACTACCGGCATATATGTTCCCGCACTAAATGTCGGCATTCTTCGCTTAACGGTCGCTCGCGAAATGAAACTCGGCAAATACCCGTGCCGGCAAAGCGCTTTTTGCCACAGGATGCCGGCATTAACCACGTGACTACAGCCGGCTAATGAGGAGACACTGCCGGCGAAGTTCCGCTCCCGAAATTCAGCCGCATGCCGGGCGAATATCCACTCCCATTATGAAATGCTAGGGCTGTCCATAGCAAAACATGCAGAAATTGTGTGAAACATCTTTTCATGATGCCCTTATTGCAGTACTGAAGCACTTCTGAGGCGTCGTGTAGCCTGTGTAGGTCATGGGCTGCAATGGTGCACCGTAGAACCTCATGAGTTGCTAATTTTGGGTTGATGTCAGTAGCATTTGCTAATGCTTTCGTACATGTTTCCACTAGAACTTGTTAACCTAATTTACATCTTTCACTTGAGGAGGATTCCTCCTTGGCCTAGTTGGTATTGCTTACTGTATGAGATTTTGCCACTAGGAAAGACAACACACAATGAAGACCTAAACACGACACCATGGGCGGCATTCGCCATGTTTGCATCTTTCTTGTGTGTGTTGTCTTTCTTAGTGGTGAAATGTACTACAGTTCACATCTTTCATGTGGTGTTTATAGCTCAAACACTTTCAAATATTTGTACAACCTTGTTATCATTGCATTATTAACCTCCAACGTTTCACTGGTTTTTCTCAAACACGACCGTTCTGCTTCATTTTCTTTTTGCTAGTTGCTGCTGACGTTGACACCAGTCATGTCCACACGGGTCTACATCAATGTTGACCTGGACCCTTTCTGCGCGGAGTTGGTGTTCCCTAAAGGTCTCGACGTCGGAGGTTTCGTCTCTCTCATATTTGGCCGCTTCACCCAAGAAGCTCCTCGTGGTCCGCAAGACCACGGAGTTCGTCATATCTCCCTTCAATCTGCCACAAGAGCCAAATTTGGTACGTCCAGTAAATCCTCGCTCCATAGATGTTACACAGTGATGCCATCATGCGGAAAGCGTATACACAAAATAAAAGTAGGAAATCAAGTTGTGCCCACTTCTTTTGCACCATTTGATGCAATAGGAGTAGCAGTGACTGACATTTGTTGTGTCTGTGCAGGAAAAGAATTACCTCTGAAGAAGAAAGTGTTCATCAGTGTGCCCTATGGAGAGCGAAACCCACTGTGCACGCTACGAGATGCTCCACTACCCGATGACCTTGAGGATATCCCAGATGCCTCCGATGAAGAAGCTGTGGATGATGTAATCCTAGGTAATGGAAGCTTGGTACATTGGCTTTGGCTTTCACATGGTGTCATTGTAGAATGTGCGATGGCACAATTGCAAATACAGTAGACTCTCGTTAAACGGATCCTGTAGGGACGAAAAAAATATGTTCCACTTAGCAGGAGTTCCGTTTGATGAGAGATGAACAGGGTTGCAGAATACAAGTACGAGACCAATCTTGTTGGAAGCCCTTGTTCCATTTAAGCAGCAGTTCCATTTAAGAGATTTCTGTTTACTGAGAGTCTACTGTACACACATGAAAATCCCATGCAATTCTTAACTTACATCATTGTTGAAGTGGCTTCAGTGCAATATTCAGCAGAAATTCTGGCCTTATTTTGCCTAATCAATCTTTCTTCCAATAAATAAGCACAGTTTTTTTAGAATACCGTGTCATTCTAAAGTGACTGATTGTTTATAGTGCCTTTTGATGTTATCATGCTTACTAAGCCTACGATGTTGACTCTTGGTGGTTTGTAAACCACACTACCAATGTATTATATCAGAAGTATTGTAGTTATCTTCGATAACCACCACTTTCATCATTTTCTTTTGCTTCTATGAGGGGCTCATTTCGTCGCCGTCACTAGGCTTGCAACGGTTTCTTAACCTCAACCTGATTCCTTTTGGCAATGATGACTCTTTACGGTTGTCATGTGGTAGTGTCTTGTGAACCTGTATACCGGGCGTTCAAAGTTAAGCTTTATGGTTTCGTTAAAATTCAGCACTGGGGATAACGTTAAAACCACACTTTAGCAGATAAGGTATGTATCCAGTAGGACACAAAGTCAGACAGTAATTATAGCTGTCAGCTGCCTAATTAACTATGATTGAATAATTAGCTTTTTAATGAGTGCAGCAAGCAAGCATGTTTGTATTGAAAAGTGGGAGGCCGTCACGTTTCTACATAGTTCCACTTGGAAGAATTCTTCTAGCACGTCTATGCCCCGAGATATCCCGCTGCAAAGTTTAATTGTGGTTTGCACGATTATGCATGCAAGAGGGTGAGGATCGGCGCAATGTTCCTCCTTGATGTGACGATCAGTCATTGCTTGCTATCGCCAGCCAGTAGCAAAAGGGTAACCGTTATCACCTTTGCCTATGCCTTCGACCCTTTTTCAGATTAAACGCCGTACACAACTGCTGGGGTACATTTGGGAGGTGCTTTGCACCGGTGCTCACTGTCTTGCATGCGTAATCATGCAAACCGCAATTAAACTTTGCAGCGGGATATCTCGGGGCACAGACATTCTAGAAGAATTCTTCAAAGTGGAACCGTGTAGAAACGCGACGGTCCCCAACTTTTCAATACAAACATGCCTGCCTGCTGCGCTCATTAAGATGTTAATTATTCAATCTTAATTAATTGAGTGGCTAACAGTGATAATTATTGTCTCACTTTGTGTCCCCCTGGATAAAAAGCTTATCTGCAAAGGTGGTTTTCACGCACCTCCCAGTGCTGAATTTTAAGAAAACAATAAAGGGTTTATTTTGAACACCTTGCCCCGCCACAGTGGTCTAGTGGTTATGGCGCTCGACTGCTGACCCGAAGGTTGTGGGATCGAATCACGGCCGAGGCGGCTGCATTTTCGATGGAGGCGAAAATGTTTGAGGCCTGTGTACTTAGATTTAGGTGCACGTTAAAGAACCCCAGGTGGTCGAAATTTCCGGAGCCCTCCACTACGGCGTCTCTCATAATCATATCTTGGTTTTGGGACGTTAAACCCCAGATATTATTATTATTATATCATTTTGAGCACCCTGTATTTCAGAGCATTGTGCAAAATGCTGAATTGAAGAATGACCATAGAGAGTATCATCCGCCCACAGAAGTTAAAATGTTGTCGAAACTCTAAAACTAATTTGTAGCGTTGCTTGTGGCATTCACACGGCTGTTCTAGCATTTCATTTAAATAATTTGACTGGTATGAATTTCTTTAGCTTCTGTCAAATAATCTGACAGTTAACCCATTGCGGTCCTTCGTCGGCCCTGCACGACAACGCAACACGGCTGCAGCGGTCCGCGGTCGGGCACTGCTTGACAGATTATTTTGTGGTCGATTCACGTGCGCGATTTCTCGCTGTATTATGCACCAACTCTGAAAGAGTAAGTAAGCTTCCTTTACTTTAGCCGTTGCTTTCTTTTGTTTCAGTCCGGAATGGGTGGAAGGTGGGTAAAGGTTTCGGACTTCAAAGGGTTAACGATTTTCTTTCGTTTGCCAGTATTGTCATAGCCTCTGTCCCTGTTGTATTCTTTCAGCATCATTCAGTTTTCTCAACGAAACAAACCTTGCTGCATGAAAGACTTCATCGATGCCTGTGGACAATACTGGATCTAAATGCAGGTTCCAGCAAAGACAACGAGGGCGACAGGCCCCCCTCCAGGTCCGAAGAGGCCTCCCCCACTGTGGTCTCGGGCCTGCTGTGTCCATCCTGCGGGGGTTGGTTTAGCAACACAGAGGTTCTGCAGCTGCACAAGGCCATGAGTCATGCGCGAGTCAACTCCAACAAGCCCGTTAAGACAGTTTACGGTTGCAAGGTCTGCAAGAAGACATACAGCACTAGCTCTGACTGCCTGCTGCATAAGTGGAAACACAAGTGAGCATTGGACTCAGCAGTGTAGTTTGCTCTGTTTCCTTCACACTGGCATCCGCTTGTAAAATGGGCAATCGGCTTGTTAAAACCAATACTACCACATGCATGAATGTGACAACATAAGTGTATAGTGTTGACTTACGCTAATTCAACCCTGACAGAATCGATGAAATTGGTCAAATTATCTGGGAAGTGTAAATAAACAAGAGACATAAAAAAAGATGTTAGAGCACACAACTGAATCTTCAAAAAAAAAAAAGAAATCAAGTAGCAGTACTTGCTCAATTCTAGCATGTCCTGGAATCAAACTTGCACCCTCTATTTATGGCTTCAAAGGAGCAATCTAAAGTGGAAAATGACATTATAATTAGAAAAGGTATAAATGTAATTAGCACCCGATTTTTAACAAGATAGCTGGTAGCTCGCCTCCAATTTTGACAATAATAAAAAGGGAACCAGCAAACTATGTCCACGGAATGGAAGTTTTTTTACACTAATATCCACAGACATGATTCTCGGTCAGTATTTTAACACTATGAACATGTCCTCTGCATAATCAAGCGACTTGATTTGTTTTGGGGTTTCTTCAGATAAGCTGTTCTACTTATCCGAGCTAGTTGGGGTGTGCTTCACTTGTTCTGAGACACTTGTCTGCTTGCTGGCCTCAATTTAAAACTTAGTCACTCTGTATGGAATGCAGGCCGGAGTCTGAATGGCCATTCCAGTGCAAGAACTGCAGTCGCGGCTTCATCCGCCAAGCAGCCTTTGTGCGTCACCAGCAGACCCACAACTTCGAGTGCAAAGAGTGCAACCGTAATTTCATGAACCAAGAAAAGCTGCAAGAACACAGCGTGGTGAGCTTCCCACCATCTCCACGAGAAGCTGTTGTTGTCGGAGCTGCACTGCAGACTTAAAAAATAGTGACACTTGAATAGTAGTTTGTGGAGATAGAATCGAATTTTGAATACTCTGCAAATAAAATCAGACCTTCTTACCATTACTATTGTTATGCGAGGAGAGAGACAGATAAGGGAGGCTATTTACATGATGTATTTACTCAAGGTCTTAGCTGGGCTAGTTGGTTTGCATACATTATGGCAAAACAGCGTGGACAACAGGACAGTGAAAGAATGAACTGAATAAAGTGCTCCAGCACTTTCTCCCATTTGTTATTTGGTGGTCCCATCGCTTGCGCTGTTTCACGATAATTTATTTACAAGAACAATTCAATAAGCAATCAAGATGGAGACTCGAAATTTCACTAAAGCTGGCACAAAAGCACTAAAGCTAGTGTGAAATCAAGCTAAAACACCGAAGTTCATGAAGGTGCCTTACTTTTCCTACTATTATTTTCCCCTGCTGTTGTCATATTCATAATATCACTCTAAAGCTTTCCATTCACCTTTCCATTCCCGCCCTGCTCGCATTCAATGGCCGCATAGAAAATGAGGGGGTGCCGGAAGAAAGGCTGGTTTGACAAAATTCGGGATGTATGCAGACATCCAATATGGCTGATTTGGCACCAATGCTTGTGGTAAAGTGCTCACCTGCAGAAAAACTTTGCCGATCCACCGTTTCTTTGTTGCATCACTTTGTGGTAATAAACAGTGGCGCGCCAACGCTCACTTTAACAGGTATAAAACCAGAATCGTGTACGAAAGCAGAGTGCTACTTAACTGATCATACAGGGATAGAGAGGAGACATTGCAAGGATCACATGAGCTGGTGATCGCACCGGGCCGAGAAAGTGGAATGTGTCAGGCAATCCTATGCTGCTTGAGCAATTTAGTGACAGCAATGCAGAGCGCTCGTGTGTCGTCAAGTTGGGCACTATGTTTGGCAGTGCAGGTGTTGCGCAGGTGCCATTTTGCAGAGGCTGTAGACAATGTGCCGGAGGTTGTTCCTGCACCCCTGCTCGCGGCCATGGGTTTCTGCTGTGCCCCGTTTGGACGGATGATGCATCTAATGTCACCATTAGAGAAGCAATGCGAACAGTGCACTGTTCATGCTTACCAGCTGCACAGTTGCCTCACTCAAGTGCCCACGCCTTTGAAGGCAGATATTGCTTGCATACTGCATTATTTAAAAATCGCGTAATGCAAGCTGAAAGCACAGGGTGTGGTGGCTCTTTCCAAAAAATGCCAAACATGTGGTTTTGCCACTCTTTGCTGCAGTAAATTCTGGCTGTGATCATTATGAGGGAGAAAGAAAATGAAACTTTGATGACCAAATTTAGGGATGCAACTATTTGTGAGTAAATACAGTATTCAGGCTTTGACTGGCCCTACGCAGTACTGGCCTATTTTCCAGCTGCTGTTGAGTTTTCCAAATCATTGATGCTGTTGAGCTGAGCGAATGTTGTTCACAATGGAGTGCTTGGTACTCTTTCGAGACTACTATGAAATCATGTACTGTTAAACCTGGATATAACGAAATTGACAAATTCCCCCCAAATTTGTTACAAGCTGGTTTTTGTTACAGGCAGTTTCAGCATGAAAATTTGGAAAAGATACACACAAAAAATAAACAAAAGGGGGACTGAAGGCATAGCTCACCCAAAACATTTATTTAGTGGCAAAAGAGTGCGTTAATTTGCTCTATTGCTTGTTCATGAGAGATGGCAATTCTGAACGTTCATAGGACATCAATGCAACGTTGCTCCTTCATCGTCTAGCCGTGGCCTCCGAGATTGGCTCCGGTAGTTGCGTTGCCGGCACTAGTCGTGGAGGCCACGGTCTCGCGAACTCACGGCGGGGCGCAGGACAGCAAAGCGCGGGACGAGTCAACCTCTGAAGATCCGTCGTCGTCACTGTGGTTGCGGACAGTTTTCACCAACGCCTAATCTGACATCTCCTCAGTAGTGACAACACAGTTATCCGCATTTAAAAAAAAAATCGCAAAGCGGCATGTCGTCAGGGGTGCTCCATGTGTGTGCAGTGAAAACACGCACTTGCGCATGCTTTTGAAAACAAAGAGGGAACTCCATATGCGGCACAGCCCCACATATGTGACGCAAAGTCGAAGCGGAACGACACGGAGCAAGAATTTTTTTTTAATGGCGTTACCTGGTGTCACGTTACGAAGTGCAGTTCAGAGAGTACTTCAAAAACCGAAGAGTGGCGCTGCCAATGCAAAAGCCTTTTTTTTAAATAATTTTTTTTAAAAGCTGATGTGGTTAGCTTGGTGGCACCTGCGAGCAGCTGGATGAGGTTTGAAGGGAGGAGGGGAAGGGCACACCTGCCCGCTTTGCTCACACCTGCACACACAAACGAGTGCTCGCTCTCGCCTCGCAGTTGCAGGGGCTTGGAGTGTGCGATGCGACGCCACCACTTCGTGCTCCGTCGTTGGTGGGGCAAATGCAAAAGATGCATGCGGCTCCTGCTCATGCCAAACTGACAAAATTCGGGGCAAAATCCCAAGGTTGTCGGCGGCGAAAATTCGTTATATCAAGGGCGTCTCCCATTGCCTCTTCGTTATATAGCGGTCACAAATACATGTTCTTCTATGGAGTAACAGTGGGGAATAGAAAAACTTCGTAATATCAAGGAATGCGTTTTATGGAGGTTCGTTATAGGCAGGTTCAACTGTATTACTGGAAACTCGTGCGGCACTAAAAAAAAAAACGCCAGGCCTGCGCGGAAAGCGCAGCACCGTCACAGCCACAAATCATAATTTTTGTGAAGTTGAGAAGCACCCACCACGACATTACTCGTCATTCTGCAGAGAAGCGAGGTACCAAATGTGCAGTTTCTTGATATGACGGCTGATGACGATGAAGAAATATGACTGAGCCTTTTGTAGTGGGTTGGAAGCTTTAAAGGACCCACTGGTTACGTAATTCGCATTGTGTGACGCCCGGTCGTTATTTCACTCTCCCACCATGCTTTATAACGTACGCTAATGTGAGAAAGAGATAGAGAGAGGGAATTAACTTTATTGAGACCCTGAGGAAATGGATCATGGGAGCCTTATGGGCTTCCTTGGCAACCAATAGAAGTGCATTTGCGAAGAACCCACTACGCTATAAATCATCATAATTTTTGTGAAGTAGGGATCATAATTTTTGTGAAGTAGGGAAGCAGCTATGCAATTTTTCGTCATTCTGTGGAGAACCATGGTACCTGCTAAACACCTGTAAGGCGTTATGTGCATTTTGTTGATGCTGTGGCTGATGACGAAAAATTATGGAAGAACCCTTTGTAATGGGTTGGAAGCATTCAACAAACCACTCGTTGCGCAGTTCGCATTGTGTGACGCCTGGTTACAGAATTCGCATTGTGTGACGCTTGGTTGTTATTTTACTCTTCTACCACGCTACATTACATATGTTAATGTGGTTCCTTCTCGACATGAAGCCTGTATAGGGTCTTTTTGCAAAGCAGTTTCAAGCACCGGCATGGCTCTGAGGTAGAACATTGGGCTTCCATGCAGAGGACCCAGGTTCGAACCTCATTCCATCCTGGAATTTTTTTTTCTTATTTCTTTTTTTTTTCCCCCTTATTTCAAGCGACAGTGGTTACGGACACCGGCGGCGGTGGACAACTACGGCGCCAAAAACGGCCCTTGTTGTGATATAACAGCTTTCGCTGTAAAAGTTGTCGGCACATACAGAGCCCCTGGGTTTTCATACCTATCGTACAACACTGCCTGCATCTCTTTGCTTAATTTAAAATTGGCTCTAAAGTGGTCAGTACTGCATTATGTGCCACTGAGGTTTTTGAAACACGCGGGAACATGAAATGGTGTCGTCAGCTTTTTTCTGCCGCATAAATGCTAATAATAATACTGAAATAGTGCTACACTCAAACCTCATTATAACAAAGTCACATCTGCCACGAAAATAACTTCGTTATATCAGAAAATTCGTCGTAAACATTTCTTTGTAACACTGTATCTATGACAAGACTATTTATTCTTCATTTACTTCGTTATAACCGATTATTCGTTATATCCGTGTTCGTTATATTGAGGTTTGAGTGTATATCTTTAATAGATTGACCAAACATGCTTCTGTTCAATATCTGATGAAAGAGAGCCCTCATAATTTACACAACTTGCATGGGCAGTAACTTCACTAAAAATGTGCGATGATATGCGTGCAGACGCACCAACAAGGACGTGAGACGTTCCTGTGTGTCCACTGCGAGCAGCTCTTCCTAAGCAAGGCTGGCCTGGAACGGCATGTGTTGAGGTAAGTGTATTTCTCTTTTTGTCCTCTTTCTTTTTTTTCACTAGACTGTTGGTACTTGCTGTGTTCTTTTGATTATTGTACACACTAATGATGTGCGTTCTTTGGCTTATGTTTATGTGCACAGGCTATGTATGCTACCACTGCATGCTGCTGAAATGTAATAGGCTGGAAGGCCTAGTCAAGCTCACTAGAGCTTTTTCTTCTGATGCCCTCTGATTGATTTAGTGATTTATTTATTGATTGGTTGATTTACACCAATTAGGTGACCAAGAAGCTGTACAGTCAGTGAAACCAAAGAAAGCTAGTGGGCAGAGTTAGATAAATGAAATACTTGAGTAGTCACGTACAGAATATGTTACTGCAATACTATTTGGTCTGATAACCAAGAGGCTAACATCCAGCACAGTTCAATATCATGTGTTCTTGTCAGATGCAGAGAAAACAAGAATAATACATTGAGACAATGTGTTTAACAGAAGACATTTGAGAATATTTAAAGGTAGCGCAGTCAGTAGAGGACTCTTGTGACATTTTGCTTAGAGTATGTGAGAACAACAGCAAGATCAAGCAAGTAAGGATAAAAAGGTTTTAAAAATACACAAAAGTAAATACCTGGGACCTTTCGTTGCTTCATATGGTAAGCATGTTTGGCACACTTACCTCAAGTGAGTGCTGTTGGTTCTTATTACAGTAAGAACGCCAACGAAGCAAATAATGACATAGTACTGTGGAGCAATTGTAAAGTAAGGTAGTTCCTGCTTGGTCACTTGGTTCAGTCCTTTATGCAGAGTGCAACCTTGTTGAGTTGAGGCAAATGCAGAGAGCAATACAGTAAAAGCTCGTTAATTTGGATTTCTAGGGACCGGAAAAAATGTCCGAATTAACCGAATGTCCGAATTATCGAATGGTCAAAATAAACCCAATAAATGCAAGAGTTTTTTCAACATACCTTTACTTTACAAAGTAATCGTGGATGCATGTCTGTTTTTGAGCAGAAATTCGCGCGGACACAATTTTTCTGAGCCCTTCAATGTGCTCAGCAGCTCGCATGCTGTCTGCAGTGCCAAAACAAAATTCTTCGAGGACGACGAGGGCCTCCGCGGCTTCCTTCGCAGTACGAGGGGGCCTGTGTGGTTCATGGTGTGGCTGCTCCTCTTCAGGCTCTTCGTTCTCGGATTCGTCGCCATGTTCCTTGACAATTAGCTCATCAGTCAGAGAGCAGGCAGTGGCAATGCCATCATCAATGCCGATATAATCGTCGAGTGTCACTGCATCAGGCATAACACTTCCGAAATCCTGCCCGTCATCAGCACCGTCATCAGGCAACACTTCGGCCACTGCGGCATCGCTGGAGTCGGGTACAACAAAGCCACTGTGCCTGGAAAAGTTGGCATTGGCGCGCGCAGGCGTGTTCTGCCACACATACGCATGAATGCTAACTGCGCTCAGGAGACTTACATCGTATTGTTTGCCGACGTCATGGCACAGGAGCAACTTCTTGTCGGGAGAGCCCATTTTTCAGGGCACACAAAATTTGTACTTTGGTGGTGAAGTCCTTGGCCTCGTACTTGGGCCACTTCGCCGGTGTTGCCATCGGCAGAGAGTGCGTTCACACGAGAAGTCAGCACAAAAGCACCAGCAATGATCAAGCTAAAAGGAGCCATACTGAATCGTTCCTTGATAAAACGGCGTTAGCGATGCAGCACACCAACGGGAACAAAGCAACAAAATGGCACCGCCAAACCCATGGTGCGATCTTGTACACATTCCAAATAAACACGGAGGCGTGGCGTTACTTCCAGCCACACGCAAATGGCCCATGTGAACCGCGACAGACGTCACGGCCCTGCATTGACCAATCGCATGCGGTCACATGCGGCTGGATGTAATGCCACGCCTCCGTGCTTACTTTGGAACGCGTACAAGATCGCACCACCACACGCTCACACGCGAAGAAAAGACGTTCAAACAGTCTCAAGTCAAGCCAAGTCTATAATTGATGTCCATGGCGATGCTGTATTTGAGCTTCACTTTGGTTCTGAATTGTTTTTTTCGTTTTCGAGCCTCGCCAGCGGCCCGAAGGTTGCCCAATTATCCAATTTGCAGTCAAATCTGTCCAAAATAACGAGCGCCCGGTCCTATAGAGTGATGCGTATATTTACAGGGACCAGATGACGTGTCCGAATTAACCGATTTTCCTAATTAATGAGAGTCGAATTAACGAGCTTTTACTGTACACTATAGCCCGGCTTGGTGTTTTCTCTTATTTGATTGCTTTGACATTTTTGCAGCATAGGTTAATATTTCATATTAAAATCGGGGAACATTTTCTCCCTCGTACAGGTATCACAAGAACACTTCAGCTGTGTCAACTGGCGAGAGAGTCAACGAAGCTGATGGTGTGGATCCAGAGACAGCTCCGGAGAAAGCTGCCATACTAGACTCTATTCCAGTTGAGCTATCCTGTGACCAGTGCACCTTTGGCTGCTCACAGGCCTCGGAATTGGCGCAGCATGTTGCGTCAAACCACCCAACAGTACCGATATTTAGGTACGTGCAACAATGACAGAAAAAAAAAGATTACTGCTGGTTTCTTTGTTTTTATAGATGGTGTTATTGCTTTAAGGCATTGTCTGCAAACATTGCACTCTCAAAGGCCTTTTCGCAGTGTGTCAATAGTACAATTTGGGATGTGCTCACTGCCGACTAAAGGGTTGCATATTCAAGTCACTTGGTCATTCTGGGGAGACCTTTCAGGGTGGGTGAAGAATACAGAATCGAAGCATCAAAAACGATAAGGAAGCTGCAATGTTCTTTGTTAGTGAAGCTATGCCATAATGTTAAACAAAAATTTTTCTTCATTTTGTCTCAGAATTTTACGAGATGCAGGGATCTGAGAAAAAGAATTTCTTCCAAGAAGCCTCGATTTTCAGATTAGTTACCCGTACTATTTAGTGCATGTGGCCAGCATAATATTGCAATGTTTTACTAGCTGTCGGCTGAAGCTGGGCTGAAGACTGATTTCTCACAAAAGCTGTGTCCCACGAACTTTTGGGAGTGACAGCACGACACAGCCTTAGCCAAATGCAGATTATTCAGCAGTCGCCTTGGCACGAATCGCAGTGGTTCAGTCATTCTCATAAGTTAATGGCGCGGTGTGAAACACTCTCCATTGGAGTAATAAAAATGGCTGTTTTTGTCTTGTTGCAGGTGTAAAAAGTGCGAGCAGCCATTTCTCAAGGAGGCCGAGTGCGAAGAGCACATGCAACTTAAGCATCAGCTGATTCACGTGGAGCCCACTTCGGAAGGCAACTATCTGTGTCAGATCTGTGACCGTCGGTTGAAGACATTCAGCGGCTACTGGGGACATCTCAGAGGCCACACGAAGGCAGGTTTCAGTCACAGCACTACTTGGGTTGGGAGTGGGCTGCACAGGCAGCAAGTCTATAAACCTGGTTCTCTGGCAATCCATACTTAAGAGTTTTGTTACACTAATTTTTATAAGCAGTCTAGCTGAGGAAACGCTTACAAATTTTTTATCAGTTCTAATGCACCCCTGAATCTGTTACACACTCCCGGTCTGTATAACAAGAAAGAAGATAGCTTGCTCTGATTCTCTCAATTGGAAACCGATTAGGTAGATCTGCAGAGATTACTTTCAAAGAATTTAAAATTGGTTGCACTTTGTTTGTGCTTGCGTATTGGCTATGCATGGTAATAAGAAAGACTAACATTTCCTGACAGCATAGTTGGTGCCGGGATGTATGGTTTTTGAACTTAAGCACTGAATTGCCACAGAACGCCACAGAATTTGTTTCACATAATGCTTTGTGCACAATGGCTAGGTATTTTTGGTTTTGAAGGATGAATCCGGTTTTGGTTATTTCCATTGGCACGACTATTTCGCTTGGTTAAAACGAGGCTTTAGGACGTGGACATGTATTGTAATTTGACGTGGAACTTGTCTTACTTCATTATAAATGTATATCATATTTTGTTATAGAATGAGGATTGACCCATCATGTTATGCTTTTCTGTGACTGAGCTAATAGCTGTTGGTCAGCGGCGAGTTTTATTCCTTTGTGCTATTTATGTCTTTTGTTACTTTAGCTGACAATTATGACGGCTTCGTATGACCTCGTGGGGTGCACTTAATCGATCCTCCCCTTCTCCAGGCCAAGCCATTTTTGTGCGATCAGTGCGGTCACCGTTACACCAGCAGGGGCAGTTTGACCAAGCATAAGCGCACCCACGACTTCGCCAATGCCACCAAGTGTCCGCACTGCTCGAAGGAATTTGCCACCCTCGACTACATGCGCAATCATGAGCGACTGGTTCACACCCGCAACTTCAAGTTTTCCTGCCGGTAAGGTGTTGCGCATGCAACTTCTAGCAAACAGTCAGCACTAGATGCACAGTTGAAATTCATAGCTGGAACACCGTGATTTTATAGACTTAGGAAAAGAAGAGACTTTCCTACCTCTGTGTAAAGTCATGCTGTTCCAGCCATGGACCTATGCCAACTCTCCCGTATTATTTTTTGTCCTTCTGCCTTTACTTTGCATTATTTATTAAAGTCAGTGCTAAACTAAATTAAGCCGGATAAGCAGATCACCTTCCAGGGCAGATCACATTCTTTACACAAGACAGACCAGTCTTAACGACCAGAAGTGGGAAAAGATCCAAAAATCAAAGATGAGTGGAAAAGTCTGGCTTCATATGGATTTGTTGTTCTGGGTGCCTTACTTTGTCCCCATTTTCAAAATCGCAACCTTACCATTGCCATCGTACGGGTGTCATGGGCTCCACGAATGAACGTGAAGGTCGTATAAACGAAGCGTCCTCTGACAAAGGAGAATGCAAATTCTGTGTTGCAGTCAAATCACTCAAAGCTTGTCACATCAGCTAACTGTTGCCCAGAAAAAGCTCTAGGAGGCCTATCTTGAAGTTCTCTTATTTAATTTCTCGCCTCTCATTTATTTTATAGTCAGGCTTGCCACATGGCAATCCAATGTTGGAAGGCAGAAAGATTGAAAAATGAAATGCTATTCAAGCATGTCTTTACATAATCTAACCTCTGAAGTTCAGTTCTGTATTGCGCACTATGACACGTTATATCCAGTTCTTTTAACGGCACGCATGTCTTCAGCATACCCTGATGTCATATTCGCTACTTTTCTTTTTCGCAGACTGTGCGGCCACAAGTTCCCGAACGAGCGCAAGCAGCAGACTCACATGGCCGTGGTGCATGAGCAGGAGCTGACGCGCGAGGAGCTAAACGCCATGACGCGTGTGCGGCACATGCGCTGCCCCGACTGTTCTTTTGCCACCTACAGTTCCCTGCAGTTCCGCCAGCACCGGGCAACCCACACGGGCCGCTACCCCTTCTCGTGCACGCTGTGTGACCGGGCTTTCACTTTCCGGTGAGAAGTGGCATTACGTTTAATACTGCATGACATTTATTTATTTATTTAGAAATAGCCCCGCCACGGTGGTCTAGTGGTAATGACACTCGACTGCTGACCAGAAGGTCGCGGGATCATTTTTGATGGAGGCAAAAATGTTTGAGGCCCGTGTACTTAGATTTAGGTGCACTTTAAAGAACCCCAGGTGGTCGAAATTTCTGGAGCCCTCCACTACAGCGTCTCTCATAATCATATCGTGGTTTTGGGACATTAAACCCCAGATATTACTATTATTATTATCATTATTTAGAAATACAGCAGAACCTCGGTAATATGATGACGGCTCATGCGAATTTTGGGGTGATATGAATTTTTCTGTAGTCTCAGCCAAGGCCCACTAGCCTGCAGTGTAATGGAGTACGGTTTTTGTGAACTGTTTTCCACCCCGCGACGTTTGATACGGATGTACGCTACTGCGCACATTCGAACAGGTGCTGCCCGTGCTGCTGAGGAAGACGCTGCAATCACGTGCGGGAGCCCAAGCGCGGGCATTCACCCCGCGCTGCCATTTTGTCAGTCGGCCATCGGCGGCTCGTGGTATCCTCCGAGATTGTGCAAGCGAATCTTGGAGGCCCTAATGCGCCTTCGCGTGCCTTCTTGTTTAGATTACAGTTGGCGTCGGCGGTTTTTTTTAGATGCGAAGCAGCTCTTTGACTCATGTGTGTAACGCCGTACGTTACGTGCGTCCGTACGAATGCACCGCAACGCGTTCCCCTCGCCGTAGGTGTTGGAGTGTTGCCAAGTAGGTCACGCCACAGCTCGGCGTTGATGTCACGCTCCCCTCGCACGCTTCCCTCGCAGGTGCGCGCTGACATCACTCTCTCCCTCACCCGCAGCATGCTCGCCGCAGCGCCCTCAGCTGCCGGCTGCTCCGCCCGTTTGCAACACCTCTGAACGTGTCACTTCTCTCTCGCTTCACCCTCTCCACCGCCCGCAACGCTCGTCCACACGTCGAGTGGAAACAGCTCACGCCCGGGACGTCGAAAGGGACGTCGTCCTAGCCGAGATCGACGTGCTGTGTCTCGTGGAAATGTGGAACGCCGCCGCCCCGAATATCGAAGGTTTCGACGCCGTAACGCACGCCACCTCCGAACGTTCGGTGGCGGGAGGAGTCGCCGTTTACGTTCGGAGCCGGCGTGCGCTATGCGCGTCTAACGTCGACCTGGAAGAACGATCGGAAACATCTCGACGCTTCTGCTCCGAGTGCGTTGGCGTGCGCGTCAGCGACGTCGCGATCATCGCGCTTTACCCTTGCTCCAAACCTGTTGCAGGAACAGGTTCGGCACTGCCTGGAGGAGACGCTGTCTGATTGCGGCGAGGCGTGTCCACGCACGCCTCTTATAGTCGCAGGAGACTTCAACGTTGACGTCAGCGGAGGAGGAGGAGGATGGCTCATCAAATACATGCGTGACGTGCACTCGCTGAAGTGCGTGTCGGCGGCGGAACGAAAACTACCCACCACAATAAGGAGTACTTGCATCGATCTGGTCTTTGCCAACTTCGACGTCGCGTGTCTGCAGGAACCTCTCAGCGTGCACTTCGCCGATCACAAGGCCGTGGTAGTCAAGGTGAAAAGCGCACCTGCTCCGGTCCAGCGCCCGTGTCTCGACTCTGAAGAAACAACGACTAAGAAGTCTTGCCAAACGCTTTAATGAAACTTACACGAAACCCAACCCGCCTCCCGTGTCTTTGCGTTTCAAACAAACGTTTACTCGAATAAACGCTACACCGAGTTTTGCTTCAAACCGTTCTTCCAGCACCCGCGTCGACACCCGTTTCAACTGAGTCAACACCGTGCGCACCGCTGCTGCTTCGCATCCCATCAGGTTTCCCTTCTGGGAGATGGTCCAAGTTCTTTTTTCCATCCCCGACACGTCGGCACTTGCTGCTGTGCTCGAGGCAGCAATATGTACGGTGTTTACACATGCCTGCCACATCGATGCAAGCCATCTCCTTGCAATCGGACATGCTATGAAATTTGGACGAGGACTGAAAGGGAAGCGGACGGTCTTGGTGAAGGAGCTAGGCCCCGCAACGTCAAAATGCACGATTGTTGGGGACACGCACACCTGCCAACTCTCCGATTTGGATGGGAGAGACTCGAATTTTGAGCAAACCTTCCAAAAAGCATCCCCTGCACCAGCGTGATAAAAAAATAACAACAAAGAACAGCAGTTCTAAAATTTTCTGGCCTTCCTCCATTGTGTACAAAGCGCTCCTTAGATCACTTTCGACACAGTACTCTGATGTCGTGCGGAAAAGCATACTAAGACTAGGAAGGGGCTACCAGCTGTCACGAGTCGTAAAGCATCTGGTTTCACGCACACGCCATATGGTATTTACGGCTATGAGTATGATCACTGACGTCTAGAAACTTTACTAGCAATCATTCCGAGCTGTTCATTATGTTCCTGCAGCACTGAAAAACAAACAAATGAAAATGCACACCAGCTTTCTTTTGCCACATACTAATTTTCCATGTTTTCTGGTGATATGAATTTCAGATGATAAGAATAATTTTTGTCACCCCGTGAGACTCGTATCACCGAGGTTTTACTGGACTGTCAACCCTTGCCTGGGGGTCATTACAAGGAGGTACAACACTTTACATAAACTAGGTAGGTACACTATTACATAGCTTACACACACTATTACATAGCTTACACCAGCAACTTGGATACACACTAATATAAATACATAAAAGCTATGTGACAACCAAATGAGATACATTTGAACTTCTATAACAATGAATAAAGTCCGGATTAATGATTACAGTAAATCACATCAATGTGCATCAAGTAAGCAAATAAATTTACTACCATTATTTGTATTTACTACATCACTCGGCATCTCATTCCATGCCTCGATTATATCAGGCAAAAAAGAATACCATTACGTTTTTGTTCGAGCAAAGTAAGACTGCAGCACTTGTCTATGGTTTCCTCTCTCACTTCGTCTCCTGGGTAGCCATAAGTAGTCATTACTGTTAAATTTAAAATCACCTTCCATTAATTGAAAAACGATTTACTTTTAAGCAAAATACTTTTAAGTCTGCATTTCTGTAGCATCTCCAAATAACATAATTGTAACATTGCTGTAACTGAGTCATCCTTTTTATACTTGGAACACATAAAGTGAGCCACAAGAAACAACATCCATTCAGAAGCTGTTAAGTTTTGAGTGGGAGCCAAACTAAACTTGAGTAGTGCAGTAAGAAATGTTGAATGGGTGATCATTTTCAGTTCAGGTGCTGGAATAGAGGAAGGTAAGGGTACTTGAATTGCCAACAACAAATTGGAAGATGTACTCGTTGGTAGTATGGCATGGGCTTTGAAAAATGTCAAGGTTTGGGCTTGTTACAGCACCTTTAGGGCTCAATTTAATGGTGCAACTTAAAGCTGTGAGTGCATCTGATCTATAGCTTTGTGAAAAGTTGTTCTGTTCACTGCTAAATACTGTAGGCCTCTGGTCAAGGCAGAAGGGCAGAAATGCTGAATGCACGTTGGCTTGACATCGCAGATCAAGCCCTGTCAATCGGGAGTACAGACTCTCAGATGACAGCTTCAGCAAAAAATGCTATCTTAGCCATTGAAAAACTGTTCAATTCATTACTAGGCCTGTTTAGTTGATTGGTTTACCTTTTTATAAAATTATTAATGCTGATCACAAGTACACTGGGCTACAGTGTTCTGACTAAAGCAGCATCACCAGCAAGTTTCTCAGGAGAAAAGCAGTCTAGGAGCCAATTCTACAATATCGCACTTCAAGCCAACTCTACAATAGAATACCCTCGTGCTGCTATACTTATTGTATATTG
Organism: Rhipicephalus sanguineus; assembly: GCF_013339695.2. Lineage (NCBI taxonomy): Eukaryota > Metazoa > Arthropoda > Arachnida > Ixodida > Ixodidae > Rhipicephalus > Rhipicephalus sanguineus. Next base: position 33,651,006 of record NC_051177.1, read on the forward strand.
TTATTTGAATGTGTGTTGTGCTCAGTGTCTGTGATGATTTGAGACTGAATTCAACTTATCTCTGGTAGAGGCCTTCCTGACCTAGGCTCTAACTGGATGTGTAGACCAGAAGTGAAAGTCAATAGTGAACTGAAAACTGGAAGTGTGTACCTGGAACAAAAAATGAGTGTGGGCTAGTTGCATCCCTGGGATAGTGCATCTTAAGGTCACATGACACACTGCTCGTGGCATAACTCAAGCTAGGTATGACCTAAAGATCGCGTGACTCAAGTCAAAGTGACTTCAAGGAAGGAGAGGGATGTCAGACATAAATGCAGCATTGACATCGTTTAATATCAATGCAATTATTGAGTTGTCCCTTCTTTCCTTAAACTTGTGCGAAAATTGGCAGTTTTGATTTTTTCAGCTTGCATACGCGAATGCACTTAGTTAATTGAACAAGGTCTTCCCGTCGGTCGAGCTTAAACCTTCAGCCCCTGATGCCCAACCCTTGTCCTAATCCTTGCAGGAAGTGGCAAGATGAAACGAAATGACTTGTGTGCTATCTTCCTGCTGATGTTCAAAGCTTGCTTGTGCAGGTTCCAGCTGACATTGCACATGCGGCGCCAGCACCGACCAGGCGGCCCGCTGATGTGCCCGCACTGCCCTCGACATTTCATCGCCGAGGACTCCCACCGTGCGCACGTGGCCTTGCACGGCGCCCCCCACGCCAAAGGGCTCGAGTGCACTCAATGCAAGAGGCTCTACGAAACTCCGCGACTGTTGGAGAAGCACCAGGCCTCCGTTCACAGCTCACAGGCGACACGTTTCACTTGCAAGGTGTGCAACAAGCGGTTCCGCACGTCCAGTGGCATCGTAGCTCACCGTAGGGTGGCCCACCTTGATTCACACGGAGGTACAAACGAAAAGACGCCGGCAAAGCAGGCTTCGTCCAACAAAAACTGGGCTCACAGGCCTGGCAGGTGAGTGGAAATGCATGTGTCTCTTGGGCAGGAATGTGAGCCCTGGCTGCATTGATTTTTCTGGGAAGGGGTAGGCAGCAGTGGAGAAAGTTAGACAGGTTGGACTGTTGCAGCATTAAAGGGGTCCTGCAACACTTTTTGAGCATGGTCAGAAAACGCTGCCGATCTGTAGTCGAGGCTCCCAAGAATACACGAGCCCAACATTATAGCACAGCGTGCAGCCTGAAATGTATAATTAATTCTGAAAGTCAGCTTGAAATATTTCCCTCTTCTCTCTACAAATGATGCCATATACCCAAATGACTGCGCCATATACCCACTCCATGGCCGTTGGCTGATTTGAGTATCGTGAGCTTCGTGACCGCCGCGGGATGCCTCCACGTGCCCGTGCGCGCACTCGCGATCACAGTGAAAGTAAGCCGTGCATTTGAAAAAAAGAAAGTGCCCAAGGTCATGGTGCACTGACGAAGGGACGCATCTTCTTGCCTCCTTGTCATCCCCCTCCCTGTGTAGCTTTCAACACGCTCACCGGTACGAAAGGAGAGAAAGCGCTTGAAGTGTGCGACAAATCCCTGTAATTCCGCTCGTACTTGACGGATTCTGAAATGTTTTGCGGCATGTGATTCATGAGGCGTCATGCGCTCATAGTGAGACTGTTCCATTATAACTCAGAAAAATGTAGCAGGGCCCCTTTAAAGAAAAGTGTAAATTAGACAGGAGCAAGGAAGGAGACTTCAAATATACAGCAGACTCTCAGTAAATGGAAATCTCTTGAATGGAATTGCTGCTTAAATGTAACAACTGCCTGTAATATGATTGACTTCGTACTTGAATCCCGCAACCCTGTTCATTTCTCAGTAAACAAAACTCCTATTAAATGGATCATATTTTCCTGGTCCCTTCAGTTTCCATTTAACGAGGGTCTGCTGTAGTGCCTTTTCCCCTTTGTGCTGCGTTCAGGGTGGTTTTATTTTCTTTTGGAGGTTATTCATGGCAAGTCTTGTTATGCCTGCATCTCCTCTGACCAAATATTGTTTGTCAAGTAGTGGGTTACATCTCAAAAACTTATTTTTAAAGCTGCTAGAAGCAGCCAGAAAATAGCAAATTCTCATGGCACTAAATTTTGTAAAGCTCATAGAATCTACATGAATTTCTATAAATTGGGCTTTTGAGGTTCAACTTCTAGAAACGATAGCAAGCTGCTGGAAAAAGCTAGAGAGGCACAGAACAAGTTGGAAACTTCTTGATGTAGCAGAGCGTGACACTGGGGCAGCTATGTTCTGCATTTCTCTTGAAGGAATCATGGCTTTAGTAATGTGAATAACAATAAACCTGTCTTTTTTAGTTGTTTCCTGGTTAAAATTAACTACGCATGTGCGAATAGTAAATTTTAGGTTCAAAGCGAATAGGGATTTGATCGAATAATTTCGAATCGAATTCAAATAGTATATATCACATATTATAAAAAAAAAAGCATATTTGTCATGACCCAACTAATGTGCACAATATTTTTTTAAATTGAAACAAGGCATGTGCAAACGTCATTCTCTTTTGTTCAGAGGGAAGTGGAAGCAACTTTGAATAGCAGCAGGATTTGACTTTCAGTAGAATGCAAGTGATAACATGTAAAATATGTTACGTTTTAAAATTTACAATACCTAAAGCATATAAGTCGGTATAACGAGGTTTTAAACTTTAAAAATGATGAATCGATGTGAGGGTAATTATTCATTTAACCTTGAAGTCGGGCTTCACGGCAGTGCTGGTTTCCTCTGGATATGTGTATTCACGGCATAGCATCCCTCCACTGCAGTGAAACCACCTTTACAGGAGGTTACATGCGGTTTATATATGTCTATTCGTTCATTTTGAATACTTCGAAACTTAGAATAACTTAAATTCGTTTCGAAGTGAATTTGAATATTGTAATATTCGTTCCAATAACAGGCCTAAAATTAACCCACCGTATCCCACTGTGTTTTGCTTCCTAATCATATCCTCCTTGTTTTGACAAGTTAAACCCCAGAACTTAATGTACTTTCTTTTCACTTGCTTCTCAATCTTATTCTTGTATCAAGGCCCAGCAGAGTGTAATAGCAATTTTGGAATCTTGAATCAAGGTTGTTTATGGGGTACAGGAGAAATGAATTGTATAGACGTACACATGTTTATTGTAATGTGACACAAATTAATTGGCTACACAATAGTGGTGGCAAAATTCTGCGACATTGTGGTTGACTATCACTATTCTTTGTTTGTGTGACAGCTATTAGTATGTTACTATCTTCAAAAATGAATATATATAGCATGCCAAGGCATCTCCCCAATTACTATGTTGCTGCTAACATGTTTGCATCAGTAGATAAGTAGAATGTAGTCTGTCACTTTGACAAATGCACACTTTGTTGAAGCATGATGCCACATTTTGTCACTATCGTTACTGCTCCTCACGTTTACACCTCTCGGTATTGCAATGTATGTCTGTGCTAACAGGAATCAGCAGCATTGAAGGTAAAAAATAAAACTGTGTAGCAGTTATACTTGCATGCACACTCACACACATTGCACTTTTGCCTGCAAATAGAAAAGTAATAAATCAAAACGCCATGTTTCTGTGCTATGCAGGAAGTATGGCTGTTCACGGTGGAAGTACAGCTGTGAACCTTGCGGCCGCTTCTTCAAGTTTGACGGCAGTCTACGTGCACACCGGGTCTTCTTTCACGGCATTGAAGGCAAAACTACCGAGGAGAAGCTCTGTCCCGAGTGTGGGAAAGCCTTCCAGTGAGTTTTGCTACTGTTTGCATCGGCAGTTGCTGCATGAACACTTATTCTGTACCGCTATGCACAGGCAGAGAACTGCTGATTGAGGCTTGTGAATGCTAACTTGAATAACGAATCAAATACAGTAGAACCCCGCTGATACGTTTTTGAAGGGACCGTAGGAAATAAACGTAACAGACGGGAAACGTAAGAGACGAAAAACAGGAAAAACGGCAAAATATTTAGTGGTACAGAATTTTATTTCAATTCTTACGAGCAGCACGAAAATTGGCGCGCTCAGCCGCGATCTAGTCGATGGAGAGAAACGCGGAGCTTAGGACGGCCTCATCCACAGAAATGTAATCAACGTATGTGATTTTTTTAACACCAACAGCTGTAGGCATGAAAGAACTAAGCACACGCAATCACGACCGGCGCGGCGAGTCCGACCGCGAACCGCACGCACGACCATGCGAGCTCCAACCAGCTTGAACTCCTCCCGTTCTCCGACAAATAACGATGATGATGAGTCTACGCCAACGATGGCAGAAGTGAATGCCAATCTCGAAGGCCTTGCTTTCGCAAGCAATTACATCATACACGCCATGTTTGTGCAATACAAATCTCAAAGGCTATGCTTTTGTCAGTAGTAAATGCCAATCTCGAAGGCCTTGCTTTCGCGAGCAGTTACGTCATAGACGCCATCTTTTGCAGTAGGAATCTCGAAGGCCATGCTTTTGTTTGCATCAATTCAACGATTTTGTTGCTTGCGCCTCTCATGCGGCTAATATTACGGTCAAACCAGGCCAAGCTGCGTGAAAATGCACCATGGCCGCTCTGTTCGGTAGTAACTCGGTTGGCTCCGAGCGCACTTCACGACGTATCATACGGGAACGGTCCAACAGTTACGATGTAACAGCAGGGTTCCCAATACATTGTATCCTATGGGAGCTATGCCGGGACCGGCGGAAAACGACGTAACAGCCGGGAAAACGCAGCAGTGAGGAACGTAACAGCGGGGTTCAACTGTACTAGTGTCAAGTTCAGTTCACTCTTTGAATAGTATAGCTGCCACAGCCGAAACCAGAGATATTGCGTTGTTTGCTATATTGAACAGTTGTAACATCTCCTTGGAAATCCTATGCGAAAGCATAGCTCTGTACAGTGCATCTTAAAATCCCCTTTGCTTCCACATTCAGTGTGTCAGGTGCTGCACAGCACCCCTGCAATTGTGCTTCTAACTCACTTCCGAACACCAGCATCATCAGAAACACTCAAGCCGATGAAACATCACTGTTTTGGCTTCTATCAAACAGGGTATTGTATTTGAGCATTGAAGGACATAAAGTAAAATTGCGCTAGGTATGTGTCTGAGTATATGGGTCGATGAAGCAGGGATTGCCTTCATGATCCTCCAGTGCAATAGAGCTGTGTAATGCACTGAAGAACACTGATAAAAGAGAGAACTGGCTTCTACAATAACTATTTGCACACTTCTGGTGACATAGTGCTCTGCACGTCTCAGAAAGTGATAATGTAGTTGTTTTATGTGCACTTTCTTGGCTTCCATTATTTCAGCGTTTGTTTAAGCAGTTGTTTACAGTATTGGTTGAACATGGCCATGGTTCACAAGCCCTTTTGTGACTGCATTGTTTATGCAGGACTGAACTGAGTCTGGCGATGCACTTGCGCACACACACCCAGGAAGTCAACTTCAAATGCAGTGTCTGCAGCAAGATCTATCGCAGTCGCTGCAGCCTCAAGAAGCACATAGCCACGGCACACCGCTCAAGTCTACGTGTATTTTGTGCTGTCTGCAACCGGGGTTTCCTCAGCCATGCCTCCATGCTGCTGCATGTTAAGTTTGCACACAAGGTTGGTTTGTGTTTCCTTAAAGACTTGAAGTCCAGTCCTGTCAGAACGAAATTAATGGTGCTCTTAAAGAATTTATTGTGAAATCTTGAAGATGTTGAAATCACAAAAACCATGAAATTGTGCTTTAGGAGCACTAAGTGACGGGTTTCGATATTACAGCTTTTTATGTCTATGCCAAGAATTGAAGCAATTAGTTTCAGAAACATGCAATTGCAGCAACGAAGCTGAAGCAGCTGAAGATTATGTGGCTTCAGGGCAAAAATAGAAAATATTAATGTTACTTTTCGTTAAGATCCTGTTGTTTTCTTCTCTCTCCCCCACACACACAACACTGTGTGGCCACATCTAGCAAAAGTGGCAAGTGGTAGTGGGATCAGGCTGGTGACAATGCACAAAAAGAACAGATCAGAAAAATATTGTTACAAAAACCTTTACCCAGGCTTGTTTTATTTTCGAATTCACGTATGACTAATCATTTATGTCATTTTTGTTCATAATAAGGGAATTTTTTTTTTTTTGTCATTTCAAGGATGGTGCCAAAGCTGGAGCGACAGCTGAAGTTATTGCAGACCGTTTGGAGCCCTCCACAGATGCTGCCACATCAGTGACAATGACAGATGTTGAAGCTGAAGCAGCCTCCGATTCAGCTATGTTTTCCGTTTCGAATGTGCCACCTATGTCCACTATGCCTTCTGTCCAGGTTGTGGTGCCCACGTCTACTGTGTCTTCAGTTCCACACATGGGAGCTGCACTCACTGTGTCTTCAGTTCCACACGTGGCTACCGCCCCCACTGTTTCTTCGATTCCGGGAATTGCAGCCATGTCCGCGTTGTCACGGGTTCCGAATGAGGCCTCTGTATCCACTATGTCTTTGGTTCCAGGAATTGCTGCTGTGACCACTGTGTCACTTGTTCCAAGTGTGGCCTCTGTGTCTACTGTGTCTTCTGCTGCATGTGTGGCTCCTGTACTCACCGTGCCTCCCGTTCCAGAGATAGTTTCCTATACAGTGACAGCCTCCGATAACACTGCGGCTTCAGATCAGGACATGGAAGCAGCCACGGACTCAGTTGCTTTACCATCGCCGTCCATGACAAGCGATGGCATGGTGGAATTGGAGCCAGTGCAGGAGATCACCGAGCTTACCCGTATGGAGCCCGGAAGTCACGAGCACGCAGCAGTGGAGCACTTGTTTGCCAGCATTCAGCATCCCACGGCCTCCTTGCCCGTGGTAGCTGATGGACCACCGTTGACTGTTGTTGGCTCAGCGCAGCACATGTTGCACATGCTCTCTGTGTCCCAAGTCGAGGAGGTGGTCAGCGAGGTCTGTCTGCCTCAGAACAGTTGTCCAAATGTGTGGTAGTCTAGCCTATAATTGTTTTCACGGAGGTAGGCGATGTGATTGCTAGCTCTCTGAATGGTCGAAGACACGTGTTGGCCATGTAACTTCGCCGAGAAAACCTGCAGGGTGTGCCTTGGGAAATATGAGGACGTGTTACAGGGCACGCTTGCTGGGCCATCGCTTTTCTTTTTTCATGTAATTTTTGTTAACGTGCCATTGAAAGTTACGATTGCGTTTAGTGCTCGGGACGTTTCCTAACCACCTGTAAAGTACAGTTAATCTTTAGTAGATCGTTCTAAAGCAGGAAGACAATATGTTACGTGCCGATTAAGTTGTTAAATATTTCCCTGTCAAAGAACTAATGCGATTGCCTCCTGAAGGTCTTGTTTCAAGTTGTGTGGGACAGAATTTTTTTTACCTTTTGCTGGGCATTGATTTGAGCATTTCGAACTTGATGAGGGTTTGCACTCCAACTCCATGCAAAGCAAACAAGTCACATAGAAACGCTATATATTATCAATCACTTTAAATGTTGCAGTTACCACGTAGTATTAACCTTTACTTTGTACTGTACTGAATGCAGGACTTTTGCAAATTTAGCGAAAGTGCTTGAAATTTTGTGTTGACTTTCATTCCTACGCTCATTGTGATACTGAAATAAATGATGCACCTATGCTCTGTTTAGATTTCATGTCACGAGGGGGAGCTTTGTTTATGATGGACTGAAAAGGCTTACTAGTCAAAGTGTCCTTGGCATCGCTTTGGCTCATAACAGCCAAAAACAACCTTGCAGTCATCCAGGTGTTAGTAATACATAACTGTACCACTACAGTTTGGAGATTGCAAGTGCATGGTAGTGCATGATGTCAGTTCGATAAGTTTAATGCCTTGAACACACCAGGATTCATTCGTGTTTGTGCATGCCTCTAATGATATATTCACACTTTCTTACCCGAAACTTGGCTAACTTGGTTAATCACTACTAATTTAAATACGCGGTAACACTACCAGAACGAGAGGAACACCAGCACACAGTGCTTTGTGTTTGTTTAGTGTTTAGTGTTGCTTATGCTTTATCTATAGTCACTCATGTTTGCAACATCGAAGTGGCAAACAAAAAGCGTGGGTCATCAGTTGTCAGCACTTATCTAGGCATTACATCTGGTGTTTTGCTGAAAATATGATCATGCCAATACCAGAAATTGCACAAGTGGTGCTGTGATACTGCTGTGCATCCACACAGTTTCTAGTGGCCTGTTTAGAGTGCATGGAAAGCTTATCTCATGGTTTACTGTGAGTACACAGTTGGAAGTGTGATCATTAATTGATTACTTCTGCCATTTCTTGTCCATTGTGATGATTTTGAGGCTACTGAATTGCATCGACAGCATTAAGAAGCTGTATGAGTGCATTTCTCATTGTCCACAGTGAATCGTGCATAACATGTGCTAATGACAATATCGTTAATTATTGGCTGGCAAAAAAAAGTTAGTTTTGCCCAAAAGTGGCACTGATTGCGATAGCAACGCATTAAAGAATCCCTGCAACAGTTTTTGGGCATACAAAATGTTGCTGGTCTATAGTCAATGAACCTGAGGACGTGTGAGTGCATGCAGAAGTGAATTTACAATTTCGCATTAGAAACAGCTAAAAATCGCTTACACTCCCCTTTGCAACGTCGTCACCAACGACGCAACAAGCGGACCCGTCAGATATTGGCTAATTTTACGAATGGCGCGCTGGCGGACTTGCTAGGTGGCCACGTGTAAATTCGTGTGAGTACCGTGGCCTTGGCTGGCGCCACATCATCAACAGTGCCGAACGCGGCAGCGCTACGCGCCGCGAGAAAAAAAAAAAGAAGAGAGAGGAGGGGGGTGGGGCAGTTATGCACTGAAGTCTTAGGAAAGAGCGGAGCTGGTGGCGTTCCCCTCCTCTACCTCATTTTCAACCTCTTTCCATTCCCACCCCTTGCTATACTGTACTAAATAGCTATATGGTATGTGTGTTCCATTAGTTTTGTATATCGATCGGTATCGATTGATTATTGCGATCGCTATGGATGGTCCGATGAAGTCCAAATTAGCCAAGTGATGCTCATCCCCATGGCTTCGTCGATGTAGTAATCGACATCGGTTAGTTATCGATGTCGATTGACGGAGTGGGGTCCACGTCCTTGATACGACGTGGGGTTCGGGCAGGTAAGTGTGGTCGAGTGTCATTTTGTGCTCTGTATCCCACGGCAGGAAAGAAATTCGGAAAGGGGGGGAGGGGGTGCCCGGTGTGCCACCCCTTGGATACGCCACTGCCGCCTGGCTTGAGAGCCTGACCCGCGGCCTCGAGCTTTGCAGTGCGACATCTTACCTGTTAAGTTCACACGTCGGGTAAAGCGTTACAAGTGACCCTCTGGAGATGCGAACGTGCCAACAGCGCATGCGTAACTCACGCCTCATGGGATCTGATCACGATGGGTCACCGCTTGTGGGGAGCAAGGCGCGATGCTGAGTGAACCATAAAGGCTATCATATTCAATGCACCTCATCTGTTGCACTTGCATCAGTAACTGTTATCAACGTAAGAAGGAAGCGTGCAGGAGACAGTGCTATCTGTCGATTGCACAGGACGCGGGAGGCCAAATGAGCATTGAATTCGTGGAACTGCCCTAAAAAATGCACGATGAAAACTAAGTTTCGGATTTCGTCACCTACGCATAAAACTTGCATTACAAGCAGAAACCAATAACAAAGAAAAAGAAAGTACGCAGTTCACACCAGCCGCAGAACATCGGTACCAAGCGCGAATGCGGTAAAAAAATAATAATAAATGTAACAGGGCAATTGTAACTCAATAGGGGTGCACATGTACTCGGCACCGAGTCGCTAACGAAAGGGCTCAAAAAAGAGAGTGCGCTTGCTCGATACCGCGCCGTCGACACAAACCAGGTGGGCTCAGGCGTAGCCAGGAGTCGGGGAGTTTCGCAATTGTTATGCGCATGCCTAAACCCCTTGGCACCTTGTAATGTTGGGCGCATTCGCAGGTCGGCGCTGGCGAATGGACTTCGTTTCACTGCGTGGCGCGCTGTGGCTAAAGTAGGTGCCCGCTTTTCTGCTGTCGTTATATACTTGTTGGCTACGCCCTACATATTTGACTTGTTTCGTACAATGACCCGTCTTCGTCGCTCGACCCGAGACCAATCTCGGACGAGCCCATGGCCAGAGGTGTAGGTACGTTTCCCATTTACACGGAGGGGCCGCGGCGTCGACCAGGGCGGATGGAGTTAAGTCAAACTGGGTTTGCATTGAGAGTGACGAACGCGGATTAATCTACGCGCCTAGAACAGCCCTGTTTAGGGCTGCTAAGGTATTGATATAATCGGCAATACAAAGAACCGGCCTGCAAGGGACGCTCATCGGCGTACCTGACATATGCTGTCCGCGTTCCACAGGAACGCGAGAAATTACCTGGTGCGCTGCGAGGAACGCGCATCGGCAGTCGGCGTCTAGCGCGTGCTCGGACCGAGATAAAAGGAGCGCGTCGGGTGTGCGCGGGGGACTCTCTGACTGGCCTTCGCTCGCCCTCTCGTCTCGCTCTGGGCCCTTGTGATGTAAAGGCGCGTCTCCACGCCTTGGCTCTTAAACCTCCTGTAAATATGTAAATTAAACAGGTTTTCTTCTTGTACGTGTGAAGCGTCGCAAGAGTCCTTCTTCGCCGGAACCTGGGTGGCAGCCTCGACCCCTCCTCGGTCACATCAGTATGCGTCACGGTGGAGGGAGAGAGCGGCTAGGCCTTCCTGTGGACGAGATCTCCCTGTGGCTAGGCCTCCCGACAAGGACCATAGCCAGAATTTTTTTTCCCTGGGGGGGGGGGGGGGGGGGGGGGGGGGGCGGATTCCAACCTTTATGTACGTTCGTGCGTGTGTTGTATGTGTGCGTCTACCTACGCACATGCAAAATTGAAAAGTTTAGGCGAGGTTTGAACCCCTACGGCTCCCGGTGTTCAGTTAAGGGGGAGGCAGCAACTAAAAACTGCAGAAAAATAAGAAATAAAAAAACGCGTATTGCCGTGAAGCCGAATTTCGTGCATCATTGGAAACAGTGCATGCCGTGAGGCCAAGCTGCGTACCGAAATTTCCACCGACAATACGGAAAATTCTTTAAAAGTTTTATATCGAATTATACGATATATCGAAGTAATTCCCGTCCTTTTTTCTTTAGTTCGGTATAAGCGCGTTCGTCTGTATTTCTGCAGTGCGAGTTACACACAAATAGTGGTATAGACGGGGGAATATGAGGGTTCCAAATCTCATTACGACTCATTAAAAAGGCAATAATTAAAAAATTAACGAGCAGTTTTTCATCAGTCATTGTCACTTTAGCTGCCACAAAGTATCTCCGCCTCGATATGGAGTTCGCGTGTGAAGACAACAGACGCTATGCTGTCATATCATTTTAATAAAATCTGTATTGTGTGAAAAAAAGAAAAACCCTGTATATTATTAGCCCAGCATAACCTACGCGCTTTTAGAGCATGGCAAAAACTAAAATAACGAGAAAACAACAGTGTCAAACAAAGCCGACTTGAAAGAGACCTGCTTGCTACGTGCGTCGACACCGTATGCACTGTTATCGAGAAATTAATTATCGCGTTGAACTGCTCGCGTTTGAGCGCACTGAGCGCACGTGTAAAAGTTCATGTTTTCAGTGCTAAATTCGGCCGTGCTCTATCTATGCACGGCCGTGCCACCTGTTTCTCTCCTTTTTTCGTCTTTCATTCTTTCTTTTCGAGCAGAGGAACAATGGAGCTTTTCTTTTTTTTTTTACGTATATTCGTCGAGAGCTTAGAACTGGATGTTGCAAAAGACAAGAGTGTGTCTTGCGGACAATATTTCACGCGCCGTGGTAGCTTAGTAGGTAAGGCGTCGCGCTGCTAATATCGAGGACGCGGGTTCGCTTCCCGGCCGCATTTCGATGGGGCCGAAATGCAAGAACACGTGCCCCTGCACTTAGATGTAGACGCACGGTAAAGAACCCTGGAGTTAGTGAAAATAAATCTGTAGAATGGTGGCTCTCAAATGGGTGTGCGCGAATCCCACCCTTTAAAAAAAAATCGCGTTTTTGGAGGCGCACATGTATGTCCCGTGACAAGAACCCCTTCTGAGTTTTTTTTATATGTTTTACAGCATAACACTTGAGCATTCCTCTTCTTCTGATATGGCTGTAAAGCTTCTGTTGCAGTTTTCTGCGACATATGCACGCGAGCGAGCGTACTTTATCTAGGCTTGCACATTTGAAGAGAAACATCGCTAGAAAGAGGTTGAGTGCGGCTGCAGACCGCACAGCATATTGACAAGCTGTTAAGATCGAATTGGCGTGGCACTAGTTTGACCATTCTTTGGCGGGGAGAAACAAACGGCCTCTATTTCACGCTGCATGTTGTGTTAATTTATGACCCCCCCCCCCCCCCATCTCTTTCTCTCACTGCAAGGGGTCCCTCATCACTTCCACCGGTCTACAAGGGGTTCCCGAAACATCCATAGCTGAGAACCACTCCTGCAGAGCACACCACTACCGCTTCATAGCTGGTATATAGAGGCAAAACAGCGCAAAGGAACAGGGACTAGGGTAGACACAACACGTGTTGTGTCTAACCTTTTCTTAGTCCCTGTTCTTTTGCGCTGTTTTGCCTCTACCAGCTATGAATCCTTACCAACTTGCCCAGCTTTGAATCCTATAACCCACCATTACCGCGTGTCTCAATCATACAGCAATTTTTTGTCGTAAAACCCCAGATACTATTATTATCGTATAGTCCAGTTCCTCCGAAGCATCAAAAGCAAAAGGTGCCCCATCAAAAACTGATTGACAAGCTGAAGATTATCGGGATTGAAGCCAATATAGTACACTGGATAGCCGCCTACCTCTCAAACCGCAGTCAGCACGTTAAAGTAAATGACGCCGAATCTGAAGAGTTAGACGTTTACTCGGGTGTCCCACAAGGGTCTGTGCTAGGCCCGATTCTTTTTCTAATTTTCGTTAGTGACATTAATTGTCATGTCGAACCTGACGTAACAGTTAGACTGTTTGCTGACGACTGTGTCATTTATACCACAGTACGAACGATCGACGATCAGTTACGGCTTAATACCTCCCTAACTAACATTTCAAGGTGGTGTGAAGAATGGGGAATGGAAATAAACGTAGGAAAAACCTCGTATATGCATATAACCCGAAAGAGAACACCCATAAAATTTGCGTATCATTTAATGGGACTACACGTAGCAGAGGCCGCTTTGGTGAAATATTTGGGCGTTACCATCACAAACACATTAAAATGGGATGTTCACATTAACCAGACGTGCACAAAAGCGTACAGACAGCTGGGATATCTTTGCAGGAAACTCGCTCTAGCCCCTTCCAAAGTTAGACTAACAAGTTATAAATGCCTTGTTCGCTGGGTACGTTCCTTTGCACGTTTCCGTCATTTATGCCAAATTACAGGCTTGAGACATGCGCAGATTGTTTGCAAATGAATTTTAAAAATTGTCTGCAAACGCCCTCCTGGCTTCCCACAATTATTGGCAACATTGCGTCTGTGACGTCAGTATTGGTAAGGCGGCGGAAGTGACGCAGCCGAGGGCACCGCTAACTTCGGCGCTTCGGCCGCTACAGCGAGCGTCTGCTGCGCACAAGGCTACAGACAGCGTTGGTTTGGCCGGCGCTTCGCTGGTCGTCCCGGCTGTCACAGTTTTCATACTCCGCGCCGGCGTGACCGACATGCCTTGCACGACTTCCGGTTCGTTCGTAACAACGTCTACGTCATACGTAGACAGTACACTCGGTTGGGTTTCGGTTTCGGTATTGCGCTTTCTTGCTTATTTAAAATTATTCTCCAATTTGCCGAGTATTTCTGCTATCGGGCCCGTAACAGGAGCGTCTCAGGAACATAAAAGCACGATTACTTTGACATGGCCAAAAAATCGCCGGAGTTGGCCTTTAACCAACTGGAGGGAATTCAAAATAAAGCGCTCCGATTTGTGTATTCTCAGTATTCTCGAGATGTCAGCATAACCGCGCTACGCAATAGGGCAACCATTCAAACACTGGCGATCCGGCGACGCGTAGCTGCATTAAAATTTCTTTATCTGCTTTACCATGACAACATTAACATCAACAAACACGAGTACTTGAAACAACAATATCAGCGCTCCGCCAGAACAAACCACGACAAGAGTATCAGGCCTTTCATCTCCCGTTGCAATTCATTTAAATATTCCTACTTTCCGTCAGTCATAGAAATATGGAATAACCTGCCACGTGATATAGTGTCCTCAGATTCTCTTGAATCATTCACTACCAATCTCGAAAAGTTTTTGGATCAGTAAGTTGCAGCATTGTATAATAATGGGGCAACTTTTCATGGAATGTACGTTTTTGATTTGTATGCCACTCGATGTTTCAATTCTCAGACCTGTGTCTAATATGTACTCTTCCCTGTTAGCCTATGGTGTTTTTATTCTCTTTTATTTCTTGGTTCTTCGACCAGATGTATAGTTGAAATCTGTAATTGTTTAGAGTAGTCTGTACTGTTCTTTTTTATTTTTTTTTATTTTTTATTTTGCTTATTATTATTTGTTCTGTGGTCTAATGTGAAGAAGTCAATCTGTATCATTTTTTCCCACTCCTGTAAGAGCCTGTTAAGGCTTACAGTATCAATAAAATAAATAAAATAAATAAATAATAAAAAGTAATTTTCGCATGCTTGAAGTTATTAACTTATTAGCATCCCCTCAGATGCTAGACTTTCATGTTCTTGCGTATTAGAACATCTCATGAGAGAGAGAGAGAGAGAGAGAGAGATAAACTTTATTTACAATAAAAAATTCTTTTGGAGGGAGCCCTAGTCGAGGGCGCCACTGGCCTTGGCCGCCCGAGATCAGATATTTCCGTGTGTGTGTGTGTGTGTGTGTGTGTGTGTGTGTGTGTGTGTGTGTGTGTGTGTGTGTGTGTGTGTGTGTGTGTGTGTGTGTGTGTGTGTGCGTGCGTGCGTGCGTGCGTGCGTGCGTGCGTGCGTGCGTGCGTGCGCGCGTTGTCGACACACAAAATGTGTATACATTCGGCTTGTCCACGGCTCCGTTGACATTGAGTTCTGTAGCATTTATGCGAACTACTCTTCAACAGCTATAGTAGAGCCGCGGCCTTGCTCCCGCCCGCCCCCAACGCCCGAAGAAAATTCTTGGTTGCGCCACTGCGTTGCCCTTGTCGTCTTCGCTTTGCTTTAAACCTCCCATGCAGCCAGAAGTGTTTTGAACTATCTGTTGAGAGAGAGAGAAAGTTTTTTAGAAGGCGGATAGGTCGGCCTGAGCTTGTGTACGCTCTGGCCTGCTACTCTGCACAGGGAAAAACGGAAAGAGGGAAAATAGTGAAGATGATGATGGGGACAGGAACAGGTCGGATGCGTATGTAGAATAACCACGTAATACAGTGGTTTTCTTAGTGTTTAGCGTCCCGTGCAGTACTCTTCAGAAAGTATATAAATGCCTCGTAGCAGTTGCTGGCGCTGCCTGGTTTTGCTCCCGAATGCGGCCACCAGAAGAAACAGTAGCAGCAAACTATCTGTCGAATCTCTTTTATTACTTACGTGACAAAATTTACGCGCATGTTACGTTGAAAGTTTCTGCGCAAATGCGATTACGGTAATCGCAGTGGCGTAGCCAGGGGGGAGGGGTGCTTCACCCCTCCCTCACCCCCCCCCCCCCAATTATTCAATTTTGCATGTGTATACATGCATACACGCACACTTACAAACACACGCACGAACACGCATAAAGTATGGTTGAACCCCCCTCCCCCCGAAAAAAATGTATGCCTATGCTGCTGGTTCATCGGGAAATATACACGTATAATCGACATCCACAATCAAGGACACAGTACGAAGACGCAAGTAGGAAGATCTTGTCAAATGCTTCGAAGCCGTGTACTGTCTTATGTGGCGAGGTCCTTCCATGGAGATTTGGGACTCGGAATACTAAACAACAACGCTTTTGCTTTTACCTACGGATATAGTTCGTCATGCGAAGAGTCTGCACGTACCATAAGAATACAGGGAGGCCCGCATTAGCACCCGGTCAAGGACGCAGTGACTACGCAACTTTTAACGTAAGGACTGCGTATACACGAACGTGTGCTCGTGAGTGTCTCTGCTCCTTTGTGAACGATCAACAAGTTCAAGCCAAAGTCAAAGTCTTTTGTCTCTGTGATGATGTGGATTGTGTGGCCCGTGACGGGGCGAAGAGGGAACGACAGTTCTGCTCTGCGGTACGCCTTGGAGGGGAAGACGACGAAAAGGAAGCGCGAGCGGGGCGTGCGGCTCGAGCAGTTGGAGCGCGACACGGTTGGAACGGCAGCCGCTGGTCGGCGGTTCGGGTCGCGACATCGCTCAACCAGGCGTCCGGCAGCCTTGCGGACCTGGTGAGCCTGGCTTCCTGCTTCGGGCTGCGTCACTCAACCAGGCGTCCGGCAGCCATGTGGACCTGGTGAGCCTGTTTCCCGCTCTGTGCCCGGTGCTGACACGGAGACCGGCAGCCTAGTCTGTTCCTGGCCTGAGGTCCTGGGACCCGAGTGGTGTCACGAGGTGGCCGCGGCTCATGTTGGCGACGGGCAGTTAACCTGCACTGCAGTGGCCTGGTGATCTACCGGCCTGCAGTGCCATCATCACCACCACTACCACCTCGCCACGGTCAAGGCAGCGTGACTCTTGACTGCCCAAGGAGTACCGGTGACGACCGACCTCGCCACAGCGGCAACAGGCATAACGGCGAGTAGGACAGTTTGTGTGCCGAGGCGCGTAGGACGTTTAGAATGTACATAATGAATGCTGTAGTGTATTGCGTGTAAATCGTCAGTTATCGGTTGTGTTAAAGTGTGTTGTGTGTACAGAATCACCTGACTGCCGGTTGAATTATTTCGGATCCTGGGCCCACATTACACCATCACAAACTTGGCGAGCCTGCCAGGATCCGCCAGTAACATCTCGAACGCGGAAATCGCCAGTCAGGTGTGTGCACGCAGCACAAGACGAGAGACATGGATCTCGATAAGTTAGCGGCTGTAGCAGCTCGGTTAGGCTTGTCTGGGGCGGAACTTCGCGAATGGATTGAGCGAGAGCTAGTTAGGCAGAGAGATGAGCGCGCAGCTGAGAGAGAAGTGGCCAAAGAAGCAGCAGAGAGGCAACGGCTAGCGGACGAGAGGCAACGGCTATAGCTGACGAGAGGCAGCTGCAAATCCTCCAACTTAAGCTCAGGCTTCAGGAAGGTGCGCAGAGTGAGCCATCTGCGGCGACAGCACTCGCACCGTCGGCAAACCCGTCATGCCTGAATCCGCAGAAGTTGCTACCGCTATTTGACGAGGGTCGCGATGACCTGCATGCGTATTTGCAGAGGTTTGAACGCGTGGCTACCGGGCAAGATTGGCCAAGAGATAAATGGGGTATGGCCGTAAGCATGTGCTTAACTGGCGAGGCACTGTCATTGGTCGTATGACTGCTGAGGAGGCACTCGACTACGACAACGTCAAAAAAGCTCTACTTCAGCGCTTCAGATTCACGGCACAGGGATATAAAGACAAATTTCGGAAAGCCCGGCCGGAAGATGGTGAAACAGGGAAACAGCTAGCAGCAAGGATCGCAAGCTACTTTGACAACTGGATTGAGATGGCTGACGTGCCGAAAACAATTGAGGGTCTTCGTGATCATGTCATAGCTGAGCAATTCTTATGTTGCTGTAATCCAAAGCTGGCCATCTTCCTGAAGGAGAGAGAATGCAAAACCCTTGCATCCCTTTCAGAGTGCACCGACCGCTTTCTCGAAGCCCAGGGCGTTACTAACATTGGTATAGTTGCAGACGATGCAAAGGATGCAAATAAACCCGGTGCTGTGTCACAGAACAAGCATCAATCGATTTGCTTCATTTGCAACCGCAAAGGGCACAAGGCATCTGAGTGTCGAGAAACATTAGCAGATTCTGAGAAATGCAAGTCATGCGGGCGCCTTGGACACAGAACGTCTGATTGCAAGAACCAGGCTGCACAGCAGGTGTCCTGCGTCATTGTAGAGAGTGAGGGAACGCGAGATTCCAGATCTCTCGCTGCCACGAGGAAGAATTGCGTTGCAATTGAATGCCGCAGAAGGGAAAAGAAGCCGCCAAGGTCAGCAGTTGACTGCATGCCAGTTGTCCAAGGACGAGTACTGGGACAGGTAGCACACGTCCTGAGAGACACGGGCAGCAACACCACGATTGTACGGTGTGATTTGGTTCCCAGTCGATGCCTAACTGGAAACACCAGGAAGATGGTGCTGCTGGATGGCAGTTGCAAGAAACTGGCCGAAGCGCGCATCTGGATTCACACGCCGTACTTCATAGGAGAAGTAACTGCACTATGCATGAGCAACCCAATATACGACCTCGTGCTAGGCAACATCCCAGGAGCCAGGGAGCCGCACGAACCAGATCCTGACTGGGAATATCCGGACTGGTCAACCAAAGCCAATGCCGCAAGCCAGGCGCCCTCATCTGGAAAAAGGTCTTCAATAGTTTCAGCTGTTACGCGAACGAACAGAGACCTAAGCTCTCCAAGCAACTTTAGCAAGTGCTCTAAGCAACGTGGGGCCAAAGAAGACATCGTGGAGAAGGGTGCTGGTGGCCTCGCGAACAAGAACGATGATGGCGAGAGCAATTCGTCGACGCGCAGCACAACGACACAACGGCTGCTATGCAGTGGTACGAGAGTGACGACGACGGCGACATGCAGCAAGACCACAAACAATTCAGCAACGGTAGGAGGACAGAGGTGGCAGCCAGAAAAGCGACAGGAATGCAAGTATGGCGTGAAGTGTTTCAGAAGAAACGCAAAGCATCTGAAGCAGTTTAGTCGCCCCAAGGTCACATTCTACGAACGTTCCTTAGGAGATGATGAGGCCAGAGACGAAAAAGAACCCAAAGACCGCGCCGATGGCAGAAACATCGCAAGCAGTAGCCATCATGGCAAACAACGAGCAAACGACTCTCCGGCGCTTCCGCGAGCAAAGCGTACCAAGCCTTTGGAAGACGAGAGCGACAATGAAGACAACGGGAAGCTGGATTGGGATGACGAGCAAGTGTGCCGATATGGAAAAGCATAATAGGAATGCCCAGCACTTGAGGAACTTCAAGCACCCAACCGCAACCAGTAAGAAGAAAGAGACAAATCACATTGTGCCTTGGAGAGAAAAACAAGAACATGACTTCATCATATACAGCTCCAATACGGCAAGGCTCGGACATCGCGCGGATGCTCGTGCATCGCGCGCGCGAGTGTACTAATACGAGTCTAGGCACTATACCTGTGCAGATAAGTGATAACTGTATTACGACCCGTTATTGCTGTATGTAGTTACACATATAGACCCTTGCTAAACTATGGTGGATTTGCATGGGTAAACAACTGTCGACTTTTCAGGAACAATCCGCACCGCACGTGCCAGAACTCACGCGTGTGTGTCATGTGTGTGTTTTTTTTTCATGACGTGCTGTGTGGAACACGAACATTCGGACTCGTGTGAACTTGTTCCCACTTTACAAACGCGCCTGCACTTTTGCCTACTCACCGCCTGACGTGGAGTGGAATAGTTGCTCGCAACTATCTTAAGTGGGGGGTGGTGTGATGATGTGGATTGTGTGGCCCGTGACGGGGCGAAGAGGGAACGACAGTTCTGCTCTGCGGTACGCCTTGGAGGGGAAGACGACGAAAAGGAAGCGCGAGCGGGGCGTGCGGCTCGAGCAGTTGGAGCGCGACACGGTTGGAACGGCAGCCGCTGGTCGGCGGTTCGGGTCGCGACATCGCTCAACCAGGCGTCCGGCAGCCTTGCGGACCTGGTGAGCCTGGCTTCCTGCTTCGGGCTGCGTCACTCAACCAGGCGTCCGGCAGCCATGTGGACCTGGTGAGCCTGTTTCCCGCTCTGTGCCCGGTGCTGACACGGAGACCGGCAGCCTAGTCTGTTCCTGGCCTGAGGTCCTGGGACCCGAGTGGTGTCACGAGGTGGCCGCGGCTCATGTTGGCGACGGGCAGTTAACCTGCACTGCAGTGGCCTGGTGATCTACCGGCCTGCAGTGCCATCATCACCACCACTACCACCTCGCCACGGTCAAGGCAGCGTGACTCTTGACTGCCCAAGGAGTGACGACCGACCTCGCCGCAGCGGCAACAGGCATAACGGCGAGTAGGACAGTTTGTGTGCCGAGGCGCGTAGGACGTTTAGAATGTACATAATGAATGCTGTAGTGTGTTGTGTGTAAATCGTCAGTTATCGGTTGTGTTAAAGTCTGTGTTGTGTGTACAGAATCACCTGACTGCCGGTTGAATTATTTCGGATCCTGGGCCCACATTACACCATCACAGTCTCCTAACAGAATGACAAAGGTGACAAAGCATTAATGTACACTGGTCTCGGTCTCACTGCTTGAGAGCGCTTCTAACAGGCATAGGCGTATCACATATGACGTTTTATAGCGCGAAAGTGGGAACTAATATAATCTTGAGAATGAGAAGAAGACAGTTAAAAAATGCGAGCGCCAAACATCAACCGACGTTATATCACAAAAAATACCATATATATATATATATATATATATATATATATATATATATATATATATATATATATATATATATATATATATATGCGAGGATAAAGTTCAATGGATCCGGTGGGAAATGCAGTCGAGAAAGGAAGACAAAACGTACGAAACAAGCTTTACTAACGTTTCGGCAGGAGGGCCTGCCTTCGTCAGAGTGAATGGTTAGAGATGCCACGCAGGGCATATATACAAGGCGCTTGCGTCCATATCGCAAGACTAAGTGATTTTCACTTTTTTGGACAGGCGATATTACAAATCAAGATATATACGTGGTTATACACAATGCACGTGGCAATGTACAATAATAGTATGGCACATCTTAGATAGATAGAAACTTGTGTGCATTGAACAAAGTATACAAAACAGCAAAACAAAACTGCAAACTGTGCACAAACCAAAAGAGAACCGCGAAATTCGTACAGTAGTTTATATGGACATAAAGGCAGCAGGATAATCTCGGTCAAACAGGGATGAAAATAATACAAATAAATAAATTAGATACAAGAAGCGCGCAAAGCATGTACGTTCAAAATAATGAGTGACACAGGCCGCAGGCGTTGCGTACGCGATGATAGCCAAATAGTGAACCGCGCGCAAGCAACATACGTTGTCATAAAATAGTGATTAACAAGGCAAAGTGCAAGCAAGTGCACCCGAGCTCTCGTTCATTCCGCCAGACAAAGTTTTGAATTTATGAATTAGGAATGATTCTCTAACCTCGCGTTCATGATGTGATTTAAAACCTGATTCAAGTATTGTGGCTCTGATATTACTAAAGGAATGGCCTGCGTCGGTGACATGCCTCGAAACTGGTAAGTGAGGAAGGGCATGCACATGAGCTTTATGATTGTTAAAACGGTACCTAAAGGCTGTTTCAGTTTGACCTATATACTGTATATGACAGATGGAGCATTCAAGCAAATAAACCACATTCGCTGAGTCACAATTGAAATCGCCCCTGATTTTCAACTTGAAGTTAGTCGCTGCGCTGGTTGCCAGGGTAGCCGTTGTCATGTGAGCGCACACTTTGCAACGGGGCTTTTTACAAGGATGGCAACCAACCATGTGGGTGTTGTCATTGCCTTTGGTTTTAGAGGAAGTTAACAAATCGCGCAAATTTTTGCCTCGTCTGTAGACAACACGGGGTGGTTCTGGAAAGGCTGTTGTAAGACGTTCGCTCTGCATAAGCATGTTGTGGTGTTTTCGAAGAATAACTGCGACATTAGGGGCCGATGCACTATGGGTTAACACCAAGTTAATCTGTGAACGAGTCTTAGCATTTTCCTTCGTTCTGCTGAGTGCTGTTCGGTCTAAAGCGTCGGCGCGCTTTACTGCGTCATCGATTAACTTCGGCGGATATTTCTGTTGAAGAAGTGCAGTGCGTAATCGGTTACAATTAGCATCAAAGTCAGACTGTTCTGAGCATATTCGCTTAAAGCGTAAGGCCTGGCTATAAGGTATGCTCGATTTGCAATGCCTTTTGTGGCTGCTTTCAAAATGTAAGTACCTGTGTCTGTCGGTAGGTTTGCGGTACAGTTTCGTGGTTAATTTCGTACTATTCAGACATACTGTCACGTCGAGAAAGTTAATAGTGATTGGTGAATATGTGTGCGAAAATGATATGGAGGGGTGAACATTGTTAAAGTCCGAAATGAAAGACAAAAGTTCCGCCTCTCCATGTGACCAAATTATGAATATGTCGTCAATGAATCTCTTATAGTAAAAAGGCTTCAACGAACGACCCGACAAGAAATTATTCTCAAGGATTCCCATGAAGATATTCGCATAATTTGGCCCTATTTTTGTACCCATTTACGTACCGCTTATCTGAACGTAATGCACTTCGTTAAATTCAAAGTTGTTGTACCGTAGTATCATTTCCAGCAGGATAGCTATAGTGGAGCTATCAATAGAATTATCAAGAGCGGAGTGATCATAAGCCTCAACCACGGCCCTTATACCGTCCAAGTGAGGTATGTTTGTGTAAAGAGATGCAACATCGAGAGTTAAGAGGAGAGAGTTGTTGGGTACAGTAAGGTTGTTAATATCTGACAGGAAGTGGTCAGTATCACGTAAAAATGATGGAAACGTGGGTGGTATCCGGCTGATCAGGCCATCTACGTAACGTGATAGGTTTTCTGTTACTGCACCTATGCCGGAAACAATTGGGCGACCAGGGTTGTTTTGTTTATGAATCTTTGGCAACAAGTAGAATCTACCTGCGACCGAATTTAGAGGGATCAAAGAAACTGCCCTTTCATTTAATTTTTTATCCTTTATCAGTGCCCTTATTGTGCTATCTAGCATTGCTTTATAATCTTCAGTCGGATCGGCATCGAGCCGTTTGTAAAACGACCTATCATCCAGTTGGCGTCTAGCTTCAGTGATATATTTATTCGTGTCCATAACCGCAATGGCACCACCCTTGTCAGCAGGTTTGATTGTGATATCAGTGCGCCCACTTAGATTCGCTATAGCTTGCAGTTCTAGGTTCGATAAGTTTCCTTTGAAAGAACGTCGTTCGTTATAAGCCTGGATAATATCTCGCGTCACCGCTTTAATAAACATGTCAAGATGTTTGTCCCGTTGTGGCGCAGGTGTCCAGCGTTTAGCCGAAGGCAAAGCTGTTGGATCGTCGGCCGGAGCCGGCTGATCGAAGAAGTATTCGTGCAGCCTCATATTTCGTGCGAAGTTATCTAAATCTTTGTACAACTGAAATTCATTGTAATTACCGCTTGCAGGACAAAAGCTTAGGCCACGGGATAAAAGGCTTGTTCTTCTTTAGATAAAGTAGCGCTTGAAATATTAATAATATTATCGGCTACAGGTGCACGTATTGTTTTCTGGACCGAAGATAGAGGCGTTGAGCTTTGAAGTGTTACGCCGTCTCTGAGCAGCTTTTTACATTTACGTGAGTTAAGTTCGTCGCGTTTCCTTTGCTCATATGCACTTAGGGACAAAGATTCTTCAGGAGAAAGGACAAACTGATCGAGCAGTTGACGTTCCCTGTTCATTAAGGATTTCAGTGAAGACCGATAGTGGTTTAAAAGGATGCGTACTAGCTCAAGTGAGGCGTTCCTTAGCGTCTCAAGCCACTTCTTCGCGTTGCCCTTAGACAACTGTGATGTTGCCGGCTGCAGACAGAGACTTAAACCCATAGGCGGAATGGACACCTATAAATACGCTTCTAGAGTGGACACATGTAGCTCATAACGTACACGTTTCTCGACAGACTTCCTAATTATTTGAAACTCATTAGCACAATTAGAATTCACATTATTCGACAACCAGCGCTGTAGTCAATTATTCGGTTTCTTTTTTAAAATATCCGAGTATTTGTTTCGAAGTGGGTACCTGGAGCCAGTAGGGGGAATGGCCGTCTTTGCGGGGCCTTGGGGAGTAGAGCCGGTAGAGTTCCTTGGCGCAGTAGTCTTCCGAGAAGCGGAAGTGTGGTCTTCCTTGTTGCGGGACGCGTAAAGGCCCGAACACACGTACGCGTTGCAGCGCGTCAACGCGTGACTTTCTGACGCGGCGTCGCGCCCTCTCTCTATGGGGAGAGAGGGCGCGTGGCTACGCGAAGCTGCGCGCCCTCCCTCTCCATAGAGAGAGGGCGCGACGCCGCGTCAAAAAGTCACGCGTTGACGCGCTGCAACGCGTACGTGTGTTCGGGCCTTAAAGGCCAACTCCGGCGATTTCTCGAGGTCGATGGATGTCAATGAAATTCGCTGGGTACGTTCATTTGCACGTTTCCGTCGTTTATGCCAAATTACAGGCTTGAGACATGCGCAGATTGTTTGCAAATGAATTTTAAAGATTGTCTGCAAACGCCCTCCTGGCTTCCCACAATTATTGGCAACACTGCGTCTGTGACGTCAGTATTGGGAAGGCGGCGGAAGTGACGCAGCCGAGGGCACCGCTAACTTCGGCGCTTCGGCCGCTACAGCGAGCGTCTGCTGTGCACCAGGCGACAGACAGCGTTGGTTTGGCCGGCGCTTCGCTGGTCGCCCCGGCTGCCACAGTTTTCATACTCGGTGCCAGCGTGACTGGCATGCCTTGCACGACTTCCGGTTCGTTCGTAACAACATCTACGTCATACCTAGACAGCACACTCGGTTGGGTTTCGGTTTCGGTGTTGCGCTTTTTTGCTTATTTAAAATTATTCTCCAATTTGCCGAGCATTTCTGCTATCGGGCCCGTGACAGGAGCGCCTCAGGAACATAAAAGCACCATTACTTTGACATGGCCAAAAAATCGCCGGAGTTGGCCTTTAAGGACGACCCGATGCTCGCTGGTTGACAGAAGCCTGGAGGTCTATATATATATATATATATATATATATATATATATATATATATATATATATATATATATATATGAGGTAGACACCTTAAGCGCATGCGTGCAGCAACTACGTCGCTAACAAAGCATCAAACCACAAAAAATTATGGTCAATATTGAATAAATAGACAGAAGTGTGCTCGCCCTGTACACTGTCTTCTATGCGTTAAGATTCCTCTACTTCCCACTATTGTGGTAAAAAAGTGTCGCATATGCAGGCCTGGGTAGTATCGAAGATACGTGTATCTTCGATACTATCTTAGATACTCTTTGGGTATCTTGTATATGTATCGCGATACATCTCGCAAGGCATGTATCAGTATTTCCGATACATTGAAGAATGTATCGTGTATCTTAAGATACAAGATACTGCGATCGCAACACCGCGGTGCGAAACAATAAACGTTGGTTGAACTCCGCTTCTCAAGCTGATACTGCTTCCACTAAGCCAGCAGATTAAAACTAAAGATAATGACATCATTTTATCTTTCCGCCAGAGTTTTCCAGCGAGGGCATGTGATGAGCTCTGAGGAGCAGAGTCACGTGGTAGCGTCGTCTCGACAAACGCGCAAACGTCTACGCCCAGACGACATTTTGTTTTCACGGCTTCGTTTTTTTTTTCTTTTTAGTTGTGTCGATGCTGTGGCACTTGGCTCTCGGCTTGTATAGTGTGCCGCGTGCTCCAATGCGTGCGGTGTCTTTTGCACAAATTTTGATGCCGCTGTAGTGTCGTTATCGAAGTTTCTCTTGCGTTGTGCGTCGTTAAGAAGTCTGAAGAATGCAAGAAAAGGGGTTGCTTTGCGTCTCGTGGATTTCACACATCGGCGATTTGAAGGACTTCGTCGATGCAAATTTGACTTACATTTTATTTATTTATTTATTTATTTATTTATTTATTTATTTATTTATTTATTTATTTATTTATTTATTTATTTATTTATTTATTTATTTATACCTCAAATACCCCAGCTTCGAGTTTTACATGAGGGATGGGCTGTTATGTAGTGATTCGATGAACAACTTGAAGGCTTGCGGGTTGGATTGGAGCACAGCATCTCTGGGTAGTGCGTTCCAGTCTGCTGCTGTGTTTATACAAAGAAGGAGCATAGGTGCGCAGCGGTCTGTGCCGGTGGTGCCTAGACCGCCTTGGTGTGATTCGTGCGGCAGGACGGACGATGAGCAGGCAAGATTAACGAAGTGCTAGGAGAGGAATGGTAAAACTTGTGAAAAAGGCACAACCTAGATCTAAGGCATCTTAGTTCCAAGTTATGAAGATGTGCTTCGGATTTTAGTTTTGTAACACTAGTGTGGAAAGAATAATCTGAATAGATGTAGCGAGCTGCGCGGTTTTGTACTGCTTCAAGTGCTTTAGTAAGGTTAGTTTGATGTGGGTCCCAAGCAGAGCATGCGTATTCTAGCTTGGGCCGGACGCATGTTTGATAAGCTAACAGTTTGGCCGATGGGGATTGACTGAGATTGACTTATATGCAAATAAGATTCTAACAGCTACAGCACCACCGGTTCCGATGCTGGATTTAACAGAACAAGCTTTCACTTAACAGAAGCTATCTTGGCGTGCGTCTCCTTTTCTTGTATTCAATGAGTTTTCGAAATCATAATTGCATTTTTAGGGCAAGTTTTTTCTAAGCTGTCCTTTTCCATCCCATACATTACCTGCGTCTCTGCATTGCTTTTTTCGGCTCTGCTTACGGCAATATGTCTTTAACGTGCTTGCAAGGTAAGCTCCCTGCTTTATTATGACTTTTAGATATATCTGCATCATTTCTGCTACTGTTTACAGACTTATATTCTACTATGTCAAGGCTAATCTGCGCGTGCTTGGAGTATACAGTAACAAACGTTCGGCTTACCGCTTATTCAAATAGCGAAATTTGAGTTTTCATGATAATAACGTAAATTATTAGAAGCCATCTCAAAGATGTCAGCAAAGGGATTGGAGAAACATTGTTATACGAAATGCTACGTTTTTCTAATGAGCGTCTCAACAGGTCGGTTTACGCTATTTTACATAGGTACTGAATTTTCTGCGGTCTTACCTTAAATGCCTAATTGTCATGACTATTAGGGGTTACCTGCCGCGGTGCTCTAGTGGTTATGGTGCTGTTCTGCTAACCCGTAGGTCGCGGCGGCCGCAATTCGATGCCCGTGTGCTAGTATTTGAGTTTTATAACACCACGTGGTCGAAATTTTCGGAGCCCTCCACTATGGCGTCTATCATTATCGTATCGTGGTGCTGTGGGACGTTAAACTCAACAATTATTATTAGATCCATCTTCTATACCAACTAGCCCGTTACACTTGTTTATTAATTATTATTAGCTCTTGGGAGTGCCACCTGTATCGTGTTCCTATACTAATCGCTGTTTGATACAGAACCGCTTTTCTATTTTACTTAGTTATATTTGTTTTTCTTTCTTAGTCTACTCCAGATATTTTTACTGTTATTAATCACCAGGTAATCGGAGCTTAAGTGGCAATATAGTGTGAATAGCTGCAGTGTCCTGCGGCACTCCATTCAACTATAGAACACTTCTTACACGTTTTCTGGGCTGCAGATGTTCTCTCATCAAAGAAAAATTGTTAGAAGATCGCGCATTACTGAGTACGTCGCTAACGAACACCTTACGCCAGCGGATAAGTAGAATATAAAGGTAATTCCAGTTTCATGTCCAAGATGCGTCGCAAAGAATGCCGCTACCAGCGTTCTCGTTGATGTACGTACACCTGTCCGGTGGTCGGGTACTGCGAAAACCGTGATACGTTTACGGGCAAAGTAGAACTTAACAACGGTATTTGCACCATTGTGCGGAGGCATCTTATTAAAGATGGCAGCCCTCTAGCCGGTCGGCAAGCAGAGCATCGACTCTACCCAATAACAAAAGCTGCAAGCAAAAACCGTTATCAGTGAAGTGTATAAAGAGCTGCCATGGTAGGCAGCTAAAGCAGCCCCAATAAGTTGTTTCGGAACAAAAGTAATATGCCTTCAGCAAGAAATACAAAACTTTGGAGCACTAACAGACATTTCATTCAAATGAAACAAAATTGGGCGCAGTTAATAAACGTTCAAGCGAACATTTTTGTGCATCGGCGTTTAGTGCTACATTACCGTATATACAGATATATAATAACAAATTTCCGAATGTATCGAAGTATCCTAAGATACAATTGGAATGTATCGTATCGGATACAATCGGCGATGTGGTTTCTTGTATCTGTATCTCAAACACTTCTTGCCTTAGTAATCGTATCGCGATACAATTTCAAAGTATCTTTGCCCAGCCCTGCGCATGTGATTCAACACCAACTCGCCCAACGACAAGTTTTATTGAATAGGCGCAGCCATGCCCGACGAGTGGTTCGTTCTTGTTCATATTTCGTCTCCTATTGCTGCCACCAGACGAAACTGTTGCCCGCCATCCGCTGCAGTGCCTAATGGCCCAACAGGTGCACAACCACAGAGACAGGGCAGCATTGGTTCACCTCTGTTTATTTGTTTATTTATTTCGCTTTATCTATACGCCCGGCTTCGGAGTCCGTGGGAAGAGGTGGGGTTGCAGTGGTAGTTGTGAGGAGGGGTGGTGTTCGTTCCACCACGTGCGCCGAGGGATGCATGCCGGTTTGCCGGGCGGACGGGTTCGGCGGCGGCGGCGGCACAGGTGAGCCGGTTACGCTACACGGCGGGGCATGAGAGGGGTTCCGGTAAAGGGGCACGCAGGCGCCCGCAGGCACGCGGCCTTGAAAGGGGCAAGTTGGCCTGCATTTCGTCGCCGCCGCTACCCCAGAAACGGGCCCCATCCCGCCGACTGCAGCATCCGCCCAGAGGAGACGGGGTGGCCGCTCGCAAAATTAGACCCCCCCCCCCCTTCTACCTAAGCCCCCCTTTACCCGCTCGCGGGCCTGAGCTGGCATCCGCTGAGGAATGTGCCGACAGAGCGACCATCACAGCAACGGCCAACACTGAAATGATTTCACGCTACAGATGTATACAACGCGTCGTCGCGACATGGAAAATGTGGAAGCTGTGCTTGATGCTGACCAGTTGTGCTGGCGACACTCACTCGTGTTTACTTGTAAGCTCACATCTCTAAGTATATCAGGGGTGTGGGCAAAGCTTTTTCGGGGGGGGGGGGGGGGGGGGGGGTCAACCACACTCTATGTTTGTGCGTAAGTGCGTTTGTATGTGAGAGCGTATATATATATATATATATATATATATATATATATATATATATATATATGTATATATATATATACAGATCCAAAATTGAGAAATACGGGGGGGGGGGGCGCTGATGTCTCTTGTATGTATGAACGAGAGTGCTGGAGTTGGCGTTGTCATGGCGTTGTGATGACCTGTTATCGCGGCACTCGCTCGACCCCCCCCCCCCCCCGCCCCCGAAATTTTGGCGAAGTAGGTGTTTTTACCAAACATAAATAATTAAAATACGTGATTTTCTCAAATAGTGAAGGTTTTCAGCAAACCTTGACTGAGGATAAGCCTCGCACACTACTCACAACTGGTCGACTAAAGTGAAGCACTCACTGCCTCACTGTTCAGGAGTGAGTTAGCTGGACACTCGTAAAAGAGTGTCGCGCACGAGATCCAAGGTTCCGGAAATCATATGTAATAATAATCGCTGGTGCTTTAACGTGCCGAAACCACGATATGATGAGGCACAGGAAAGAAGCCACGAACACATTCGTGGCGTCGAGTGCATTCCGCGATGGGAGGCTTTTTTTTTTTCTCGCTGGGCGTCGATCAGAAACGGTCACGGAGGCGATCGCTATTGACAGGCGGGATTATATATAGCGGACAGCCGACGCTCCGCCACCCGACAAATCTTGGTGTGAGCGATTGGGAGATAATATGCGGATCCGCGTTTACAAAGGTAAAGAAGCAACCAACGCATCGTGACCGCCGTGAGATCTATGCCATGCATTACCTCGACAGGTATATAATTGGGAACGACAACCAGCTTGTGCCGATAGGTATTAAAGAGTCGGAAGAAATCACACGTTTGTCCAGCGGACGTGTGAACGCGCCTTGGATCACTTTCTTTGGAAGACAGCTATCTGTATGAATGCTGAACGAAACCCATGCACAGCTCTTCACAGATTTCTGCCATCACTGAACGTATTTTCGCGAATGAATGAATGAATGAATGAATGAATGAATGAATGAATGAATGAATGAATGAATGAATGAATGAATGATGTGCGCTACACTGTACAAGCGGCGGAAAAGGTCTTTTAGGAAGCGTCGAAATTGTAAAAAAATATTAATTAAATGTTTAGATTTTGCGCGCCAAGTCCCAATGTGATCATGAGGCGCGCCACGAATTCACTTGCACCTAAATCTAAGTGCAGGGGTCTCTTTTTCGCATTTCACCAGTGATGTATATTGTTCGCAGGCAGGGCTGGGCAAAGATACTTTGAAATTGTATCGCGATACGATACAAGATACTCAGGCAAGAAGTATTTCAGATACAGATACAAGATACCACAACGCCGATTGTATCCGATACGATACATTCCAATTGTATCTTAAGATACTTCGATACATTCGGAAATTTGTTATTATACATGTGTCTATACGGTAATGTAGTACTAAACGCCGATGCACAAAAATCTTCGCTTGAAAGTTTATTGACAGCGACCATTTTTTTTATTTGGATGATATGTCTGTTAGTAACTCCAAAGTTTTGTATTTCTTGCTGAATATATCTTACTTTCGTTCTGAAACAAGTTATTGGGGTTGCTTTAGCTGCATATCATGAAAGCTCTTTATACACTTCGCTGATAACGGTTTTTGCTTGCCGCTTTTGTAATTGGGTGGAGTCGATGCTCTGCTTGCCGACCAGCTAGCAGGATGTGATCTAATCACAAGAACTTCAATAAGAAGCCTCCGCACAATGGTGCAAACACTGTTAAGTTCAGCTTTGCCCGTAAACGTAGCACGGTTTTTGCAATACCCGATCACCCGACATGTGCACATCAGTCAGGAGCTGGTAGCGGCATTCTTTGTGACGCATCGTGTTTACGTGGAGGACCTAAAACTACAATTATTTTTAGTCTATACGTATCTGCTGGCGTAAAGCGTTCGTTAGCGACGTGCTCAGTAATGCGCGATCTTTTAGCAATTTTTCTTTCATGAGAGAACATCTGCAGCCCAGAAAACGTGTCAAACGTGGCCTATATATATAGTTGCACGAAGCGCCGCAGCACACCGCCGCTATTCACACTATATTGCGACTTAAGATCCGATTACCTGGTGATTAGTAAAAGTCAAAATATTTAGAGAAGACTAAATAAGAAAAACAAATATACCTAAGTAAAATAGAAAAGTGGTTCTGCACCAAGCACAGCGAGTAAGTATAGGAACACGATACAGGCGGCACTCCCAAGAGTTAATAATAATTGTTGCGTTTAACGTCCCACAGAACCACGATATGATAATGACGGATTCCGTAGTGGAGGGCTCCAGAAATTTCGACCACGTGGTGCTATAAAACTTAAGCACACGGGCATCGAACTGCGGCCGCCGCAACCTACGGGTTAGTAGTCAAGCACCATAACCACCGGACTACCGCTTCGGGTAACCCCTAATAGCTATGAAAATTAGGCGTTTAAGGTAAGACCACAGAAAATTCAGTGCCTATGTAAAATAGCGTAAACCGACTCGATGAGACGCTCATTAGAAAAAAAGGAGCATTTTGTATAACAATGTTTCTCCAATCCCTTTGCTAACAAATTTGAGATGGCTGCTAATAATTTACAATATTATAATGAAGACTCAATTTCGCTATTTTACTAAGCAGTAAGCAGAATTTTTGTTACTGTATGCTCCAAGCACGCGCAGATTATTATATATTTGTTCTCAGCGTCAACTTGACATAACATTAAACTTAAAGGGGTCATGAACCACTTTCCAAAGTAATGATCTAATGACCTTAGTATCGGAGTTTACTGCCTCCCGAATCGATTGCCGCAAAAATTTCTCGAATACGTCAAGAATCAGCGGAGTTACGGGGGTTTGGCGCACACTCTCAGCGCTTTCTCTCTTTTCTCGTGCCGACGAGCGCACTGGAAGCTAGACAGGGAGGGATGGCACGGGGAGAAATTACGTCAGCATGCGTCGTGAAACGCGATCGCTCTCCCGCTGTGAGTCGCATGCGCGAATGCGGCTACCGTGTAAAGTTAGCAGACTGAGGAGTGCGGCGCCGGCAAGTGGCGGCACCCCGTGGCAAGAAGAGCATCTGATCCGAACGCCGCTCTCGATTTATGTCGGCTATCGGCCAATGAGGATGCTATGTCTTTTGCTCCGCGGAGGAGCAGATGCGCGACGTCAACCGGCAGACGCCCCGCCCACCGACGAGAGTGAGAACCGGCCTCTGTTTGAAAAGAGGGCACCTGAGAAAGCAGCAACTTCGCGCTCCGCTTGTAGCCTTTACGCGGCGCGCACGACTGCAATATTTGGCTGAGCAGTTCATAGCCATGTCAGCTTTCCGCAGGTTGTGTTTTAAAGACGATAGTCTTTCTTGGGGAACTTAAACGCAGAAATTTTGGTCTGTCTTTCTGTCTGTCTGTCTTTCTGTTTGTCGGCACGTCCCTCGATTCAGCCACTCGGCCAAAGTTGAACCACTTGCCCAAGGGCCAGCCGTCTTGAACTGGTATGGCTGTTCATACTTGTGAACGTTGTCGATCAAAAATTAAATATCATGCATATCTGAGGTGCAACATCACTAGGTAAGTATTAGGTGGCGTGTTCCTTTAATAGAAAATGCATACATACGTAATTTTAACGACCCCAGTTTCTTAAGCTGCGCTGAAAATGCATAAGAATGGAAGCTTGAGCGAGTTGGTATGCGTTCATCTTTGTTGAAACAGCGCTCACTAGACGACGACGAAGTAAAAGAAGGCACAGGACAGGCGCTGCCTGTCGTGTGCCTTCTTTTACTTCGTCGTCGTCTAGTGAGCGCTGTTTCAACAAAGCTGAAAATGCGACTGCGCTGAAATTTGCCTTCCTCCGTGCCCTTCGCACGAGCTCATTGTTGTGTTTCGGTTTCGGTTCTGTATTGCACTGTACGAATGCCATGGGTTGGTGTTGAAAAACTTTAATTTTGAGAAGGCCAAGAAGGTGAAAAAAAAATATTTAAAAAATGAAAAAGCAGCGTTGTGGGCGGCCTTCAGGCTGCCGGTTGTGGGCGCCGCTCTGGCGTTCCTGTTTTACCCAGGCGACGTGTAAATAAAACAGTGTGTGGAGAGTACTCGTTGAGTGCGGACGTTTCTCTGCTTCAGCGCTTCGCGCCAAACCGCGTTTTCGGGCTGGCTGGCGTCCCCGCCGGTCGCGTTGGTCACCGCCGGTCTTCGCCTGCTGCTGCGCCGGGACTACCAGCACGCAACACAGCACTCATGTTTCCCGACGTATTGCCAGATAGCATCCATATCTCACACAGCGCCTCTTCTATCGTCTTTACACGACATTTGCAGCGAAGCACGCAGATACGCGGCCAATTTTTTTCAACAAGCCCAAGAGGTGCTTCATGACCCCTTTAACTAGAATATACCTAAGTCTGTAAACAGTAGCAGAAATGATGCAGACAGCTAAAAGTAAGAATAAAACAGAGATCTCGAGCTTACCTTGCCAGCTCGTTAAAGACATATTGCCGTAAGCAGCCCCGAAAAAAAGCAATACAGAGACATAGATAATGTATGGGATGAAAAAGGACAGCTTACAAAGAACTGGTGCTCACAATCGAATTATGATTTTGAAAACTCATTGAATAAAATAAAAAGAGACGTACGCCAAAATAGCTTCTATTAAGCGAGTGCTTGCTCTGTTAAATCCAGCATCGGTACCAGTGGTGTTGTAGCTGTTAGGATCTCGTTTGCATATAAGTCAATCTGATTGCATGAAGTCAAACATGCATCGACGAGGTCCTTCAATACGCCGATGTGTGAAAGCCACGAGACGCAAAGCAACCCCTTATCTTGCATTCTTCAGACTTCGTAACGAAGCACAACGGAGGAGAAACTTCGATAACGACACTACAGCGGCATCAGAATGTGTGCAAAAGACACCGCACGCATTGGAATATGTGGCATAGGACAGTGGCTAAGAAGCAAGTACCATAGCACTGACACAACTAAAAAGAAAAAAAAAGGGTCCGTGAAAACAAAATGTTCTCTGGGCATGGATGTTCGCGCGTTTGTCTTTCGAGACGACGCGAGCGCCACCACGTGACTCTGCTCCCTCAATGTGGACGCTCAGAACTCATCCCTGCCCTCGCTGGAAAACTCTGGCGAAAAGATAAAATAATGTCACTGTCTTTAGTTTTAATCTGGTGGCTTAGTGGGAGCAGTATCGGCTTGAGGAGCGCAGTCGGCGCAGTTCAACCAACGTTTATTCTTTCGCATCGTGGTGTTGCGATCGCAGTATCTTGTATCTTAAGATACACGATACATTCTTCAATGTATCGGAAATACAGATACTGATACACGTCTCGCGAGACGTATCGCGATACAGATACAAGATACCCAAAGAGTATCTAAGATAGTATCGAAGATACATGTATCTCCGATACTGCCCAGCACTGTTCGCAGGCAACCATCGCAAGAGCGCTGTGCGGCGTCATGATTCTTTCTGTAGACGCGATGAACCCGCTCAAGTGCAGGTGAGAGACCAGAATGCAACCTGCCGCACCGGTTCCCTTCGGGTGCAAAGATTCCGAAGCCTTTATTATGCGCTATTTTAAGAAAACACTACCGACGAAGAAGATGTAGAGACGAACAGAAGTAGATGAGACAAAGCGCAACTTTCAACTGATTTATTTCGTGCGTTGTTCAAATATATATCGAGTACAAGGCACACGTCAGAGTGATAAAACACACATACCATCGCCTACAAGTCATCCACCCTTCGCGTTTTCACTACAAGATTTACTTCTGCAGAAGATAAATGTAAAGACGGCATGCTCACGCACTTTTGTTCACCCAGAGAAGCCATGATGGCTGCTTCAGAAGCCAATCTCTCTTTTTCATCTTTCACGTTTTTTACAATTTTTTCAAATTCAGGTGCGCACGAGCATCGATTACAATGTGTTGCTAGATTCCCTGGGTGGGTGACTTGCTCGCAATTGTACCGATGCTCTCGAAGTCTTGTGTTAATGCATCTCGATGTTTGTCCTATATATTGTTTTCCGCAGGTTAGCGGAATACTGTACACTATACTTCTACGTCGCACTCGACAAACCTCTGCGCATGTTTTACCTGACATCTAATGCATTTTCTGGTTTCATTTGCATTGTTGACTTTGTTACAAAGACTTATCAGTTTTTGTGGTGCTGAGAATACAACAGTGACGTCATGTTTGTTCGCTATCTTTTTTAGTCTATGTGATACATTATGTACATAGGGGATCACCACCGGCCGCTTCTCTCGCTTTTCGGCTTCTGCATTCTTTTTTGTTCCTGATATATTCCGTAGCATTTTTTCCGCAACAGATGCAATTATGGAGTCTGGAAAACCACTTCTTTTTAGCCTTTCTACCTGGACATGCAAGCTCTTTGACATCAAATGTTCACAGGATTTTTGGATTGACTGACATAGGTAGTTTCGCGCAACACTTCTTTTTACAAGTTT
This sequence comes from Rhipicephalus sanguineus, assembly GCF_013339695.2. Classification (NCBI taxonomy): domain Eukaryota; kingdom Metazoa; phylum Arthropoda; class Arachnida; order Ixodida; family Ixodidae; genus Rhipicephalus; species Rhipicephalus sanguineus. Next base: position 33,686,608 of record NC_051177.1, read on the forward strand.
AGAATGACCACTTGAATAGCTCATCAGCGTTTTTTCACTTTTCGTCATGTATGCCCAGCACGTGTGGCTGGAACTCAGGTGAATTTCTAGGTCGAGAAAATGCATCGCAGTCTTTTTCGGTGATTCTACTGTAAAATCTACTCCATGGAACGCTTCATGAAAAATGTCCAATATATATTTCACCTTATTTTTAAGATCGAGTTCAAAGTCAAAACAGAGCAGGAAATCATCCACATATCGAAAACATGCTGTCGCACCAATGTCTTCAATTTTTTGTCTGAGCATGCGGTCCCCTTTCGCCATGAACAGGTTGCACAGCACTGGGGCAATACACGACCCGATCGTTATTCCATCTCTTTGGACGTACACAGTTCCTTCGTATTCTACACAAAGCGACTTCAGATATGTCCTTAGCAATTCCAGGAAATCTTGCACTCCAATCAGGCAATCAGCACCACTGCAGATCGTTTTTTATTTCCCCTTCTGTGTCACTTTGACATGCATTCCCCGAAGACGAGAAAGGATAGGGAGTGGAAGCTACGCGTTATACACTTAAAGGGACACGCAACTGAAACAGTGAATCATCTTAGACTGATCAGTGACACTTTGGAAACACTACGATCGTTAATTTCACTATCGTAGGTTTACTAATAAAAGATAAAACCAAAGGCAAAGTTTCAGTTTTAAATTTCGCGCCGAAATCTCACGCCTTTCATTTGTCGCTCCATCGCACGCTGTGTGGTCCTTAAAGGGACACTAAAGAGAAACAATTGATCGGTTTAGATCGATAAATTGTGCTCGGAGAACTCTAATGTCGTTAATTTCGCCATCGTAGGTTTATTATTAGAGGAGAAAATCAAGTTCAAAGTTTAATTTTTAATTTCGCGCCGAAATCTCCCCGCGTGACCTCACGGATTTCAAAGTGTATTTATCGTATATTGGTGCCATTGGCTCAACATAATTACCCCAAACTTGGTATGTTAAGTCTGCGGCCCCCTCAGAGGTCAATGTACTTCATTTTTACCGATTAGGAACTACCTAGTCGCTAGTAGGCGCCGTCAAAACATGTGACGTCACGGCGAATGGTGCGCAAACTTCAAGGTGGCGTCGCCACCCATATTTTGTTTTTGCGTGTTTTCTCGCTCACTAAGCGTCCTCTCACAACAAGCGTGATGTTTTTGGTATCGTGAAAGAGTACTTTACTAATATGAGAAAAATCGTTTTGCTCTTTAGTGTCCCTTTAGCTTCTCCTCGAGTGCCCTTGCTGTGCACCAGGCTTGTGCCCCATATATGTTACAACTGCATGGGAAAAGTACAGTGGTTGTATACTTTACGCTTTAAGTGACGGTGGTAAGTTATAATTTGACACATAAATTACGGGCACGGTGTACGTGCACCCGCATTTTTCTTGCTATACACAGAAAGGTACAAGTGTAGCAATTATTAATACTCCCGGTAATATAACAAAATTATTTTTGGAAAAGTCATGCACAGTGTTCCTTGTCACCTTATCGTATATAGCGTATAAAGCCACCTGTGCGCCGATTTTTTAGGTTGCGTGTGCACGTAAACATCACTTCGGTGCGTCGTTGGTGCACCTCGCAGAATAACATAATGCGATCTGTCGCTCTTATGGAAAGAAGAACGTGGAAAAAAAGCGACTTAACAATAGACACGATGCCCCAACTGCGCAAATACCGCGCCCCGAACGCGCCTGCTTCTGTGCTGATCTCACACGAGTGCATACTCCACGCTCACAACGAGTTCGAAAGGTGGGCCTCGACGATCCCTCTGAAACTGAAGAGTCAGGTCGCGCAGCAGACACGACCTTATATACATGGTATAAACCACGGCACCAGCTGCGTCGAAAAATAAAAAAAGAGAGAGCGAAAGGGCGCACGGTACGAAAGGTTCTGGGTTTCGTTTCCGAAATGGCGTCGCCCGGCTGCTGCGCAGCTCCAGAACCCCCGCCTCCCAAACGCTATTTTAAATAACGAATATGCAGGTAAAGGCTCGAGTTAACAACGTCTATAGGTTGAGATGAAGAATAAGTACTGACCACCGGGACGAGGCTGCCGGTGCATGTACACACGCCCGTTCGACGTCGGCGCGAAAGACGTTTGATCGAAGATGACATTCTCGCTTCTTTCGCGAATATATTTTGCCGGACGATTCGACATCCGCTCTCGTAGCACACGTGCAAACCTGAGGTCAGCGGTCAGAGTGGTCAGTCTCATTGTTAGCCGGGCGTGTCAATCATTATTATGGATGAGCATGCGTCTGTGATGCACACACGTATACTCGAGTGACCGCGTGCTCTGCGGCGCGTAAGGCCTAACGGTTCGCCGCCCTCTCTCCCTCGACTATGCTTACCTGTCGCCAGTCGTTTCTGGTGCGGTGAGCGCGGAGAGGTCTTTCTTGTCACCATGCAATATATATATATATATATATATATATATATATATATATATATATATATATATATATATATATATATATATATATATATATATATATATATATATTTTGCATGGAAGAGGAAGAACACACGAACGTCATGGTCATGGTGTGATGCCAGCCCCTCTCAACATACCCCGCTTGCCGAAACCTCCAACCACACATGTGGTGTGGCATCGTGGCGACCGCATTGGTGGTATGAGGTGCAGCTTGCATGCATACGGAAAGCTCGATCGGTTGCGCAGACGAACGTCATCTCTCAGCTGACCATGCATGCACTGGCGCACTGACACGCACATGCGCTTGCGAAACGGAGCGTATCCTTTCGAAGCATTGCATAGACCCATTCCTTGCACCGTGCATAGACCATTATATAACCTTATAAGTGGCTCGTGAGAATGGCACGATTCAACGTATATGGCTCTTGAAGTGGCGAAAATCCGTGGTGCTTATATGTTTAAGTTGCGCAGTAACCTGTGACAACAAGTTCAAACGGTGCCCTTCGCGATCAGAGAGATAGAGAGAGAGAAAAAAAAAGAAAAATGGTGGAACCCAGTCCTTAATTCTGGTCGTGTATGGTCGTGGCACTCGCTCGTCGGCATTCATTGCGTTAACTTTATGTTTCGTCGCGTCCGAAGCGGATCTCAGAGGCCACGTAGAAAGAAGGGCGTGGTTGAGACGTGCCCCGCCAGGTGCCGCAACGATCACAGCTTCTCACAAGAAAAACCGTCTACCCTTCCAATGAATCCAATAAATTAATTGCATTAATTATCCTGAAAGTTAACTGGCCCTCATCTTAAGTAAACTTGTGCTCCGATATTATATGTATCCAATGTAACTCAAGCTCCAACCAGAACCGTCGATTTCGTAGCAGTTTTATTTTTAAAGACGATAGTCTTTCTTGGGGAACTTAAACGCAGAAATTTTGGTCTGTCTTTCTGTCTGTCTGTCTTTCTGTTTGTCGGCACGTCCCTCGATTCAGCCACTCGGCCAAAGTTGAACCACTTGCCCAAGGGCCAGCCGTCTTGAACTGGTGCGGCTGTTCATACTTGTGGACGTTGTCGATCAAAAAGTAAATATCATGCATATCTGAGCTGCAACATCACTAGGTAAGTATTAGGTGGCGTGTTCCTTTAATAGAAAATGCATACATACGTAATTTTAAGGACCCTAGTTTCTTAAGCTGCGCTGAAAATGCATAAGAATGGAAGCTTGAGCGAGTTGGTATGCGTTCCTCTTTGTTGAAACAGCGCTCACTAGACGACGACGAAGTAAAAGAAGGCACAGGACAGGCGCTGCTTGTCGTGTGCCTTCTTTTACTTCGTCGTCGTCTAGTGAGCGCTGTTTCAACAAAGCTGAAAATGCGACTGCGCTGAAATTTGCCTTCCTCCGTGCCCTTCGCACGAGCTCATTGTTGTGTTTCGGTTTCGGTTCTGTATTGCACTGTACGAATGCCATGGGTTGGTGTTGAAAAACTTTAGTTTTGAGAAGGCCAAGAAGGTGAAAAAATATATTAAAAAATTGGCCGCGTATCTGCGTGCTTCGCTGCAAATGTCGTGTAAAGACGATAGAAGAGGCGCTGTGTGAGATATGGATGCTATCTGGCAATACGTCGGGAAACATGAGTGCTGTGTTGCGTGCTGGTAGTCCCGGCGCAGCAGCAGGCGAAGACCGGCGGTGACCAACGCGACCGGCGGGGACGCCAGCCAGCCCGAAAACGCGGTTTGGCGCGAAGCGCTGAAGCAGAGAAACGTCCGCACTCAACGAGTACTCTCCACACACTGTTTTATTTACACGTCGCCTGGGTAAAACAGGAACGCCAGAGCGGCGCCCACAACCGGCAGCCTGAAGGCCGCCCACAACGCTGCTTTTTCATTTTTTAAATATTTTTTTTTCACCTTCTTGGCCTTCTCAAAATTAAAGTTTTTCAACACCAACCCATGGCATTCGTACAGTGCAATACAGAACCGAAACCGAAACACAACAATGAGCTCGTGCGAAGGGCACGGAGGAAGGCAAATTTCAGCGCAGTCGCATTTTCAGCTTTGTTGAAACAGCGCTCACTAGACGACGACGAAGTAAAAGAAGGCACACGACAGGCAGCGCCTGTCCTGTGCCTTCTTTTACTTCGTCGTCGTCTAGTGAGCGCTGTTTCAACAAAGATGAACGCATACCAACTCGCTCAAGCTTCCATTCTTATGCATTTTCAGCGCAGCTTAAGAAACTGGGGTCGTTAAAATTACGTATGTATGCATTTTCTATTAAAGGAACACGCCACCTAATACTTACCTAGTGATGTTGCACCTCAGATATGCATGATATTTAATTTTTGATCGACAACGTTCACAAGTATGAACAGCCATACCAGTTCAAGACGGCTGGCCCTTGGGCAAGTGGTTCAACTTTGGCCGAGTGGCTGAATCGAGGGACGTGCCGACAAACAGAAAGACAGACAGACAGAAAGACAGACCAAAATTTCTGCGTTTAAGTTCCCCAAGAAAGACTATCGTCTTTAAAAATGAAAAAGCAGCGTTGTGGGCGGCCTTCAGGCTGCCGGTTGTGGGCGCCGCTCTGGCGTTCCTGTTTTACCCAGGCGACGTGTAAATAAAGGAGTGTGTGGAGAGTACTCGTTGAGTGCGGACGTTTCTCTGCTTCAGCTCTTCGCGCCAAAACGCGTTTTCGGGCTGGCTGGCGTCCCCGCCGGTCGCGTTGGTCACCGCCGGTCTTCGCCTGCTGCTGCGCCGGGACTACCAGCACGCAACACAGCACTCATGTTTCCCGACGTATTGCCAGATGGCGTCCATATCTCACACAGCGCCTCTTCCATCGTCTTTACACGACATTTGCAGCGAAGCACGCAGATACGCGGCCAATTTTTTAACAGCGGATCTGCTTAAACCGAGCATTGGTCCGTGACGGGTGAACAGAAATGATCACCATCAGGAACCGGCACGCGCTCTCTTCATCCTCTTCATCCTGTTCCTCATCTTCTGCTCCGGTCTCAGAAAGCGTGCGTCGATTCGTCCGGCGTGGCCTGCAATAACTCTGATTGGTAAGATCACAGAGAGGGGGAAAGCGAGAGAAAAAATGAAAGTGATAGAAATCAAGAGAAAGAGAGGAATTCTTGGCGAAAAAAAAATTGCTTGACGAGGTGGGTTTCGAACCGCGTATACCCACGACCCCAAGGCGGGCATCGTAACCACTCGGCAAACTAGGCATGTTATGTTATGTTATGTTATGTTATGTTATGTTATGTGCTCGACCGGAAGTGCGTGGAAGAGTGCCGCTCGGGGCTCGTTCCACCAATAAGGAGAAGTAAGGAGGAAAACATATAGCTTACGAGGAAGAAAATAAACCTTTTTCCTGCCCTTGCGCATATGAGGTGTGCGTATGACAACTTGGAACGGTATCCATAAAGGTTTTATGACTCGTGAACGTACAGTAGTAAATTCGGTTCTAGTGAGAACACACTTCCCGGGATAGAATTGCTAACTTGCTTCTGGTATAAATTATTCTGAACCTTATATAGCGTGTAGCAATAGTACGGTACTTCCTACATTTCTAGAACACGAGATCCTTGTTTCTCTTCAAGAACATATCCTTATCCTACTCTTTGTATTTCTATGGAATACAAGCACATATTTCAATGAGCACGGCTCGGCTTTGATACAAGATGGTATATATATATATATATATATATATATATATATATATATATATATATATATATATATATATGTATATATATATATATATATATATATATATATATATATATATATATATATATATATATATATATATATAGTGAAAAACATTAAGGTGAGATGATTTTCGACGCAACGAAAGACAGCGGAATGACGTGCACAATTCGGTAGGATGAAACGTGCTGCGTGATTGTGAATGGCTTCGAAAGTTTGAATGAGAATGATATGAGTAGGATCCCATATGTCACATGCGTACTCTAAAATTTAGAACGTACCGATGTTTTGTAGGGTGTTAACTTCAGGGAAGATGCATGGGCAGTAGAAAAGCTTCGACGCAGTTAACCGAGCGTGCGGTTAGCGCCGTTAGTCACTTCATATAACCGACTATTAGTCACATAAGTAACCGTCTGATCGAAACCTTGCAAGAACACGAGAAATAAACACAATAAAAGATACCATATTACACACGCGAAGAAATAAAAACCTAATTACAGAGAGGCAGGCATTTAATTGTATACACGTAAAAGAGCCGTGCTGAGTGTTGGCTACCCGCAGTGATCTCTGTAGCTTAGGAGGTATAAGGTGTCGCGCTGCAAAGCTGGAGGGCGTATGTTCGACTCCCGGCCACGGTGGCTGCATTTTGATGGCGGCGAAACGCAAAGCGCACCCGCGTGTGCCTATATTTCGGCGCGCGTCAAAGAACCGCCTGGTGGCCGAAATTAATCCAGTCATCCTCTAGACGGCATGTTCCATATTCACACTTGGAACACCAGCGCGAACACGATGGAGACACAAGACAAGAAGGACACAGGACGAGCGCTGTGTCCTTCTCCTCTTGTGTCTCCGTCGTGTTCGCGCTGGTGTTCCATGTGCATCGTTTCCAACTCGCCCACCTCTCTACCTCTCTCATATTTTCACATCGTGGTTTCGGCACGTAAAACCCCAGCAGTTATTACTGTGTGGACTTGTAAATTATACATGATTAGCATAATCATGAAAAATGTATGAGTCAACTTTTTTTACGTAGTCAGTTCGCGGCATGGGTCGCTTATAACGTATTATAGCTATATACGCTTGCTAACATGTAACTTAAATAATTTTTTAGTGTTTTATTTAGAAATATTTTATTGTGTTTATGGGAACAGCCCCTTGAGTCGGGGGGCCCCTTCTCAACGGCGTTTTGCTCGAGAGATGCGGTTGTACTACATGCGCCGCGAAAACGTGCTGCGTGCGTCGTTTGGGAACGAGTTTAGAAGAGCTCATCAATCGAGCGGGGCCGCCCGTCCTGCCACGGCGGCGGCCAATCAAAGTCATTGGCGTTGGCCACCCCGCGCGGAAACGGTTATCTTGGCTCGGCGTGAGATCGATGGCCGGCACGGCATATAAGTTGTCGCGCCACGAGGCACGCACAGCAAAGCAACGTGCGTGCGTGTGTGTGGAGGTGCAGGGAGGGTTGGGGGCTGGAGTGGTATACATATACCGCATAATAAGACACACAACACTCTTCATGTATAATACATCCGCGACCATACATCGAGAAAGATTGACGTCAACTCTTTGATTGATTGATTGATTGATTGATTGATTGATTGATTGATTGATTGATTGATTGATTGATTGATTGATTGATTGATTGATTGATTGATTGATTGATTGATTGATTGATTGATTGAACTGGAGGAGTGAGCCACACTCCAGGTGCAACATAATATGATGAGGAACGGGGAAAAAGAAAAGTCGGTTAAAAAAGTTATGCGCGAAGAGACGTACCGAACACGAAGCTTCCGAGTTTAGGATATTTTACGGGCTTTTGTTAAAAGCATCGCGTAGGAATATTAGAAGCATCCAGCAATGCCACCTTATCAAAATCTGATCGCCGGGCACCACGGCCTCGCCTGCATACTAAGCAGAACGCAGCCGAGGCCCCTCGTTGATTGCCAGTACGGCAGCGTCGCGGCGGAGGTGTCATCGCAATGTCAAGACCGTACCGTGGGATTCATGTCCATTCAATATATGGCACCTCTGTCTTTTGGTTGTCAGAGCCATGCCAAGCATCGAAACTAACACAGAGCCTATAGCGTCGCAGCTCAACACGCGCTCGCCGTCTCAGCGACGAGCCAGCTGGCTTGTAAGACGAAAAATACGGCACCAAACGGCCAAGCGCTCGCGAGAAGCGTGCAGGCAGCACGGCAAGGGTTCCTCAAATCGCGTACACGCGACCGCGACCGCCAGATTGGTGCGCGAATACACACCCGCCCGCTCTCGAAGCCCGGTCGGCCCCTGTTGCCAACAGCGACAATGATCAATAGACGAGCGAACGCAAACACACACACACACACACACACACACACACACACACACACACACACACACACACACACACACACACACACACACACACACACACACACACACACATGCACGCGAGCAAACTGGAAAGGGACACGACGATAACTTTCTTCGGCATTCTTATTTTCTTTTGATTTCCTACGGCTAAATTGAGATGCCGCCTGACTGTGCGGACGCGAATGGGGGTGTGTTGTTTATCGTCGATAGCCGAGTCGGTGGGACAGACAAGCGCGGAAGAGTTGCTGAAGAAAGCGAGACGACCGATCGAGGTGCATGCGTGGTTCCGTAGCGTTCCGTACGTGTATTACGTGATAAGGAGCTATTTGGCTGCATATACACAGCGCCCTTCTAATCGCTCCTTTCGGAAGCCGCCTTTACATTTCTGAATCGGTTGAGGTTTTGTAACAAACAAGCAACAAACCGTCACGCCACCTGCTCCTCATTATGTGTATATTTTCGCCGCCCTGAATTATAGAGGGGGGCCATGCGCGTACCATTATGAACACCATACAGTACGACGAAGAAAGAAAGAAGGAAAGAAAGAAACGAATAATTCCATTCTGTTTTTTTATTTTTGTTGTTATTGTTGAAGGGGAATAGATGAGCTTCTGATGTGTCTCTGATCTCAAAGTTATACAGTGGAATCTCGTTGATACGATTCTGCATAATACGTTTTTCGGCCTAATACGTTTTTTTTTTCTTTTTATTCCCGGCCAACGTCCCTTAGAAATAATGCATTGTCATTTATTTAGCACGATCACATGTTTGCCCAAAAGTTGGATAATACGACCGCGAAATTGGATCTTGACCGAGACATCTAGAAATCCTACGTTTATTTTGCGGTATATACTGGTTGAACCGCGTCCAAACAAGCCACACGCAAGGTGTGACAATTTCGACCACTGTTCAACAGCAAGCGACGCACACGAATACTTGGACGCACTTCGTAGTTTCGTCGCGAATGCAGAGCTGAGTGAACAAACTGCAGCTTCCCCCCCTTTTTTTAACTTTTCAGAAGAATTTACTTCTAGACGTTGAAAAGAAGAAAGTGCGGCGCAAATTGACCAGCCATTTCAATATTGCTAAATAAAAGTGAGTTGCTGTCAAAGTATGTGCATTTTCCGCATTTTTAAAATCTGTTTGGTTGATACGATTTTTGCCTAATACGTTTTATTTTCAGTTCCCGTGAAAGACGTATCAACGAGATTCTACTGTGCTTCTACGGTCATTCCACGCTTTTATAAAAATCCGTAAGATGTGCGTATGCATAAAAATACAATTGGCCGAATTCTTCTGCATGAACATTACAGATGATGTCACAGTTAACGGGGTTCAATCTGTTAACCGTGCGTTAAGGTATCATTAGGTTAATAATAATAATATCTGGGGTTTAACGTCCCAAAACCACGCTATGATTATGAGAGACGCAGTAGTGGAGGACTCCGGAAATTTCGACCACCTGGGGTTCTTTAACGTGCACCTAAATCTATATAAGTACACGGGCTTCAAACATTTTCGCCTCCATCGAAAATGCAGCCGCCGCGGCCGGGATTCGATCCCGCGACCTTCGGGTCAGCAGTCGAGCGCCATAACCACTAGACCACCGGGGCGGGGCATCAATAGGTTCGTTTCTATCTTTACCACGGACGTGGCCTTTTTCTAAGTGCTTCCTCTATAGCTTCCCCACCATGAATATGAGAAGGAGAGAGAGGAAAGAGAAAAATTCAGGAAGGTCTGCCAGAAGAGATAAAAGAATGCAATTTGCTATATCCTACAATGAAGAACGTGGGAAAATAAGAGAGTATAGAAAGATGAAATCATATGGGGAAGGTAGAAAGAAACAGGGAGCACATGACACACCATCACAGTCGATCGCTATCGCCGCAGACAGTCACGGCGCAGTGTACCTCAACGAAGGAGGTTATAACAAACTTTTTTTTTTGTATAACAACCTCGACCTCACGAAAAAAAAAAATCAGGTTCATCTGCATATTATCATTCGCTTTCAACTTGCGAAAAGAAAAGATCAGATTGTTAACAAGGAATGATTAATATCGCAGCCAACATTTTCGTTCACTGACGTCTGCACATTCTACATGTATATACAGGCGTATCACCTTTAAAGAATCGGCCGTTGCAGTTTCACATTTCTTTCCATTTTTCTTCTTATTTTCTTCTTATGCTGTCACAACAGCGGTTAGCGTTTATTCGTTCTCCAGTTTGTTCGTGTTGTTGGTGATTATCTCGTGCTTTCGAATGTGAAACGTTGTCCACACTGTGAAACAACGTAGTTTATATAAAATATGTCGACGATCGCTGTAGGCATAGGAGTACGCAGGATTCTCCGTATGGGGGAGGGCGGAGGGGCAAACATTACCGACTACCCTCCCCCCCCTTTCGTCGAGTTTGAAAGAAGCTTCTCACTAAGGCCTGCCATTGCTCCTCTGCGTTCCGGGGTAAAGGAAGGAGCTAAACGGATCTTTGAATGCAACATTAGGGGTCCTTGGCAAAAATATGCGTAGCCGTAAGCCTCCTCATTAAATCGTGACGTGAAAGGTCTGACTGATTCAAGGTATGGGGCAGAATTGGCATCCCTCTGTAGATGACTATGGGGGAGGGGGGTCGGCCACCTCACTGCCCCCCCCCCCCTCTCCTCCGTGCGCAATCGTATGGCTCTGGGCTTCAGCATGTACGCGCATGATATAACGTTGTGTCGTAAACACTTAGGCGATTGAAGAAAACTCATGGTTTCAGCTCATTCTGTTTTTTTTTTGTTTTTTTTTTCGTGGTACCGGTACTCCATACTTCCCTGGCCACAAGTCTGAATGGCAAACACAGGTGCAGGTCAAGCAGCTCTTCTGGACCTTGGACGCAAAAAAAGCAAGATATATATGGCGAATCAGCATGTGTATCAATAATATGTTACGTTTCGCACGTTGGCACAGACAGACAGACAGACAGACAGACAGACAGACAGACAGACAGACAGACAGACAGACAGACAGACAGACAGACAGATAGATAGATAGATAGATAGATAGATAGATAGATAGATAGATAGATAGATAGATAGATAGATAGATAGATAGATAGATAGATAGATAGATAGATAGATAGATAGATAGATAGATAGATAGATAGATAGATAGATAGATAGATAGATAGATAGATAGATAGATAGATAGATAGATAGATAGATAGATAGATAGATAGATAGATAGATAGATAGATAGATAGATAGATAGACGCACACACACAGAACTGAAGAGCATATGGGTAATCTCAGAAATCACGCGTGTCGCACAAACTTCTCACAGTCTTAGGATGACACCGTTCTTTGCACGGAATCAACATGACAAATGCTCACACGGCGACCCACACAAGGCACTGGAGCTTCACACCGGCTAGCTAAACAGATGCCCGTACACACACGCACATTCACACACGCACGCACATCCCGACCAAGAATGGTTTTTAAAACTCCCATAGGGAGTTTCTAACCACGTGACACGCACGTCACGACCAAAAATACTTTTTAAACCTCCCATAGGGAGTTTCTAACCACGTGATCTAAAACTCTGTGGGGAGTTTAATAAGGTCATGTCGTTCATAAACTCCCTCATTAAGCAAGGGGCGTTTTACGACGACATGTGCCGACTTCACCCCGTTACCACGGAGTAAATGATTGGGGCATGGGGGTTTTAGGGGCTCATATGCTGGAAAAGCTCCCATCTCGGCTAATTTTTGTTTACAGTGAGCCCAGCGCCAATTCGCGCGCGTTATATGGCCTTAAGTAAGCAGAAACAAGGCCACAGAAGAAATCTGAGGCGGCGTTAACATGGTTCACCCTTATGGCAAAAGGTTTGGAGGCATGAAATACCTCGCTGCCTTTTTTCTTTCGGAGCCAAGAAGGGCGCGGGTTGTGCCTTCGCGCGGCACCGTACACATTCGAAAGTCAGAGCGATCTTTGTGTGCGACCTTCGAGACGTGGCGTTGCCCTCTGCGAGACTTTTGGGGAAGCTCGAAAGACCGCACCGCAAGCTCTATTGTGTCTATACCACACGCGTGCATACTGCGTCGTTGCATGTTTGCGTGTCTGCGCTTTATCGTCGTGTTTCGGTGACAAGGATACGCGTGCGAACACTCGACATTTCGGGCGTTGTGCCGCCGTGAGTGAATTATCTGGGTCAGACACACGGAGGTGTGCGCGCGCGCAAAGGCCCGCGTGCAGCTGCGCAATTTGACTGAGGTGATGACTGTATATACTGAAGATGGACGAAAATATTGCGCTGAATGCGCGTATATACGGTATGTGTCACACTGTTTGACATACGCTTTTTTTTTTTTTCCGAGACGGAGCGATATAAACGTCTAATTTAGTCACCTGATATACACTGCTTGAATGCCGTGTTGGCTTCGGTAGGGTGAAGAGTTCCGACCATTCCCTCTCACTTTGAAGACTGGATTTGTCGCTTTTCAACGCTCGCCAACATTGTCCGATGCGGGAATACACGTGATTGACTGCAACGAATGAGTACACAAACAATGCAACTGTCAAGACAAGTGTGCAGTAGCAATCTATAGGAATTTTTTCGAAGCTTTTTCAAAGCTGCGGAAGATTAAATACACAGACCGTAGAGTGTTGGGGTTGCAAGAATAAATTAGCACATAACCTCTGCAGAAACACACGCAGGGATCTAGAGGATACTGAAGCAAGGTCTGGGTACGAGATAGTTGGTATTCCATTCCAGCGCTCGTCTTCGTTGCTCTCTAGTCTCGTGTCTTACCTTGCGCTGTGATGACAATTTGAAGTAGAGGATACGCCGACCATTACCATCTTGCGCCTTTTACCGCGAACGCTACTCCGGAAGGAGACGCAGATGGTTCCTGGCTGCGCTTGCATGCACGTATGCAGGCTTGCGTGTGTGAGAAATGCACAGGCAGCGTATACACCACACGCTTGAGATCAAGCCTTTGAAAGTTTTTGTCGAAAATTTTTTTTTTTCTAAATGGTGAGAGGGTGGCCATCTCTATGGGATCCTGGTGTCACTTTTTTCTTTTGTTTCTATGGTTTCACTTCCGCCCTAGTAGTAAACAGTTATCAGCTGCGCGAAGAAAGATTAAGTCAAAGGACTCTGTGTAGTCCTGTGCAGCAGAGTTAGCGGTCTTCGAGGCTACGCAGCGGGCGTACGGGAAAGGAGAAACTGTCGTGAATTAATAGTGCACGTAAGTCGGGGGAAGGATGGGGGTCGCTGATGACCAAGAAGACAAAAGCAAAGAAGGCTGCACGGACTTGGTCGAGGAGAGACGCCGAATGCTGGAGGCGGGGACCTAGGATGACGGCCTGTTGCGTGACCGACGTCGAGTGTAGGAAAAGCAGCGCTTGTTGTTTCGCTCTCGTCTCGAACGGGGGGCGCCTTCCTGCAGGCTGTACGGAAAGGAACGGTGAGCAACGGGGCATCGCTTCAGGATCGAGAAAGGCTCATTTCCGGGGAAGCTGCTGCGCCCGGGACGAGCTAACCTTTCTTTCTTTTTTTTTTTTTTTTGACTTCACACTTACACAACAAGGGCCCCGCCGGCGCCACAGGTGCGCTGCCGCTGACCTGCGCAGTGCGGCAGCGGTAAGGTTGGGTTGGGGGAGGAGTGCAAGTTGCGTACGCCCGTTCCGGGAAAAGCGGGCATTTCGGAAGGGGCGCTCGCGAACGCTATATACCCAGCCTCCGAAAAAGAAACTTGGTGAGATTTTTTTTATGATTTTGCTGTTGTTACACTCCACCTGGCCAGAGCCCGGTAATTGCCAGCCGCAAGCATCCTATACAGCAGCAGCGGGCTTCGGGAGTCAATCGCAGCGCAGATGGCGTTCTTTGCCCCGTTCACGATGGGCAACTATAGTACGCGTGGCGAATGTGCGACTGCGAGCAGCCGGTCGTTTTGCTCACGAAGCCGAGTAACCGATTAACCCCGAAACCTTTAAAAAATTACAATAAGCTCGCGCGTAGCCAAGGAAAATGTGAGTCGGCGGCGCGATCGATAGCTAAGAAAGTCTGCATGGCACCAGATCTCCCGAACTTGTATCGGTGTCACGGTGCCTGCATCCTTTACTGAGAGAAACTTTGAACCTTCTTTCGCGCTTTCTCTTTCCCTTCGTGCACTGACAGCCGTGGCATGCCTGTAAAACCTTCTGAAGCACTGTGTAGTGTGCACTAATGCTGTCGGGATGGCAAGACGTAAGAAATCCAGTTTCTGGACGTTTATAGGAAGAACACGCTTTCCATTTGGGTTAGGAAGAAAGTACAGCGCGAAGCTTGGAAGGCCGTCGTACGAAGTGCGAGCATTGCTGAACATTCAACAGGGTCCTAACTAAACCTATTGCGGTCAACCATTTCGCATTTATTTACATTTTAAATCACATAATGTGCGCTTACCCGTACACTTAACGACCAGCTTCATCTCTTCTATGTTTTTCTTCTCGCATTAAATACTTTAAACATCTCTAGCTTGTTTAGGCCACTGACCAGTTGATGCTCCCATCAGATTTGAATGTACGAATGATTCTGGAAACTCGACGTTCGATACGTTCCTAGCTGGATGAATAAAGATTGCATTGAGATTTGTTGAGTCGTCTCCAGACATTCAGTAGAAAAGCATACTACATGCCTCATCCTGGGGCTATTATCTGCTTTGGTATGTTTTTTTTTTTTTTTAACTCGGGCAGCCGTCTACGGCATCTAGGTCTTCTGATTTCTTCCACATTCGTAATTTTCTGTGGACTTTCTTGATTCTATCCTTTGGATCCAAATTACTGGCCCTGTTTATCTCACCTTCATTTTGATATAAAACCAGGACGACTCCTGGTTGTCTACTTACACATTCAAATACATTGTACTATATTTGCCAGCTTTTCTCGACCTATTCCGCCATACCGTACGTCAGCACTTTTGAGGTACAAGTGTCTGCTCCCTTGAGACGCCCATTTCTTTTCAGTCGCGCTGAGTCCTTGTTCAAACTAGTTTTACAATGTGCTTCTATAACTTTGGACAAGGCCCAAACCATGCCATCTTGCACAACTCATTCGTGCTTCCACCGGGGATCCCCAATCCCGATTGGTCTGCCGACTTTTTGCCTTCCAGCACTGACTCAGTTAGAAGTTAAAGGGCCCCTAAACAACCTCTGAAAATGCAAAGAACAAGCGCGTTATAGTCTCCAGGCGTTTCCCGTCTCTTTCGGTACACAATTCGTGACGCCAGCAGTCTGTTCACATGACGTCATGATGAAATAAGCTCTCGATTGGTCCATATACGAGGGATGTTGTGAATTCTCTTCCACCCTGCTTTGCCACGCAGTCGCACGCCCGTTCTGCGTTGTCTCGCATGACTGTCGTGCACGATCAACTGATTTCAGTTCGTTTCGTGCGTTTTCGACTGTGCAAGCGTACGTATATAGGTAACAGCATGTAGCCGAAATGATAGGCTCAACACGTAGTGCTGACTTTGTTTACATGTTTTATGAAGAAATAAGTGGCGAATTGGAGACACTGCCTGTAGGAAGGGTAGTGAGGGCGAGAGAGAAACCACTCTCTCGTCTTTGAACTCGGAGTGCCTCAGGGGACTTTTAATTGGCACGCCTTGCTGTTGAATCGAGTGACAGCATCGGAGCGCCATCTCAACGACCACAGGTACAAACATGTAGCTGTGATCCGCCTTAACAGCCTTTTCTTTCCTTTCTTTCTTGCGCCACTCAGAGTGACGTCTACGCAGAACCCTCTAAGTAATCGTCGAGAAAGATAAAATGCTGCTATGTATGTCGTCCTTCCTGACATTTCGCGTACGTGTTCTTCGGAAGGTTCGAAGAAAAGCATTTTTTTTGTGTGTGTGTATGTGCGTCAGCGCATGCGTGTTCATCAGCGACTGCGCACATCGCGAGCTATGGGAATCTTTTGAATACCATACTGGCTTCCTTTCCACACCAATGCAGCGTGAACTTTCCGAGGCCTTCGAATGAAGTCCCCGCGCCGTAATGAGCTCCGCTGTATAGAACTGACGTGGTACGAGCGCAGCTGTTTACATTTCCCAAACCGGAACCGAGTCAACAAACCCAGCGATACTTCCGAAGTGGCTCGGTTGCTAAAGGCCTTCCTCATTATCTAAATGTCTCGTAGCCTTTCGCGGGCTGGTCGCGAACGGTCTACGTATATCGAAAGCGAAATCGAGAGAAAAAGGTTATGTTTATCGCGCGAGTGCGAATGTTTTAATGCGTCCTATAAAATGGAAGAGGTGAACTGCAGAGGCGCGGCGACAATGCGCTCTCGGGAATGATGTATGGCAAGTACACGCCTTCCTAGAGATATATGAGGACGTCACCTCGCGGCTCTGGCAAATGGAATACGGAAAGAAAGAAAAAGAAAAGAACGCGATTTCGATTCGTCGTTTGACTTTTGTGATATTTTGCTAACGATGTGGGCGGGGAGTCTGTACACGCTGCTCACTCGTTCTAAAATTAACTTTGTCTTTGCGCAGAAGGGATCGTACATACAAAGTTGTGTCAGGCAGTGGAGCTATATATGTATATAATATATGTGTGGAACATTTATATACCAACACAGTGCGAACAGTGTGTTGGTGAACAACGTCACAGGGACTACATGTCGGCAGATCATTTATTTATTTATTTATTTATTTATTTATTTATTTTTATTTATTTATTTATTTATTTATTTATTTATTTATTTATACGCCCAAGGCCCGAGGCCATTACAGACGGGAACGGAAGCATAGAAAAAAAAAAGCTAATTAAAATTCTTGGTTATAAAATGTTAGCTAATAATTCAGGAAATAAACGATGCCTTGTAAAGAGGCGATTCTTCCGTTAAGGTGGTTCTAGTCCTTTAAGTTCCAAGAGATAAATGAACGGGAGCGTTTTAGTGCGACGAGAATCGTTTTGTTCTCGATATAAACCGAGACCCCCGCCTACTGCTGAAGTGAACTTTCTTAGTGCTGGTATATGCTGAAATTGCTATAGACCACCAGCTTGTCCTCAAACGTGTGCGTATGGGGCCGCCGCTTAGCGTGCACTTAATTTGAGCGCACACCGAAATACCACTCAGTCGACACCTTTCACGATTGCACTGCACGTGCGGTGTCGAGACACAGGCACCTATATTGCTGACATATGCAGTCCTCAAGAATTCGACGATTGGCTGTAATGTTAGTAAACGAAGGCTTCCGAGGCACCGTTATAGCCTCACAATCGCGCAGCGTGCGTTACTCAAATTCAGAAAGCTGCCGAGAGGTGCATGCGGCTCTCCTTCTGCACTCGCACACAGCGAGCACGGAGATGTGTTTTAAAGAAAAAGAAAACGATTGAGAGTACTAGAGAGCCTGAGAGATGTGAAGAGGAAGGCCGGGAGGTTAACCAGATGTAGCACCCGGTTCGCTCCCCTGCGCTGGGGTGTAGGGAAACAGGGGTCGGAAAGAGGGTGCAGAGAGAGAAAGAAAAGAAGACGCACCTACACAGAATAAAAAAAAGGAACAACACGTACAGGAAGGGCGTTCTGATTACAGTCGTTCAGAAAGGCCGGTCGATCGCAAGAAGCGCAGTATAGCGTTTGCAGGGCCTTCTTTTGCGACGTTGTGTCGATGGCATAAAAGTCGGTCATCCAACTTGTTGAGCGGGTTGCAAAGGGACAGTGTGCACTATACTGTGGGCAGTCGCAAGAGATGTGTGCAATATAGTTTCTTCATTGCCGCAGTGGTCACGGGCTGCGGTGTCGGCCATCCCAATGCGGCACGCGTAGGCGTTGGTATAAACGCAACGCCCAACCTACACAAAAGGGTTGCGTCTACTCGGCGAAGTCTCGGTGGGGCCTGAAGAGTTAAGATTGGGTCAAATGAGTGCAATCGGGCATGCTTGAAGTGCTGCTCATTCCACTGTGACGTGCATGGTGCGTTGGCGAGCAAGCAAGCGGAGATTCCGTGCAGCTTCGGTCCTAGAAAGCGGTATATATATATATATATATATATATATATATATATATATATATATATATATATATATATATATATATATATATATATATATATGAGTAGATCGTGGTCTTCTGTGTGGGCTGAGCGGGCAGCTTGACGGGCCCGTTCATTGCCGATGATTCCGAACTGACTAGCTAACCACTGAAAAGTGATTTGACGTCCTTTCTCAATTAGGTGGTGTATTACCTCTGCAGTGTCCAGTACCAGCTGTTCGTGCGGTCCGCGGCGTAAGGCTGACAGTGCCACCGCAGAAAATAGTCCACTTGTGTGTCGGTTGGTCAATGACGAATTGTAACGCGGTACGAAGGGCTTCCAGTTCTGCTGCCGTCGATGTTGTTGCGTGAGATGTCTTGAATTTAATCGTCGTAACCAACCATGACAGCACGACTGCTCCGGTTGAGCTGTTCGGCAGGACTGATCCGTCAGTGTAGATATATGTACGGAGTCTTGGTACTTCTCGTACAAGAGAAGTAAAGTTAGCTGTTTAAGTGTCGGTGACAACTCCGTTTTTTTTCTTGACGCCAGGTATTGCAAGGTTGATATTTGGTTGAGTGAGGCACTATGGAGGAGTCAGAGGTCTTGGGGAAGGAGTGAAGGAAGTTGGTATCGATGCACCATGCGCGGTCACTGTTTGGAAGTAAGAGGTGCGTAGTCGGTCAGCGAGGCTAGGTGTTGGCAGGGAGTTCGAGCAAGATGTCTTATATGCGTCCTCAGCACTTCAACCTCAATATGGGTCTGAATTAGGTGGTCCCTTGCGACGGCTATAGTCGCCACTGTTGATGCACTCTCAGGCAAGCCTAGACATATCCGGAGTGCTTGGTCCTGAACACTTTGTAGCATCCGTAGGCTCGTTTTGCTTGCGTTGGTTAATGCAGGCAGGCTGTACCGTAGGAATCCGAGAAAAAGAACCCTGTATAGTCGGAACATAGCGGTTGTGGTCATTCCCCATGTCTTTCCAGCGAAGAGCTTGAACAAATGACAGATTCCTGTCAACCGCTTTTTCATGTATGATACATGAGGGCTCCGTGAGACGTCTCTGTCAATTATAACACCTAGTACCTTGTACGATCGAATGCAATGTATTCTTTGGCCGTTTATCATTATGCTGTAGCTCTCTATTGGTTTGCGCATAAGTGCCACAAGTGCATATTTCCAGACCTGTATTACGGAGGTAAATAGCAGCTTGAGGGGCAGCTCTCTGAATTCGCGATCGTGGCTGTAGACGTGTCACTGCAGACGTCCAAGCGCAGATGTCGTCCGCGTACATTGAAAATCTGACAGTGCTTGGCAGGGGCTCATGGAGAGCAATTAGCGCCAGGTTTAATAGTACAGGGATAAGTACGCCACCCCGGAGGAACGCCACGATATCTGTAATGTAGCGAAATGTCGCCGTCCTCGGTGCTCACGAAAAAGGAACGCTCGGAGAGATAGCTGCGTAGCCGTGCACTGGAACATCCCACCACCCACTCCTGCCTCTCCGAGAGCGGCGAGGATAGATGACGTTGTCATACGCCCCTTTAACATCAAGGAATAAAGAAACGCAGAGACGCTTACGGCCTTTTTCGTGTTGGACGTGTCGTACCAGGTTCGATGTGTCATACCAGGTCGACGACGCTGTCAATCGATGACCGCCCACGGCGAAACCCCGTCAAAGTATCTCGGTAGGTGTTGTGATGTTCCAAGTACCATTCTAGGCGTCCTAGTACCATCCTCTTCACTACTTTGCCCACGCCACTTACCAGTGCATTTGGGCGGTACGATGCTAGCACCAATGGTGACTTGCCAGGCTTCAGTAGTGGAACCAGGCGACTGGTCTTCCAACATACGGGGAGCGTGCCCTCTCGCCAGGATTCATTATATATCTCGAGGAGAGCCATTCTCGCACCTTCACCAAGATGACACAGTGCCTGTAGGAAATACCATCAGGCCCGGGTGCTGATGTCCGTCCATACAAAGCCAGTGCTGCTTTCAGCTCATGGATTGAAAAAGGCAGGTCCATGCGGTGATCACTCGGTGTCGGACAGCCACTTGAAGGCACGAAATTGCTGTGATCTGTCAGCTGGCCGGATAACTTGGCACAGAACTCTTCTGCCACGTCGACCTCCGATCGATGTTGAGAAATAGACGTGGCGGACTCGCACACGTACGAAAAAGTTATACAGAAATCTCAGTCAGGAATGAGCAAGTAACAATTTGATTTGTCATAATTCTTTACTTTCCAAAGAACATTGGATCCTGCGCAGCCTTCGTTATCGCTCGTATTAAATGCATTCTACCCGAATATGTTTTTGCGCCAATTATGAATTATACACGGAGCATAGCCGCAACACTGACGGAGCATTTCCTCGTCGGCATATGCGCGTTACTCGAATAAATTGTTCCACGAATTACAGAAAATGCTTTATTATTATTTTTTCCAGCTGAAATTACGAGGAGTGGAGCACTCATGCTCCGACACATAGCTACGTGTTTTATTGCGATGTCATTTATGCAGACGCACGGGACGCGGTCGCTCCACCATGCACTGTCGTGCTGTCAGGATGTCGACGCGCGTGCGCGCGGCATGTGCGTAAACGTTTAATAATAATAATAATAATAATAATAATAATAATAATAATAATAATAATAATAATAATAATAATAATAATAATAATAATAATATCCGGGGTGTTGCGTGCCAAAACCACGATATGATTACGAGGCACGCCGTATAGTGGAGGGCTCCGGAAATTTCTACCATCAGGTGTTCGTTAATGTGCGTGCACTGACAGTACACGGGCCTGTAGCATTTCGCCTTCATCGAAATACGACCGACGTGGCAGGCATCGCATCCGCGACCGACGGGTCAACAGTAGTGATGAAGAACTATCGATGCTATCGATAGCGGAGTCACATCGAACTATCGATGGTAAAAAATACTATCGATAGCGCTATCGATAGTAAGTACTATCGATAGTGTACAATCAAGAGCGCGAACTCATTGCAGCTTAAACTTGGTTCCCCGCGCGCGTAGTATACACAGTGGAGCCGGAGGAGCAGGCTGAAGGGCAAGAAAGTTGACATGCTTGTGTTCTTCACCAGAGTGCTTCGCTGACACATGATCATAAAGTCAAACTGTTCAACTGTAGCGGTAAGGAAACTGTTACATGTGGTGGTACTGAGCGGCTTCAAATTTAATAATAATAATAATAATAATAATATCTGGGGTTTAACGTCCCAAAACCAAGATATAATTGAGAGACGCCGTAGTGAAGAGCTCCGGAAATTTCGACCACCTGGGGTTCTTTAACGTGACCTAAATCTAAGTACACGGGCCTCAAACATTTTCGCCTTCATCGAAAATGCAGCCGCCGCGGCCGGGATTCGATCCCGCGACCTTCGGGTCAGTAGTCGAGCGCCATAACCACTAGACCACCGTTGCGGGGGCGGCTTCAAATTTATATTACATCTTATGATTTCAAAATACAAAAGATTATCAACAACTAAGTTTGTTAATCGTAAGGTGTAACTGGTTGCTTTTGAATACGAATTTATTAGTGGACATATTCGGGCATTTTCATTGCGGATATTATTTATTTTTCTCGCCAAAAATTGCTCATAAATTAAGCGAGGCTGATAGTAGGCTATCGCAAATATTTTGGCAATATGGCCAGCCAGCAACAGCATCATTATTCGCACCACTACGTATAGTTTGTCACGTGCTTGTGAGGGTGAAGAATTCTGCAGAAAGAATGGGAAATACGAAGCTCCTTGTTTGGGGGAACTTGTGCCCAGAAAATCAAAACTCATCATACAAGCGATACACGCTGCACATTGATAGCGGCGAGAACAGTCGCCGGCCGTCGAGTAATCTGATGATCGGTGGAAAGCTTCGTCTTTTATACCGATCAGTCATCGAACCTTCCAGCGTTATCGCTGGTTCTCGCGTAAGCTCTCGAATAAACTTGACTATTCGCGACCAGCGCGTAATCTCAACAAAATGATCTCAAACAATCGCGAAGCTTCTCAAACATTGCGGAGTTGTCTGCGTAAAACGCTCGGAGCAGTTTTTGTTGGTGTAACCCGAATACATCAAGACAAAGCAATAAACACACGTGCCAGTAACATCGCTAGTAATAGTGATGGTACTACCGGCCTGACTATCGATAGTTTGTCGATAGTAGTATACTATCGATAGTTTGTTTACACTATCGATAGTTTAAAAAAAACTATCGATAGTCAATTTACCGATATTTCTGCATCACTAGTCGGTAGGCGAGCACCGTAACTACTGTATATCACCGAGGCGGGAGTGCGTATAGAAGTTTAGAAGACCTCCGGAGACGGGCGCAGTGTGCTGGGATGCAAAAGCGACGAGGCAGTGTGGATGCACGGTCGGATTGTGCCGTGGCGGCACTGGAACGTTCCTATAGGGGCTTTATACATGCGCGACCACAGCAGCTATGCTCGTGTCAGCACGGCTAAGGATAGACTAGATGTAGAAAAAAAAAAGACAATAGCGGACTTAAAGTATTATGTAATGCACTATGGGGGAGCAATAAGCTGTCCATATAACCGAAAGTTGAAAACGGCTACACTCTGTAACCGGGGTTCTGCCAAATCGGTTCTAAGCCCGCGACTTCTGATAGTGGCATGCTCTTTATGCATGCGTCCCATACTGGGCAGCCGTGCATATTGTATATAGGCATGCATACCGCACCACTGCGCATGCATTGCATGGTTCTGTCCGGAATAAACGGTAAAAACGTCGAGCGAAACACATATCTATTCCTCTTCTTTGGCTGCTCATACACGATGTACGGTTCCTGTCGGTCTCTAATTGAGCACCATCGAGGTGCGAGGCCTCTAACTACACAGCCATCGTTTCTCGTCAAGCAAGGGCTGTGAGATGCCCGCAGAATTTTGCTGGACAAACTGCTGATGTTGCGCAGTAGCGGTGGTCGTGCCTGCCTCCTATTAGCGTACGTTCTGCACCGTACTAATGTGCGCGTCGCATCCACATGTCGTTATGTATACAACCCCCTTGGTTATAGCACCAAGGTGGCTCCGCGAGAGCTTTCGAATTCTGGGTAAAGTCGTGCGTGGACACCCCATATCGATTAAAAAAAAAAAGCAAATAAAAATGGCAGCAGCAGAACGATGACTCCAGGACGACGATGCTATGACTATAGAATATCGACTCAATCTAATCAAGCCAACAGATACTGAAGCCAAGGAATGCATAGGGACTGGCATTATTTAGCTTTTAATTGAAGCGTAGTTATTATAACATTAGGGACAATGAATTAGAGGGGACGAAAAAATAACTTGTCGCCGATGAGGACAGAACCCTGCAGGAATGCTTGCATCCCCAGGCGAGCGTTTCTGTCATGGAGACGCGATTATGATACCTGCTACAGACGCCACGAGGTTTTCTCTAATGTGAAAATGCTGAGGCACATGCACAAGAGAGCGAAAATGGATGCATGACCATGTTTGTAGTCTCCTGCCTTTTCTTTCTTTCTTCTTTTATTCTTTAGTGTTCGCTATACTCTGCCAAACAAATAGGAATCATTAAGTCGGCGCTATCTCCAGTGGTTCTTACACTGGCTCATGCGTTTTTGCCTATGGATCTTCGTGACTACGTGTATCTGATGAGCCCGGTAGCGCTTATCGGAGAGCTGAAGGTTCATACCGCGCTATATGTACATGTTCGTGACGTTAAGGCACTAAATCACCGATGACGTTCTGATCGGTTCCTTTACTGCGCTTTTCTTTCTTTTTTTTTCTTTTTTGTCCACACGCTCATGACTCGACCACGCGCTTTTTTACGAAAAAGACGTTTCCTAATCTGCATTCTTAGAACGATAAGACGCGCAATCAAGCCTCATGACATGCACGTCAACTCGCGCCAGCGTAATAGCGATATCAGAGTATGTATACCGTAGCAAAAAGAATAAATTAAAGCGTTATCAAAGACTGGGGCGCTTCCTTCATTCTATTTCCTACTCCATGCAGAAATTAAGCGCGCGCTGATTTCTAAAGTGTCTGAGTAAAAAAAAAATCAAAAGATTAAGAAACAGAAACGTCGTTAAACACAGCCGATGGCGCTTTGATCACGAGGTTTTTTCAACCCTTCTGAACTTTTTTTTTATTTTTCGTTCCCGCTCATTTAAATTTTTTCACGATCACCGCGGGGCACTCTCCCTCGCGCAGAGCCCCGGGTCTCTTTTCTTTCCTTGATTTTTTTTGTCCTTCTCGTTATTTTCTTTCTTTCGTTCGTTCTTTATTTATTTTTTTAACGGCGCTCAGCGCTTGGCGGCGCGTGGCCGTAGCGTACGGAGCGTCGGCCAGTCGAAGCGGCTGGCCCGCGCTGACTCGCGCGTCTGGCTAGGCGTGCTGGGGACCCGTCGCACCGCGAATCCATGCCTCGGCGACGGCGACGTAGACGGCGGTGGTCGCCGGCTTCGTCGAAAGCTCCGCGCGAAGGTCGTCGACGCGAAAGTCGCGGACGCGTTGCTCGCAGCTGCCGCGTCCTACGACGTTTGCGAGGCAGGCGGTCGCAGCACAACAGCTGAGGAGGATCGACGCCTTCGCTGTATCGACCTACCCACTCCCCCTTCTCGCTAGTGGTCGCGGCGCACGTTGTAGCCACCGCCTTCTCGCGAAATGGGGTTAAAACCGCGGCTCCTTTCCCCGATGCCGTGTCTTCGTCACGCGCTCCGTCACCACGAAGACGATACTACTCGGCTGCGCTGTCTTCTTCCCCTCCCCTTCTTCAACTCGCTGCCGACAACGACGACGCCTTCTTCTTCATCTGAGAGCCGCTGCCTTGCCGGTCCTGCACGGTAAGTCTTCGGAGCAGTCATATATACCGGCTGTTTTTCATATTCTAGACAACACATTTCTTTTTCTTTTATATATATATATATATATCAGTGACAGATAGCCGTAATGTAGTCCTTCAGATCGATTACCATGCGCGGAAGACATTCCTTGCACGAGAAATCAAAATATCTAATTGTTTCGTAAAATAAACTTCCCTATTTTCCAATTAATTATATTATGGCATACATAGCCACCGTCAGATTGTAGTCGCTGAGTTTGCGAGGCTTATCTACTTGCAATAAAACCTTTCAGAATGGCGTGAATCTTATGCGGCATCAAACTTGCGGTACAAATGCACTTTTGCATAAGTGCAGTTACGTTAATAAAAAGCAAAGCGCGGTTTTTTGCAATAAAGCACAAATGTAACCAGCACTCTCAAGTGTTTCCAGCGCATTTTGAAAATGCTTATGTCGAAACTACTGGTGTCAGCCTAAAAATCTGTCCAAAATTTTTACACCTTGCAAATCCACAGGTTACAATTTGTAAATTGCAATGTGCCTAAAAATAATTGACTTATAATTTAATTAGGGAATATTTACTCATTGGCTGTGCGGCTTTCTCGCGCAAGTAACATCGGCCACTTGGAATAATCGAGCGCAGCGGCTGTAACCATGCAATCTGTCACAGGCAATTTTTTTTTTTTTTTTTACAACGAAGCCCCGCCACGGTGGTCTAGTGGTTATGGCGCTCGACTGCTGACGGTCGACCTCTCCATCCGCAGATGGAGAGGTCGGCCCTACACCTTCGAAGAATATCGCGACTGGAGACAAAAACGAATGTAATCAAGGCTATTTGCAGGAGAGCCGCTCTTTGGCTGGCTTGGTGATACACATTACACTTCACAACAACACATGAGACAATGACGGTCGCGGGATCGAATCCCGGCCGCGGCGGCTGCATTTTCGATGGAGGCGAAAATGTTTGAGGCCCGTGTACTTAGATTTAGGTGCGCGTTAAAGAACCCCAGGTGGTCGAAATTTCCGGAGCCCTCCACTACGGCGTCTCTCATAATCATATGGTGGTTTTGGGACGTTAAACCCCAGATACTACTACTATTTTTACAACGAAAGCTGTTATGAGATCATTTCACCGGCCGTTTTTGGCGCCGTAGTTGTCCGCCGCCGCCGGTGTCCTTAACCAGTATCGCTCGAAATAAGAAAAAAATACGAAATAAGAAAAAAAAATTCCAAGATGGAACGAGGTTCGAACCTGGGCCCTCTGCGTACGAACCCAGTATTCAACCTCTGAGCCATGCCGGTGTTTCTTTTTTTCTTTCATGGTATTTATTCAACATAGGATATCACTTGAAAGCAATTGAATACAGACAAAGAACTAATATGTTGATTATGCTCTTATCGCAACACAATGACGAACAGAAGGCACTACAGAATTCGCAATCACCTCTATAGCGGATACATCACATAACTGATTTTTCAATTGTGTGCTAGAACAGCGGTAAAGATAAGCACCTCACCAATGCCGTATACCATTCTGGTTGATATTCTATTTGCTCGTAGACATCTCTTAGCTGAGTGACCAACCTAATGAAGTGGGCTGTTGAGGAAACTATCGGCTCTGCGTTTCTCTGCAACATGCGCGTCTTCCACAGGCTATGCATTCCAATGAGAAGAAACATGTCGAATGGTACGTCATTACAGCTCGCTGGCAAGAGATATCGCACGGAATGGGAATTTAGCACAAAGTCTTTTTGAAGAGTTCGTTGGAGCACATCCCAAAATAAGATTGCATCTCTGCAGCCTATAAAACAATGTTCAATTGTTTCTGGCACATCACACAGAGGACAATCAACGGACGACACAAAAATGTTTGAACGAAGCCAAGTCTTTACAGGCAAAGTCTCTGAATGTAATTTAAAAAAGAACCTTTTTGTCGATGGTGTCAGCGGCATTTTACGTACTCGATCTAAGACATCATGTCCTGGCAGTCCCAAGTATTTTGCACGATAAAGTGGTGGCGGAAACAGCATCGCTATTAAATCTCTGTAAAGATTTTTGCGTGATACGCCGGTGCTTGAAACTGCTTTGCAAAAAGGTCCTATACAGGCTTCATGTCGGGAAGGAACCACATTAGCATATGCAGTATAGCGTGGTAGAAGAGTAAAATAAGCACCACGCGTCGCACAACGCGAATTCTGTAACCAGGCGTCACACAATGCGAATTGCGCAACGAGTAGGTTGTTGAATGCTTCCAACCCATTACAAAGGGCTCTGCCATAATTCTTCGTCGTCATCAGGCACAGCATCAACAAAGTGCGCATAATGCCTTACATGCGTTTAGCGGTTACCATAGGCGTGCGCAGGGTTCGCCATCAGGGGGGGCGAAGGTTCATCGCAGCGCCCCCCCCCCCCACCTTACTAAGACAATATATGGGGCAGATTTTGCCCCCCCCCCTCTTAGGTGACTAGAAGGGTCAATGTACGGGGCAGATTTTGCGCCCCCCCCCCTCCTTTTAGGTGATTAGGGGGGCGGCCGCCCCCCTGCCCCCCCTGTACGCACGCCTCCACGGCTCTCCGTAGAATGACGAAAAATGGCACAGTGCCTGCTGCCCTACTTCTCAAAAATTACAATGATTTATAGCGTAGTGGGTTCCTCGCAAGTGCACTTGTATTGGTTGCCAAAGAAGCCCATAAGCGCATGATCCATTTCCTCGGTGTCTCAGTAAAATTACAATGATTTAGAGCTTAGTGGGTTCATCGCAAGTGCACTTGTATTGGTTGCCAAGGAAGCCCATAAGCGCATGAGCCCATTTCCTCGGGGTCTCAGTAAAACTACAATGATTTATAGCGTAGTGGGTTCCTCGCAAGTGCACTTGTATTGGTTGCCAAGGAAGCCCATAAGCGCATCATCCATTTCCTCGGGGTCTCAGTAAAGTTCTTCCTCCGCCGACCCCCCCCCCCTCCCCCCGCGTCTCTCTCCCACGTCAACGTATGTTATACAGCATGACGGGAGAGGGAAATAGCGACCGGGCGTCACCCAATGCAAATTACATAACTGGTGGGCCGTTTAAAGCTTCCAACCTATTACAAAGGGATGAGCCATAATTCTTCTTGGTCAACAGTCGTCGCGTCAACAAAGTGCACATAATGCCTTACGGACGTGTAGCTGGTGCCTCGCTTCTCCGCAGAATGACGAATAATGGCTTAGTAGGTGCTTCCCAACTTCAAAAAAATTGTGATTTATGGCGTAGTGGGTACCTTTCTAGTGTACTTGTATTGTCGCCCAAAGAGAGCTTACAACGGGCTCTAGAAACGCCGCTCTTCAAGCTTTCGCTGTGACTGTGCTGCGGTTTCAGCGCAAGCCTGGCGTTTTTTTATTTATTTTAGTCTAAATTAACGTAGTATTTATCTTTGGTATCAGTTTACTTTTTGCGGGCTTTCGCTTCAGGAAAAGCTCTTGGTAGTCCCAGAACTAACGAACAACCTGCGACGTCGCCCAATGACGCACATATGCAAAAAATACAAAGGTTTATTATATCAACAAATCGTCTAAATCAGCTTGAGCAATTACCCCACTAAACAAGCAGGAGGGGTTAGAAAGGGAGCAGTGTTCGCGAAATTAGCTACAATGTGAAATTCACTAATTAAGCAATTTCTGGGAATTCAATCCTTGTTATTTAACCGTTTGCTGTGAAGTACAATCTTTTATGCCAGAGATGCCGGAGGGGTCTATCAGACTAGATCTCTTCTGTACAAAAAAAAAAGGAAAAAAACTTCCTGGCGTTTTTTCTTGGAGCATGTATACATCGTTTGTAGATAGCTGTGCGCTCAAGTCCCACGGTTTTGTGAGGGACTCGCATGAATGATCAGAATAGGCACGAAGAAAACAGTCTTACTTTACTTTCATCCGATAATTTAACAGTAACGAGCGAGCGATGACCTATGGGTGAGTTACGAGGGCAAACGCAAGTACGCAACGTTCACCACGAGCGCCATTGTCTGTCATACACGTGAGAGGCGTTTCAGAAGCAACACATATATTGCATAGCCCTTGCCTGCCACGGTTAACTTGATGGTCAGTGGGACTGATTGGAGATAGCAAGGTCTTGTACAAAGAAGATAAAATCTTTGCTTGCTTTAGTTGTTTTTCAGTTTTTTTTTATTGTGTATATGATCCAGAAAACATTCGACTAAACGTGCATGTGTACAACAGCGCGTAACTGAACGTAGCTGCATGTGTCCTTGCTATCTCCAGGTGACGCAGCTAACTCCATAAAAATTCCACAACGAATTTTTCCCGAACTGCCGATAGGCTTTCTTTAAGAAAAACCCGTGTGGATCGCCTTGTAAGTATAGTTTCGTGTTACGAACAGGTGGATGACAATTTTTTTTTTTGCTACAATTTTTTGAGTACCTTTTCCATGTGCACGCGGGCATCTGCAGAAGTAATTTGCCAACGCTTAGTATTAATACACACACATCAGCAGGCCTATTCGGCTTGGTTTATGGTTTCCATCAAAGAACGAGACGTTTCCCAGTCTATCGTCTCAGAGAAGCCGGCTGTATACGGTCGCTTGTGAGAACAGCGAATATTGTATACACTGAGGAAAGGTAATAATTCCTTGAACAATGACTCCTTTGATTAAACTGCTGCTAAGAATGTTCACCGGCATCCTCGGCAGTTTGTCTACTGCAGAAGGAAGGCCTCTCCCAATGTTCTACAATTTAACCTGCTCTTGCGCGAGCAGATTCCGTTTTGTTCCTGCGAAAATCTTAACTTCGCCACCCCGCCTAACTCTGTAACGGCCTCTGCGTTTCTTGTCCCTTGGTGTTCATTCCGCCGTTCTCACTGATCATCGGTTCTCCACCCTACGCATTACGTACACCGCTTATGCCCGCTTTTTTTTTCTCTTTATGTTAACGTCACTCAATCACTGATATGCTGGGAAATTCAATGCGCCCATCGTTATCGAACCAATCAATTAATGATTTCTGCCATATAAACTAATGCTCTTATAGTAAACTCAGCATCTCAAGTGAACGAATATTGAATGCTGACCTCCATTCTCGGGCATTCAGAACGTCGCCTCGGTCCGCGCGGTCGCTTCATTCTGCTGTCTCAAGTGCTGGCCTGTCCATTGTCAAGCGTGGACGGACGGTCAGAGGCTCGCGATCAGACCCCTGACATTTCGAACCCTTTCAAACAAACGGGTTGTCCACTTCACGCGCAGCTGTGGCCGCTATGCAACCGCATAAGGTCACACGCGCGGTTACGCGATCTCTGGTCGGCAGAATGCCTTCTGACCGCGTGGGATCAAGCCAAGCGTGGCGCATCGTCTGTGGCTTAAATCAGATTCACGCTTAATACCAAAGCAAACAGCGTCCACCTGCGCCAGCTCCTTCTGTCCCCGTCGTACCCCTCATCAAAAGTCAACGGCGGGCTAGTGGGCGCACTTTCGTCCCTTTGGTATGTATGTTGTTTACTTGTCCGTGATCTTCACTAGCCTCTGCAATGGGTTATGATGCATCATAACCCGTCGCACATGTGGGATGTCCCGTTTTTGACCGAATATATCGGCCGATTCCGATGGCAGTGCAGCCTAACAGAGTACCTCACTAAGCCACGTGACCTCAACTACCATGTTTTCTCGCATACTACTAGCACTCGTTGCACTGACTAATATTGGGTATATTGTTGGCTAGATGATGACTATTGTCTGCTAACACACTGGCTAATGTCTGAATGATGAAGAATGTCGGCTAGTGCATGGCTAATGGAAGCTAAATAAGGGTAAATGATCGCAAGCGTTGGCTATCTACTGTTGTTACACCAGCTTGCCTTAGTAAATGTCAATCCAATCAGCAAGTTGTCTACCAATTTCTTTATTTGCGCGTACCAGGATAGTATGCACGGGGGCCCCGTGGAGCACGGTGCTCAGACTGGCGACCATAGGCGGGCACACGCGGGGGGCAGGGGGAGGGGTGCCCCCACTAATCACCTAGGGGAGGGGAGGGGAGGGGGGCAATATCTGCCCCATACCGTTGCTCAGTCGGACCCGGCCCATCATTGTTTAATGTGCCGGGTTATGGCCACGTAGGTTTTTGACGATAATTGCGGCCGAAGGCCCTTCATGTTGATTTCCAGGAACTGTTTACTTCCCATCTATACTTCCGGAAAGCCACGGACAGGTCACTGTGAGAAGCACTTCATCGCTTTATTGTTTAGATGCGAAGCATTTTATGGCAGAGTTTAATCCGGTGGTGGTGGTGTGCGGCGTGACCACCCTTACTGCACATGCGCAAACTCTCTCCACGCACCTCCTCTCCACAACCTCCTCTCCCCCTCTCCACTCGCCTCTCCCTCTCTCCACTCCCCCTCTGAAACCCGGGCTCGACATGCCGAAACGCTGCTTCGCATTGCCTCATGGTCCCCTTCAGCGGGAGATGGTGTAATTTCTTTTTTCGTCCATTGTGAAGCATGCTGTGTTTTGGACTCGACAAACGGGGTGTGGGGGAGCGCTGCGATAAAATGTTCCATACTTAATGTAACTGCGCAAAAAACGGACGGAAACACGAAGGGCGAGAAAAGGACAAACAAGCGCAGACTATCAACTGAAGTTTTATTGCACGAACGAGGCAATATAAAGGGCAGAAAAAAGCGAGAGAGGGCAATAAAACTTCAGTTGATAGTCTGCGCTTGTTTGTCCTTTTCTCGCCCTTCGTGTTTCCGTCCGTTTTTTGCGCAGTTACATTAAGTATGGATCATTACCAACTAGCCCAACTTACCACTCTTTTGATAAAATGTTGCCCCTTCACCTTATTAAGGAACCCTACGCACGCCTGTGCTGGCGACTTGTTTGGCGCAAATCTGCTGGTCATTGAAAAGCTCGAAGACAACGCTGTTATGTCGCATTGTGTTTGATGTGACAGCTGAGGGCGCTTTAGAGTGACATTGCGTTCAAGTGGCTAAGCAATGGAGAACCGTCGAGGTCGGTATATACGACGTTTCGCTGTAGGTTAGACTTGTGACCTCGACGACAGCGTCGCGTTGAGGTGGGGGGCAGGGGGTGAATAGACGAATGCTATAGTCAATTTTAACTTAATGGCTTGTTTTACTTATTAAGACCGCAATGCAAAAAAAGAAACAAAAAATAATAATAATAATCTGGAATGACTAACAATCCCGCACTTCGATGTCCTGCATTTCGCTGCTCTTGGACGTTTGGCTCATTTAATCAAACCGCGCAGTCTATTTGCCCTTGAGATGAGTGCAAGATACAATACGCTGCTCACCGTTGATTACATTACTACTTCCAAGGGCGTAGCCAGAAATTTTTTTCGAGAGGGGGGGGGGGGGTTCAACCATACTTTATGTATGTTCGTGCGTGCGTTTGTATGTGTGCGTGCCTATATACGCAAGCAAAACTGAAAAATTTCGGGGGGGGGGTTTGAACCCCCCAACCCCTTCCCCCCTTGGCTACGCCCCTGACTACTTCACAGTGTACATATCTGCGCAGCGTCTTAACGGAAATCTACCAAGGCTTTATTGAATTTTTTTAGGGAGTAGTGGCCTATTAGACAAGCTATGTTACAAAAATGGATTTAGACGGTCTATAGAGAGTCTGTAGACTTCTTGTAGACAAGTTCGCCTTTATGTAGATTTAATATTTTGTCTAAAGAAAATCTTCTGATAATCTATAGACAAAAGTTTATAAATGGCGTGTTACGTTTTGTTTAATTGCGTTATATAGATTGTCTATAAACAACAGTTTGAAAAGTATGTTTCTTTTTCTATTGTTAGTTTATATACAATCTATAGACAAAAATTAATTTGATGAAGTTTTTTTTTTTGTCTAATCCGAGTGTATAGATTGTCTATAAACAAAAGTTAATTAGACAGCTATTTTTATTTGTTTAAATGTGATCTGTTGCTGGTCTATAAACAAAAGTTGATAAATTCGTGTTATTTCTATTTGTCAAATCTCAGTCCACAGACTGTCTAAAGACAAAAGCTAAAGTGGACTTATTTAATGTTTTGCTGAATTATAAGGTTTTTTATTGAAATTTTAACAGAGGTGTGTACTTTATGCAATTTTGCTACCTGTTTGTTTATATAACATCTAATCATGCGCTCCTTATTGCCCCATTGGGCCCTAGCTGTAATGTATGTTAAAAAAGAACTAAGGGGGCTGATTAATTAATTGAACCATCATGTGAAATTGAGCAGGAATGCGTTTTTGTATATCTCATTAACACATTCTGGCGTACATGGCACATATATATTTCCCCTCATAACGCGCATGCTCACATTAGAACTAAATATGCCTTCAGTAAGTATGTTGCACTGTATAGCTCACCGACTGGATGTACTGCAAGGACTGTGTGGGTTTTTCGTCCTTGGTTGCTACAATGCAAAGGGCAATGTAATGCGTGGAATACTGGAAAGCGCAGCTTTGAAGCGGGACGATGGGCAAACGGTGAACACTGTACAAAAGCTCTTTTTCAAGACACAAACAGCAGGGCCCACTGCAGTGCTTCCATTTTTGTTACTATTCAGCATACAGTATTTCGCCATTCTTTTCCTATACGAACAATCTTGCCAAGAAACGAATTTTGTTGAAACTATATTGTGAATTAGGTGTGACGCTTTCGCTAGCTCATTATATTTGTTCATTCTCACTTTTTCACGACATTTTAAAAACGTAATATGTTAATTAAGATGTTCTTCAACAAATATGTATTTTTCTGTGCAATGTAACTTTAAATCGTGTTTCAGTAAGCGATTTCAAATTGATAATGTGTGTATGCACTTGCTTACATCTCCCGCTTAGAATATATCAATTTAAATTAACAGGGAACATCAATAGGAAAAAAGTTGCAGCTGAATCGCCCTAAGGGCGAGGCATCGATGGTGACACCAGCTCGGTGCAAATTCCGAAGAGATATCAATTGGCACCGCGGACACTTGCTCTCAAAGGGTCATGTTTTCCACATGCTTGTGATCATACACACTGACACATTTAGTCGGCCGTAAGGGCAACAGCTGTTACAGACAGTAGCAAAAACGGACCGTTCGTGTACATATCCTGTACACGAACGGTCCACGAACGGTATGTTTAAACAGCAAGCACTGGAAATAGAATTGAAGAATCGCTCAGACGCGGCCTCCCCACTGAGGAGTTGCTTTTTCGTTCAGGCACTGCCGTGGATCGTAATGGCGCGCGAGTGAACACGATAAAGAAGGGGAGAAACGCGATAACCGGTGCGGCAAACGAACGGAAGAGGGCGCGCAGCTGCAACTCAGTTTCAAATCGCTGGCTGAGCGAGAGAAGGGTGGCTAGCGAGAGCTTTACCGCGTTGATTACCGCGTTAATTAATATTACGTGCCGGTATCGTCGCTGGAAGTCGTGGAATGGACACGTACTTACACCGCGTGTCGGGACGGACGCATCGTTGTTTGACATGGAATCGTTGACGGCCATGTGTTGTCGTAGCCCCAACGAGCACGAAGCTTTGAACAATATCACAAGCGCGCGCCTTTTGACGAGACTGTCGCCACAGCGAATATCGCACTTCGGTGAGTTCAGGAACGTTGTCAGATCGCGTGACTGTGCATGACGAATTTGTGTATAGGTAAGATTGCTCGAGCGGCGAGCTGCCACAGCAGCGATGGTGTGCAAGAGGAAGTGTTTGATACGAAAGTATGCGTTGTACTAGTGTCTCTGTCTTCTGTGGTGCTCGTTATACACTTCCAAGTCGATTACAGTTAAAGTGTGCGTCGATTACAGTTAAAAACAGCCTGAAGAATACGCGTTGCATTACGCGATGCTATGCTTGTGATGCTTGTGTTATCTCTTTTTTGCCAGAGTGCGTCACGTGGCACGCGATCTTTCCATGAGGCGGCAGCTGACCGATAAAGCGTCCCATGCGAACTTGAGGCATAAGTCAGCCGGGGCAAGGACTTCGCGGTGAATGAAAGAAAAAAAAGGCGGGATTATTGGAGGGCCTCGTTTCTTTTTTATACACAACCAAAACAATCGAAAAGATCCCCTTCTTTCGTAGGGTCAACGAGGGTGTCGCCCCGGTAGACTTAAAGCATCAAGTTAGCATGCGAGGGTTTATTGGTCAGCTGCTACGTGGTGCCAAGTTTAAGTGCCACCTGATGCCCTCTGTCAAAAATGAATGTTTCAAACTCGCCGCCTGGCCCCTGGGCTACGTGCGGCGCTGGCTGAGACTCCTAGGGACTACACATACATAAGTAACCAACGAAGTAAACGGGAAAGCGCCAGACGCGTTACTATAGAAGGTTGTGGATTCATATCCCACCGACGGAAAATCCTCGTCCACTTTAATCAATTTCAACGTACGCCATTATTACTAAACTGCAATTAAAGATGACAGTTAATGTCCGCTATGCTTTCCCTGGCTTAGTTGTCTGTTTGATTAATTTGGTTGTGTCTAACAAAGAAACGAGACCCTCGAAAAAATTCCCATTCTCTCGTTCATTAGGTTTGTACACGAGGCTCACTGTAAGGCAATTCATTTGTCTGAAACACGTTTTGAACTGGTAGTAATGGTAAGCACACACACGCAACTACAAACTTAATTCATTCGATGTGGCACACCACGTATGTGTAAATTATCCTTGGTGGATGTGAGTTTCAGTCCAATTAAACTTCTTATGCGAGTGCATGCTCTCCTTGTTGCTGTATCGGTGTGAGAAAAATTGGGGCAAACATTGGTCCTGCCACTCCATATTTTCTTTGTTTGATGAACCATACATCGTCTGTCTAAAAAGTTCTTTTAACAGAGAAGTAGCATCGTTGCATTGTGTGCGAAAATGGGTCTGCATTGTTTTTTCGCGCATGCTCTGTCGTAAAGTTTTATAATTTTGTATCTTTTTCTGATTAAAGCGCTGTTGTAAGTCAGCGCTTGTGTTTGTCATTCTTTTCTGTGTGCTTTGCCTCTTTTTCTTTTCCAGAAATTATTGGTATAAATTTATACATCACTAGTCTACAGGGACTGCCTCTAGGCAATCTGTAGACCACAGTATATTTGTGAGGTAATAAGTCCGTAGGCACTATATATATATATATATATATATATATATATATATATATATATATATATATATATATATATATATATATATATATATATATATATATATATATATATATATATATATATATATATATATATATATATATGACGTATAAAGGCAGTGATGTCTGTTAGAAGCCGACGAGGAAGAGGTGGCTCGTGCAATAGAATAAAAGTATGGCGTATGAGCCACGGCCCGTCTTTCATTCATAGCGTCACACAAGTCGACAGGATGAAGACCTGGCAGCCACTTCATCAGCCGCACATCATCCACGAGCAGTAACAAGACGTCCTGACCACACATGAACTGGCGAAGCACGTCATAGCTGCACACAACGACTATCACCATGGCAGCATCATCGACAGACCTTGCCATCCCACAGTACGCCGGATCAGCGGACGATGGAGCCGTTGAGGACTGGTTCAACCTCTTCGAACGCCACGCTACCGCTGCGTCATGGACGGAACGGGACATGGTCGCCAACTTTAACGACTACGTCACCGGTGAGGCATTCCGATTTTACCTCACGCACATCTTCCAAAACAATGAATCATGGAACAAAATCAGAGAAGAAATGATCACCCGATTTAGAGACTACAGTGAAGATTCGTCTGTAATCCACCATCTAGAGAAATCTCAACTCAGCCATCGCAGTCCACGTGCTTTTCCAACGAAAACACATAGCCGTCCATCAGGCTTTCCTTCTGCACAAGAATTGGCACCTTCTACCACTTCACTGCACCATAGGCCACGAGGCGTAATTGCACATCCCGATACAGCTGATTCGTCGTTTCGCATACGTGACGCGCCACCTGGCATTACATCAAGTGGCTCAACTGTTCTTCGTAACGATTACCACATGCCTCACAAGGTCGCTGCGTTAACGATAAACGAGCTGACGCATCGGGAAAATACACAATCACGCCAGGACCAGTCCAAGATGTGTCTTTCGCCACAAGGGTGTATTTCAACAGTTCCACAGTCTCACCAAAACTCGCAAATGGAACCTAGTCAAGCGATGTTTGCTGTGCTATCAGCTTCCAGTGATCACCCACCAGAGAGTCGAAGCAATGCGGAAGTTTCCGATTCACCAGATCCTGCGCATTGCCAACTGCCAGAAGCATCTATAATGAACGGCATTTCAGAACCATCTGGGGAGCTTTCTGATCATTCTGCCACACTACTTTCATCACCAGATAAGCCTTGCAGCAGAGCGCCGAGTGCCAACTGTCTACCGATCACATCAACGTGCAAAGAAAACCAGACTCGTGCTCCTACGAGAGGCCCACGTCGCCAACTTTCGCAACAAAAGCAGCAGTGTCAACAAAAGCAACTCCAAGAATCTCATAGACTACAACGGCTACGCGAACAAGAACATCGACGAACTGATACATCGAAAGCACACTTGCGGCATAAAGGAGGTCGTCAGAAAATACACCGACCAAACCGACGACAAGTTCAACATCTGAGACACCTCAGTCGCAGGATGAACCGCAAAGGAAGTTTTCTGCGCCACCGATCAAGACAATTGCGACAACACCACAGAAAAAGACTGAAAAGGCGCCAGACAATTCCCTTCTATTCTGGAAGCACACAGCCATCACCCCATCAGCCTCATTCAACGGGCCCACAAAGTGAAAACACCGCGTCTCTACCAGTCACCACAAAGCGACGCCTACGGCATCTGAGCTGCCGTCTCTACAAGGTGCTCCAATACTATTCATTTGTTACATGTCTACCAAATGTGTCATCATTAGTGTCCACGTTCAAGGCACGCTTATGTTGTCCCGAGCGCAACAGCCAGCCTCGCCCACCAGAGCTCTCCTTGATATCCCCGGCCTCCTCTGTGAATCTTTTTGTGCTAATTTCACGGAACCCCCTTGTGACATGGAACTACTCCGCGTTTTGACATTTTAGCTTTAATACTCTGTTTGCTCATGTTTTGTAGTTAAACTCGCGCATTCTTTCGGGGGGAGGGGGAATCCTGTGACGTATAAAGGCAGTGATGTCTGTTAGAAGCCGACGAGGAAGAGGTGGCTCGTGCAATAGAATAAAAGTATGGCGTATGAGCCACGGCCCGTCTTTCATTCATAGCGTCATATATATATATATATATATATATATATACTGGGTCATAGGAATAGCCTGAATAGCCTGTGGATAATCTAGACATTTGTCTGTGGATTTTTTAGAGACAAAAGTGAACCAAAGTAGGTTTATATAAGCCTATATACATTTGTCTGTAGACATTTCGCAGACATCGGTCTAAAAGCATGAATTTTTATTAATCTACAGACCTTCTTTAGCCAATCTATAGCCTTAGACTTTCTTGCAGACTAGTCTATAAAAACGAGTGTGCCCACTATTCCATAGACTATATATAGACCAGTCTATAGAACACAGCTATAGAACGTCGATTGAACTTAACGACAGATGTCTACAAACTTTATATAGACTAAACAAATTTTTGTAAAGGATGACGCTCCCGTTCCTCAGATCTCCCACCCCCATTTTTAAATACGAAGCATTTCTTAGCGAACTTCTGCGACTTTTAGCGTATCTATATCTATCTAGCCGCCTACGACTTTGTGCTCTCCTGGCCGTTTCGTTAATCGGACGTATACCAAAATTCGTGTGTCATAACATGGCCTTATTACGAACACAAATGACAGGTCATATCATGAAAATCATGACACGCATGTCATGGACAGCATGATTAGCATTCCACGGCCTTTGGGCTCTTGCGGCCGCTCCGTTAATTTCATATATACCAAAATTGGTACGCCGTGACAAGAGTTCATGACGAACATAATGATAGGTCCTAACATGCAAATCATGACGCGCATGTCATGTGCAGCGTGATTTACATGACATGGTCTTGGGGCGCTCGCGGCCGTTTAAATGAAGGAATATATACGAAAACTGGTATGACTAACATAACTGGCACGTGGTAACAAGAAAATCATGACATGCATGTCATGTACGACATGATTTACATGCCACGCTCATGGCGCACTCGTGGTCGTTTCGCTAGATTGATATACACCAAAATTGGTATTGTGCGATGTGACTGTATGAAGAACATGAATAGCAGGTGGTAGCATGAAAACCATGACATGTATCTCATGATTTACATGCCACACTCATGGTGCATTCGCGGCCGTTTCGCTTGCATGATATACACCAAAATTGGTATTGCGAAACACGACCGTATGACGAACATAAGTGAGAGGTGGTAACATGAAAGTCATGACATTCAAGTCATGTTCGACCTGATTTACATGCCACGCTCATGGTGCGCTAGCGACCGTTTCAGTAGATTGATATACACCAATATTGGTATTGCGCGATGTGACTGTATGAAGAACATGAATAACAGTTGGTAAGATGGAAACCATGACATGCATGTCATGTGTCATGATTTACATGCCACGCTCATGGTGCATTCGCGGCCGCTCGCTAGCTTGATGTACACCAAAATTGGTATTGCGCGTCGACTGTATGACGAACGTAAATGAGACGTGGTAACATGAAAACCATGACATGCATGTCATGTATGTCATGATTTACATGCCACGCTCATGGTGCATTCGTGGCCGCTTCGCTAGCTTTATGTACACCAAAATTGGTATTGCGCGAAGCGACTGTATGACGAACGTAAATGAGACGTGGTAACATGAAAATCATGACATGCATGACATGCACGACATGATTTACATGCCATGCTCATGACGCACTTGTGCCCGTTTCGCTTGCTTGATATACGCCAAAATTGGTATTTCGCGGCGCGACTGCATGACGAACGTGAGAGGTGGTAACATGGAAATCATGACGTGAAGGTCATGTACGACATGATTTACAAGCCACGCTCATGATACATTCGCGGCAGTTTTCCTAGCTTAATATATACCAAAATTGGTATTGCGCGACGCAACTGTATGACGAACATGAATAACAGGTGGTAACATGAAAACCATGACATGCATGCCATGTATATCATGATTTACGTGCCACGCTCATGGTGCATTCGCGGCCGTTTCGCTAGCTTGATATACACCAAAACTGGTATTGCGCGATGTGACTGTATGACGAACATAAATGAGAGGTCTTAACATGCGAACCATATTATGCATGTCATGTACGGTATGATTTACATGCCATTGTCATGGTGCGCTTCCGGCCGTTTTGTTAACTGGATATATACCAAAATTGGTATGGCATGACACAAGTGCGTGATGAACATAAACGACAGGTCATGCATTGTATATACCAGAATATGCGTTTCATTGGCATGGTGTATACTAGATTGTGCATGCATGCGTGCATGCCAAACATGCGATATATGGTGGACTAGATGGCATGGCATGAATGATTTCATTTGGCTCATAGACAAACAAGGCGATGTATGCAGCTCTTTGCTGGCTGCTTCGCATTACATCGATTCCCACAGTGCGTGGGATCTGCCGGATTTTTTTTATTGTGTGTGTGTTCACGCCTTCTTCTTTCCGCTTTTCTTTATCTTTCCCCTTGCCCTGCCCCCTAGTGTAGGATAGCAAATAAGATGTATTAATTACGGTTAACCTTAGTTAGCCTTTCCCTCTTGTATCTTTCTTCTCTCTCTCTCTCTATAATGAATATATTGAAATGTACTGCGATCTAACAAATAAACAAAATCTGATCTTGCTGGGGAATATTTTCGTCCGGCAATATCAAGCAGGTACGATGCAGGAGATTACCACATTATCGTAACGGCCGATATGGGAACGTGTTGAGGCATGTGTTCTAACATGCTCATGTTCACTCAATTGACTGCGGTACCCGAGTACACAATCGTTCGCAAGAATGAGCGCTGGGTGCCTACAATACAAGAATCTGCTCTTACTTTTCGATAGCTTTTAACAGCGAAAGCTGTTATCAGGTCACAACGGCACTGGGTAGTTGTCAGCTGCCGCCTCTACCGGTGTCCGTAACCACTATCGCGCGAAATAAGAAAAAATTAAATAAATAAAATCGCATTTAAAATATCCAGGATCGGATGGGATTTCAACCCGGGCTCTCTTCGTGGCAGTCGAGTATTCTACCACAGAGCCACACTGGCGCTTGAAACTTCTTTGCAAAAAGACCATATACAGGCGCCGTGTCGGGCAAGGAATCGCGTTAACATGTGTAATATAGCGTGGCAGAAGAGTAATATAACATCCAGGCATCGCATAATGGTAATTGTGCAACGAGTGTGTGGTTTAGAGAATCTCACCCACTACAAAGTGCTCTACCATAATTCTTAATCGTCATCAGCCACAGGCAGCATATGCACGAATTGCCTTTCAGGTGTGTAGCGGTTATCTCGCTTATCCGCAGAAAGATGAATAATGGCATAGTGGATGCTTCCCTACTTCACAAAAATTATGAATTGTCGCATAGTGGATACCTTGGAAGTGTACCTGTGTTAGTTTCCCCAAGAGAGTTTATAAGGGGCTCTATACCCAGATTCGCTCTTCCAGATTTCGCTGTGACTGCGCTGCGCGCTCCGGGCAGGCCTGGCGTTTTTAAAGGACGAACTGCTCGAGCTAAGTGGAGCGCGGAAATGAATTATTTAATAAAGAGGACGTGCATTAAAACGCACACACACGTACATGCACACGCGCATACACGCACACACACGCACGTACGCGCCCTCGTTGGTAACCACAACAACAAAAGGGTTTATTTTTCCGACAGTTTATGTTGGTACACCGGTCTTCATCAGGACTGTTAGTTGACACATTAACCGACACATCATCAATCGAGGAACATGCTCCACGCTGGTCTTCGTATATATAAGTTGTAGAAAGTGAAGGTCAAAGAACTAATCGCATTCGGAATATACTCATTTTTGCCACTTATTATACATACCTACGCGTCCCTACGTTTGATGCCGTCGACATCAAATACGAACGGCTTGTCAGGTCCGCAAGTACATGATAAGCTCAGTGTCATTAGTGAATGTTGTAATCTTGAACAACAAAAAGCGGGTTGGTCAGTTCACTTCAACGCTCGTTACGTCATCGATTCGCCACCATTCCGGCTGCCGCACCGCCGCGTCGGACGTCGCATCGGATGGAAAATCGTACCGTCTGTCTCGGCCTTTTAAAGGGACTGTCTACCGTCCTTCATCCCTTTTCTGTTTTGAGCGTACCGTCTGAAGTGTCCAACCTTGCAGCGATTTCTCTGGAAAGTGAGTAGAAATTTTTAAAACAGAATTTTTCGATTTACGTTCGGTTTTCTTCCATTGGCGTGAAACATGCCGACAACACTGGTTGGTGGACGCGATGACGATTCTAGTGCCGGTAAAAATTAAAACCGAAAGCACATCTGATTTCTGTAGGATTACTTTATTTTCGCTGAACACTACTGTAATGAATGTGACAGTCGTTTTCAGCGCGCTAGCGG
Source organism: Rhipicephalus sanguineus (assembly GCF_013339695.2). Taxonomy (NCBI): domain Eukaryota; kingdom Metazoa; phylum Arthropoda; class Arachnida; order Ixodida; family Ixodidae; genus Rhipicephalus; species Rhipicephalus sanguineus. Next base: position 33,729,503 of record NC_051177.1, read on the forward strand.
TTAAATGAAGCCTTATACGATTATACAGAACACTTCTATTGCTCAGTCTATGCGTTTATTTTAGCACTGCTGCCGCAATCCAAGCCGAGTCGATTCATCAAAAAGAGACAATAAATGCACGCCTTCACAGCGCAGAACATGTGAGACATCCTCACAACAATACAGCGGCACAGTACTACCAGTGCGGAGAGCCGCATGGCATAGCGCATGAGTTGAAGCAGGCAAAATCGAAGACGGCGCCGCAAGCAGCGCCACTGGGCGCCTTTTTGCATGCGTGAGGAAAAAGAAAAGCAAGAAATCACTCTCTGACGCAACCGAAAGCTGCCTCAAGTGCGTAAAATACAATTTCAAGTTATACATGTTTGTTTTTAAGCAAAATGAGTTTACCTGCGAGGATTTCTTGTCCTACCAGAAGATTGACCATATCGCTGTTGGGTGACGCTAGCGGTCATTCTTTCACGATTTTCAACATCAAATTAAAAATATAATTCCTTTTTTATGGGGCAAAGGCATGCTCGTTGCCGCCGATGTGACGAACGATATTCCCATTCTCACCACAAACAGAAAAAACTTTCCGAGCGGTAGACAGTCGTATATGCGCTGCGTCACGGCCCGCGTCTGTCGGTATTCGATATTGGTGCAACGGCTGCTCCAGCAGTCCGTCCAAAAATCGTGATCCTTCTCCGCGCACAAGAATGTATACCATCCCTTCTGTTAACTTGGTGCCTAAGTCGCTTCCTGGTCCACCGCGGTGCTGTAGCGGCTATGGTGCTCGGCTGCTGACCCGAAGGCTGCGGGTTCGATAGCGGCTGCGGCAGTCGCGTTTGGATGGAGGCGAAATGCTAGAGGCCAGTGTACTGTGCGATGTCAGTTAAAGAACACCAGACGGTCAAAATTTCCGGAGCCCTCAACTACGGCGTGCCTCATAATCGTATCGTGGTTTTAGCACGTAAAACCCCAGATATTATTATGTCGCTTGCTTATTGAGACATAGTAGAGACATTAACAGAAGTGCACACCGCGTTCCAACGAAAATTCATTCTAGATCGATTTTTCGCTGGCACACTTTGTGCACTCATTTAGAGGGGATATGATATGCATGGTATGATAAACTTTATACAGGTCCTGAAGATCAACCCTATAGGTTGACGCAGGCGCCTCAGCAATCACTATTTCTCTCGGTGTCCTTATGCTTCTTTCCGCTATCTCTCTTATCTTCCGGCATGCAGACTTGTTAACGCCACTTTTCACGCCGCCAAGTGAAAAGCGACTGCACCAACCTGCGAGGGACGTGCTATGCTGCTGGTGAGTGAAATGACACGTACTCTTTATTTTTTAGTGGTTCGAGCAACGAGTGACTCATGTTTCTCTACCAAGCACTTCCGGTCTAGCACCTACTTCCGGTTTTTCGAATATTTGGAAAATATCTTTTGAAAAATAAAACTTGCGCGAAATCCATGGTTCTGCTTTAGGTTAAGAGTAATTTGGATGCAGATGATGTCGAAGCGCTAGTTGACTTAAGAGTAATTTAACTGTCAGGATAATTAACCAAAATTCATTGAACGTGTTCGCTGAAAGAGCATACGCTTTTCTTGTGAGCAGCTGCCGCACCTGCGGCATCGTTGCGGCACCTGGCGGATCAGATCTCAACCACGAGCCTCTTTCTACGTGGCCTCTGAGATCTGCTTCGGTAGCGCGCGAAACACAAAAACTAAACCAAGAAATTACACCGGGGCACACAAACGCCGAGGTGCGAAGGGCACTGCCATACACCTAAGTCAATTATTAGTGTCGCCTCCCTATTTTCTTCGATGAAGACTACGAACTTCTCTGTAAGAATTTTGTACGCTCGTAACAGTGCTTAAGAAGGCGAAGCCGGCCACCTCAACCCTCTCTTGATACCCCCTGCCTTATTTCTCCTGCGTGCTACGGTATGACGCTGAATTTAACGTGCGATTGCAAGTGCCGCGTAGATTTTCTGAGGTCGCCAAGTAGTTTCGTTCTACGCGTACTCATTCGTTTGAAGATGCATGCATACAAATTTTGTCCAAGGAGAAAATATGGAGGCTTTTTTGTTGCTCGCAAAAGGGAAACAATGAGTGCAGTATGCCAATTCATTGGGTTTTCGGTTTCCCTCTTATTCTTCTCTCTCCCATTTTTCCTGCTCCCTCCCATCTTTTTCTTTTGATATATTCTTGCGCGTAGCGGAAGTTTTCATAGACTCTAAGATTAAAAAAAAAAGAGTATGTGTTACTCTTTTCGGTGAGTCCCGAACTCTCTTTAAAGAGTCGCGTTAACTCTCTTTTGGGTCCCACGACTCTCCCGACCAGAGTATAATGACCTCCAAAGAGAGTCCACGTGTCTCTGTCTCTGTAAAGAGAGTCATCATAGACGCGGCAAGTCAGGACTCACACACACACACACACACACACACACACACACACACACACACACACACACACACACACACACACACAAAAAAAAAAGAAAGAGTCAAAGGACCCTTTATTTTTTTCTTAGAATGTATGGTGCTCTTGTTTCCTTACCTTTTATTATAATCTCGTGTTCGCTAGTCCATAACTACTGCTTGTAATAATAATTAGCCAATATTTCCATGCTTTAACATAATGGCAGCAACGGGCTGCTTATAAGTCAATGTATGTGCTTCAAGAGACGTGACAAAAAAGAAAAGAAAGAAAAACGGTTAATGAGAGTACACGAGGAGGAAAGAGACACTAGAAAATAAAATAAAGAGAAAAACAAGGCAATAAATATTTTGTCAGAAGGGGAAAGGGGGCTCCAGGATAAGAAACCCTGCGTTCTTCGTTTCTTTTTTTAATTGTTCGTGCAAATTTTCTTGTCCACTATAGTGTTCAGCGGGTACTGTCGTCATTTTCTTTTTCTTTATGTTGCAAAGAACAGCAACCCTTCCGTATGCATCGCTCCATCTTCGCGGCTTGAAGACCAAAAGAGGGAACGCATATCTGCTCGCACATCAGCGGCGCCCGGATCGCGCTGTTCCTTGTTTTGTATAGTGCGTCTTTGTGGCGCGCCTTTTTCCGGCGTAATTTGATTACCGCGGCGTTCAAAACAACTTCTCTCGCGCCTTATTCAAAATTGACTGACCCAGCTTTAAGAAAGAAAACAATATTATATTTCCAGCAGAGCAAACGATCGCGATTGAGCGTACCCTTTTGTTCTGGCAGAAAGCCACCCCAAGAAGCATCCTTTAAAAAAATTAATGAAAGAGAGAAAGAAGGCAAGCACAAAAGAATTAAGAAGCATAAACAAGGGTGGTTTTTTTAATTCACGCGCTGTTGTGGAGGAGGGCGAGAAGAAACTGGAATTAAAAACAGTCTCGTGCCACCCGCGGTGAGAGGCAGTTCAGTGAGCAAAATAATAACTCGCGTTACAAGCACACACGGTGTACGTGTTCAACCGTAAACGGGTGCGGTGATGCTCACGTGACTCAATAATACTAGGGGCCCGAAGGCATGTGTTGTTCGGAGCGCGCGATTACAGCTCGCGGCCGACAAAGATGCAATTAATGCACGAGGTGACAAACAAACTGTACTGACAGTGCCGTCCGCTTTAAAAAAAAAGAAAAGAAAAGCGCGGCGGGGACCACGACAAGCAAAGAGTACAGCTTGTTGCAGCTGTGCCATACGGTTCTGCGATCGGGAGCTGTATGCGTGGCATCAAGGAGTGGAAGTGCGCTCGTTACGGTGCGTTGAAGTGAAATGCGCGGGTAGTTTCTCCTTAGCGCAAGCGTCGATCCTGTCTTCGTAGTGAATGAACGGCCTTTCTGAAACATGTATGCCGTTGGGCAAACTCTCGAAAAAAAAAAAAACATGTGCACGTCTCCGTGGTTTAGGCGGTGTCTGCACGTGCGTATTTTTTTAATGTCCTTTAAAGCTGGCTTTTCTGCAGTAAGGGGCTTTATGCGAGGAAGCCCGCTTCGACGACGGTTCTCTTTTGCAGGTAGCGTTCGGTGTGTTGGAATCACGTACGCATATGCGCAATTCAAGCGTCACCAATAGTAACGGTAAACCGTAATTAGTAAATAAAGCCAATAAAAGCGCATCAGTCGGCATGGAAGTTTAATCCATTTTGGCGACTTCGACTCTCTGTAAGCTGCACTTCAAGTCGTATCATATAATGATTCATGTTCAGCAACAGCTTGCACTGTTAACGATTTCCGCGGTATCGTATGCTGCGCGCCACACATTATGAACGCGGATTGTGACTACATCGTTCACTAGCAGAGCGATGGTTTGAAACATTCTAAAGGTACACGTGGATACGGATACGATGAACTTTACTGACAAGAGTCCTGAGAGTTTAGCCAGGCCGTCGGACCTGTTACCCGTGGGGACGGGTAGTCCAAGCCTAACCGCCGCATCGTGGGCCCTCTGGACGGCCCAGAACTGAGGGAGTATAGGTCCAAGCTCTGCAGGTCGGAGCACCACTTCTGCGATTTGATTGGGAACTCCGTAACGAGGGGCACCGCCAGAGTAGTCCGATCTAGATTGCTAACTTCGCCACAGTTCGGGCAGAGTGGGTCGAAGGTTTCGGGATGGATGATGTTAAGAAATGCTTGGTTAAAATATGTCTTGGTTTGAAGCATGCGGATTTGGATGCTTGTGCTTTCTTAAGCTTTAGACGTTCGCTTTCGACAACATTGAACTGTTCATTCTACGCGTTCAGTTCAATGTTGTCGAAAGCGCACGTTTAAATTTTGGCATGCGAAAAATTACTGCGATGACGTATACTTGCGAAACAGAGCAATGTTAGGAGCTCTTCAGCATGAAGTGGAACGCATATATACTGTCACACCGCGCGCAAAGTCGAATGCGTAAAAACAGAGACAACTCTGTATTTGCATGAGGGACAGGCCCGCAGTATTCTCGCTTTAAGCCGAAGTGTTTATCATAAACAAACATCAATCTGAGAGCAGTCTCTCATAAGCAAACGCAAGACGGCTCAGAGAGGTATCGGTGGAGTGTCTCCACACTTGGTCTGACTAATAAGCGGCGTAAAAAACACACCCCGGGCTCAGGACATAAGTAAGCCGTCGCCTGCCTCGGTTCGCGAAGAGCCAAGCAGTAACTGGATTAAAACCGCGGGCATCCTCGCTTGCGTATGCATGCCGCCATGCTGTACACTTGTGCACAAAAGCAAGTTGGGTGCACCGAGACACTTCTTTTGCTGGGTGCGTTGTCGTGTTTATATACATTCTTTTTTTTCTCTCTCTCTCTTTTGCTTCGTTTCATCACTGGATTCTTTAAAAATTGTTATTCTTAATGCATACAGCAGAGCTGGAGCTTACAAACCAATGCTTGCCTGTACGATGAATTAAAGGTGTCGGCGTCAGTGTCACAAAAAAGAAAAAGAAAAACAAACACGCCTCTCAAGTTTGTCACGTGAACTGGGAAGGAAATGTACTGGAGTATGACGTCATGTTGTGTTGAGGCGCGATTGAATGGTTTGCGTTAACCTTGTGCGCGAAATGTGCGCATATTTTGTGCCTAATGATAGACATCACATCATCAGGAGCGTAGCTAGAAATTTTTTTTGGTGGGAGGAGGTGGGGGGGGGGGGCGGCGGTAACCGTACTTGATGTATATGTTCGTGAGTGCGTTTGTATGTGTGAGTGTATCTAAACACACGCAAAATCGAAAAATTGGCTACGCCAGTGTTACATTTACCTCGAGTCACCAAGTTCATATGTATTGTGGGGTAGTTGGCGCCTTTATTTTAGCTTTATTTTAGTCATATCGAACGTGCTATCATATGCTGAAACAGTTTTTCTCAAATATGCTAATGTACTGCGTTATGCTAGAGCATAAGGAGAAGCTAACAAAGAAAGGAGGCGCTCGCTCGATGGATCATTCATTCCTCAGCGGGCTTGACGCGTGTCGGAAATATCTCATCGATATGCTCTGACTATTAACCTGATCTTCGTACCTTGAACTTTGTTGCTAGAACTGAAAACTACAGTTCGCTGATTTATACGAGGCGGGTCATCGGCCTCTTAAACGGTTCTCAATATCGAAGTTTTTCTTCTGCATCTGATCGGTTGCTTAGTGACATTTTCGTTTCAAGGACTTATGCGTTCTCAGTTGAGTGCCCTATGTTAACTTCTGAATCCTCAAATTAATTTAATGTTTTTTTTTCGTACCGGGGTACTTCAAGTCTGTGCACTTAACACACGGGTGTAGTCTTGAACGGAAGATGGGAATTGATTAAGGGCTTGTTTTCTTTGTTGCGTACAACTTAACGAAAACCAAAAGAACGCGTGAAGCCAAGGAAAGTATAGGGGCCTTTTAACTGTAATGCGGTAACTAAGATATAAGTGTGAAGCAATTAAAGTGGACGAAAAGACAACTTGCTGCTGGCAGGGACCGAACCTGTAACCTTCGGAAACTTATGAAGAGAACGACGCTGTGTAAGTCGATGTTTGTCATTTGCGTTGAGTTGTCTATAACGTTCTATCAACCGTTGCAGAGTCATTCGCTCTTAGTTCATCCTTTTATCGGTTCACCGACGTAGCACAGAGGAAGAAAGCATTCTATAGACGTTGTTTTGATAATTCCATCAACTGATCCTGGACAACGAGCTCATTGGCATCCTAACAAACGTTTCGTTGTTAATACTTATAAACGTATGTTCCTGCAGAGTCCCATTGGTGTGAAAGTTTTGTTAGCAGCTCTGAAGTCCAGTAGCGTAGCAAGAAGTTGTTTCGGTCAGGAAAGGGGGGGGGGGGGGTTGGAACGCACACCCACCCCTTCCCCCCGCCTCCCGCTGGCTACGCCAGTGGTGAAATTTGCAAGGAAGTTTGCAAGGAAACTTCGGCAGCCTCATTTTATGTCATCAACAAAATTGCGCTTCCCGGTGTAAGCAATAAAGCTTGACTTGACTTCGTCCTATAGGTACATTCGTCATAACCAATGACATTGTTGATATTTGTACAACAAGCTACCTGTATTTAAATTGTCTCGGAAAATTCATGATTCTGACGAAGTATACTGCGAACTTGTGTGCCGAGCATTTAGTATAATTTTTCGACACAACGCGAACAATTTCACCCTAGAGTCTACGGCCACCGATGCACTAAACTATATGAGATCCGTTGCGCACTAAAGTCTCGGCACCAATTATGGTTAGCAGCGTCTTTATGATTGTGAATCAATCCAAAACCGGCAATAAAATTGAGCAGTCTTAAAACAAACGCTGACCTCAAGAAAGTGAGGTTTATTGCCAATTATAACGGTGGCTACAAATGCCTTTCTTATAAAGTTCACCTTACCCTTACATGTTAACGATGAGCATTTCCATCTTTGCCTTGCCTCTTAATCTCCACTAAAGAACCACAAAAACGCGTTCAAAGCTGCGACATGGCGACTCACTCTTCAAGAGAGTGATCAATGGTCACTTAATGCTCTTGCAGGAAATCATTACTTATCGCTATCGACTGGGGTAATTAATATTAGTGTCGCTAACTGCTGCAGCCTCGGAATTGGTTGTCTACGCCTCCGGTTTCCGAAGAACAAATGCAATTAATAGCGCCAAGTTGTAACACAATGCAGTAATGGCCTTTTCATCTCGGGGCTGTTGCTGACCGACCAGATAAAAATTCTACAGAACATTTTCCAAGCGTCATCATTGCGGAACCACAAGCTCAGCCTAAAACCCCTAACTCAGCCGACTCTCAGCCATCGTGGCTGTTTTTTGACGCCGCCGCAAGATGGCGACTGCGTTCGCTCTCCCTTCGCAGGCTGGCTGGGTTCAAATCCCACCACGTTCCGCTGACAGACTCTAGCGTCTCCTCTGGATCGGCGGCAAGGGCATCCACTCTGGCTGAGGCCTACCGCAGTTGGCGAAGCCGCTGCAAACACTTTCCAGATTCTCGCAGTGTCCTCCTTGCCGTTCCCGCCATGCCGCCTCCTTTGAAAGCGGACAGACCTACGCAATAGTAAATAGATAAAAAAATGGATCCGAGACAGACAAAACACAAGAGGGGGATGGGAAGAGGTGGGAGAGGCGTTTGTGCTGTCTGAGGAGAAAGGAGATTAGTCCGAAGGAAAGGGGAGCAAGGGAATACGAGGCACAGCGGAACAGCTCGGAAAGGGTGTTCGGGTAGTCTGGAAAGGGTGTTGCGCTCATGCAGAAAGGGGCAGTCGAGACGGAGGGGGTGAGGGGGGTGTCAGGAAGCGAAAACCAGTTTCCTCTTGGGGAATGAGCGAGACACTTGCGTCGGCACGGAAAAAAAAATAACGAGAGAGCGAGAAAGAAATATATGGTTCGACATGCCGTGCAGAGAAAAAGGAAAGAGCCTTACTTGAAAAGCAGAGCTCTTGCGATGAGAAGGTCACTTGCAGCCGCGGAAGGTTCGACGAACTCTGCAGCAAACGTGGCTTGCCCGAGACAAGCCTCCCTCTCTCTCTCTCTCTCCCCCTCGGAAATTTTGTGGGGGTGGGAAAGACCACAAGTGTAACAAGTTATCAAAGAAGAAGAAAAAAAAGCGTTTGCAGTAGAAGATGAACAGCGTGGCAAAAGCGCGGTGAGAGTAGTCCGGTCCTGGTGCAGGTAGGCTAGTGCAGGTCGTGGCATCGGCGGCCATGATGGCGGGAAGAAAGGGAAACTCCATTTTCTTGCGACCTGCGCGCGCTCGGCGTGAAGCCGTGACCTGACGAATGCACTTGTCTCGGCTTGGAACGCGGCCCTTGGTATGCTGCCATTCCCGGCTGGAACTTGGCGGCTGGCAGCCCCTCCCTCCCGCCAGCCTTACGTCTCAGCCTGCTTGTCACGCAGCGAGGCGTCTTGTCCACAATAGAAGCCTAGCGGTTAAGCACAGCTGGGCCGAACATCGCCTCACAAAAAACCGGGAGTAATAAACTGACTGGTTGTCCGCTGCGTGCGGTCTGCCGCCAAGGGGCGATGTTCAAGTTAGAGGAGTGAGTGCCGCATTTCGGCAAGGCCTTGTAACCGCAGAAACGTGTGGACGTCTGGAAAATGGGAGCTTTTGTGCGCTCGAGTGGGGACCTTCCTTTTCATTTACTTTGCGGTTTGTCGCAGCTGGAAAGGGACGCCAAGGACGAGTGATCTTATTGGGCATCTTTTCCTCTTGCATATCTTCGTGTGCGTCTACTTATTAGCGGCAAGCTAATTCGGTAACTGCAGCATTATAAAGTTTCTTGTCGCTTTCCATGTGAAGGACAGACAAATGGCAGTCCGCTGTTTGCACAGTGCTCGTATGTCCTGGAGTACCGCGTATAATTATTGCTCTATTTTGGCGAATGAGTTTCGTGGGACAGTTTCATGAAAGAACAAGATAGAAACATATTCAGCTATGGCCACCTTCCTCACGCATGCACAAGCGAGGACAATGTCACTTTACGACTGATCGTCGTGACGTACACGGAATAACAGATGACTCAGTAAACTATTCTGGTAATGCTGACTGAATGGAGAACAACACACAAAAACGACACACTAAGCCTAACACTACATGGTGACGCTGGTGGCCACCGAACCAATGGGCTAGGCGGATGTTGGTCTCTGGAGCCACGGATAATAAAGAAGTTCGCATTGAGTGTTCTAGCAGGTGTAAAGAAACTACCCGTAGGCCGGAAAGGATGTACAAGGAGTATATGACCACTGCCGAAATATTTGTTACAGCATAAACCATGCAATATAGGTACTGTTTCAAGTATAGCGAAAGACTCCGACAGCATGCACTGCAGACTTGCAGCAACAAATTCCCACTTGATGAGCTGAGTGGCCTCTGTGTGCTTCTTTCACACATGCACCCACCAAAGGTGGTCGAAGAAGACTACCCTGATCGAGCACTCTGGAATATAATTTGGTCCAAATTACCTGCAGTGCATGCGTGTGTGCGAGGCAGTGAAGGTGTAACACATACATTACAGCACATATCAGATGGATGGATGGATGGATGGATGCTATGAGCGTCCCCTTTATAACGGGGCGGTGACATGTCTGCCACCAGGCTCGAAGGCGAAAAAAAAAAGAAAGAAGAAAAAAAAAACTTCCTTGTTTCATGTTGTCCTAATGTCTTATCTACATTGATTAAATCTATGTTATTATACCAAAAAATATAAATTCACGGTCCATCTCTCTGCCTCTTAAGGCAGAATGACCTTTTTTTTTCCCAATTATTTATTTTTGTACTTTATCTCTACTTTACTGCCACCAATACTCTAACCGTCTCTTACTTATTTCTATCGCGGACGTGTTCAGCTTTCCATGGTTGTCCCTAAAACCCAAGGCTTCATGTAGACTCGTGCCTACACGTATACCTGGGTGAATATCGCCACATTCAGTCAGTACATGTTCCATCGTTTCCTTAGTTCCCCCGCAGCATGTACATTGTTCTTCTTCGTTACTGAATCTCGCTTTATAACTACGCGTTCTAAGGCGTATGCATGGCGTATGCATGGCGTATGCATGGTATGATGCCATCTGTGCAACGTCTCGCACTCACGCACAAGGAAAAGAGCTGTCCGCAAACGTATACAGACACCACAAAATGTCCTCTCGCTCAACAACTCCTTTTTCTTTCTTTCTTTCCCTCTTGGTATCAACTTATCGTGCATGACTCAGGATCAACGCGAGCAGACTTCGCGCTTGTGAATCGTCCGTGACTATTTCCGTTCGTTGAAAAAAAGAAAAAAAAAGTCTAGCAACAATAACCACCGTCTCGAATCGACGCAGCAGCGGGCTTCCTTTCGATAATTCACGCACTCTCAGAGAAGTTTTCGCGGCGCAGCCAGTTTTGGTTACAACGACGTGTGGATGTAAGTTTTCCGGCCGTTATATGCTGATTTGGGGAGTACAGCAACGACAAGGCACAGAAAAAACGCACGCGCCTGGCTTTGGCGCACAATGCCCACTGTTTCTACTGTGCAAGCTGTTTCGAACTCGTAGTGACCTTTGACCCCGTGGCTGGATTTTACCGAGTCTCGCAAAAAAGTTCACTGCCCTCAGTGCGCGTGTTGCAGCCCTTGCGGTGCCCGTTAGGTTGCTCCCCACGCAGATGAGCGACCGACAACGCCTTGGGCGTGCTGCCACAAAACCTAACATCATTGTATTCCACACCCGCTTGATTTCCAGGAACGTGCCGATCGACATCCTCCGCTGGTAGGTTGCCCGAATTTATCAAGGCGCAGGTATATAACGCGTATACAGGCTGAACACAGACTCGTGTTCTTTCTTGTTAGCATTACTTTTTCAGTTTTTAAAAAAATGTTTCGATTTCTATAGCCGCCGTTGAAGCCTGTCTAGTACAGCAGCGCGTGGCGGCGAACTGGTGACCCACAGGGTTCACTCACTTTTCGGGGAAAAATGTCGCTCTCTCGCATGTCGGGTGCCACTGGCAATTTTTATTCAACGACTCTTTGTGTCAATTCTCATACTGAAAAAAAAAAGAGATTTTTTTCCTTTTTGGGGGGGTATACTCTTAAAAAAAGTGAGAGGGCATTTGCTTTTGCTGGATTTTGCTTCCTTTCGCAGGGCAGGGGTCTGCTGGAGAAAGGACGGTGTATGTTGCTCCGCTGCAGACCCCACGCCCCATTCCGGAACGAAAAATGAAGCAAAGAAAAGAAAGAGATGGTCTGGAAAAGGGGAGGGGGTGTTGTCGGCCGCGAGAGGAAGAAACATGTAACGACGCAAAAAATGGGGAGAGATAAAAAAAAGAAACATGAGCGATGGAGAAGTTCAGAGCAATGTCAGCACTGCAGGAGCGCTCGCTTCCTCTGGACGGCGGTGGCTACCCCGAGGAGCCCAAGAATCGAGAGAGGATACGAGGGTTAGTGGGGAGGGTGGCTGGCTGCGTCCCCCCTGCCTCCTTTCTTTTTCCCCCTCGACGCAACAACAGGACCGGCAAGAAGGAAGAGACCGCGTGAGGGGTGTGGGGGGGGGGGTCTGAATGTCCCCCCCCCCCCTCCCCGTCGAGCCTTTCGGGAGGGGCCGCAGTTCGTCGACCTTTCCTTTCGGCTCCGATTCAAGGTCGTCCTCCCGCGAAACCTCCTCAACGGGGTCGACCACTCTTGCGTCACGGGAAGCCGCCGCCGTTTGGCGAGCCACGCAACAGCAGTCACTCGAAAAGAAAGAGAAGAGATGCAAGTCCGTGAGGTGCAGCCGCCGCCGTTGCGTTCCCCGGTCGGCCGGGTTCGAACGGCGGCCCTTGGCCCTGCGAGGTCGAAAGAAAAAGTGGTGGCGACGGTGGTTGCGGGGAAGGGGGCATGAAAAAAACATACGAGACCGGGGCTAGACAGCGGGGAGACGCCCAGCGACGCGTTGTGTAAGGTCACAAAGGCGTCGTCGGTGGCCATGCCGGGGTATGGTAGACACACTGCAGACATCTGCCGCTGATTGGACCGCCGGCGCGCGCGCGCGCTCGACGGGCAGCGTGGCGCACGCGATTCTGGCGGCGTTCTTGACCGATATGATTAATAGTGGATGCGGCCATCCCGCGGCCAATATGTATACGGACAATTCCGATCTGGCCGCCTTTATAACGGGGGAGCAGTGTCGCCTGAATGGCGTCGCGTCGCTGGGTTTCGGCCCAGAGAGATCGACGCGACATAGACCTTGTTCCCTCGTTTATTTTTCTGCCTCGACTTTGCTGTTGTTCGCGGCATTCTTTGCGGCTCTTTCATTTTTTTTTTATTTCGATGATTCGGCTGATGCTCTCACGCGCGTCCCTGCCATATCTCGATCAGTCACTGTCGCGCGACGCACGGCCCAGTTGCGCAACACGAGTGACCCGAATGATATGGTTAGCTAGAGAAACGGTTAAGGGAATTCGTTGCTCTGCGCGTGGTGTCACAGTTCGCAGGGGCATTGGCCTCGCGTCGCCCGAGTCAACCGGCATTGAAAAGAGGGGGGGGGGAGGCAATGTCATGCGTTCGGTGAGATAGATGTATATGCTGCTGCGACGGGCTGGAGAGGGGTGGGAGCACACGCAGTCAGCTAGTGTGCCCCTTGAAGCGGACAGGGAGACTAAATTTTAATGCGTTAAACCTTGGCTGTTCGAATACAGAGTTGTCCCCCAGCCAGTTTCTTGTCTGTGTAGATGATGTGGTCAGCACAGCCGCATCCGGTCATTTCTCATTGCCCAAGGGTATGTGCATTGTAACCTAAAATTGATTTCGTTAGCAGCGCTTGTGACGCAACTGTTGGCACCAGGCAGGGTGCTTCGAACGGCTCGGGGTGAAACTTTCCGAAACTGGCAGCCGGTCATCCGCCAGTTGCACTTAGGGCCTCTCTTATCTGCTTAGTGTGTGCCGCAAGGGATAACCCCTTGGCCCTGTTGTAAACTGGACGGGTCGAAAGTTACCGGAAAGCACGCAACCTTTTTTTTTTTTCTTTATCTCTTGCGTTTATCTCCTCGAGTCTTATCTTTGTCCGAAGTGTGTCTACTATGCAAATGGAGAACGTTCAGTGCCGAAGAAGTCTTTCTTTCTTCAACGACACACGTTTCGAGGTTCCCAGTGGCGAGTCTAAAGCCACTTCTTTTCGGTCGCGTTTTTAGTGATGCTTCTGTCGCAATGGACGTCTTCGCGTCTTGTGGTTGTGTCTCTAAAGACCTTGACGAGGGGGCCTTGACTCACTGACTTTGCTCACGTTGGCTCGAATGAGTTTTCATGGCAGAACCAGGATGCGGTGTGGCGCAGCCCGCGAGGAAGCGAATTCAAGGCAAGTGTGTATATACGGTCCTGTACGTATAGAGTGTTTGCTGATAACTAGGTAAACTACGGCAACTGGGCTAGAGTTATAAACTGACTGCAGCGTCACGTTATGTATCACGCACCGTGAAAATGCAGTCAGTTCACAACTCTAGCACTCCAGCTTTCATCGTAAAGAGGATTAAGGGCATTGATATTGAACGAACTGGACATGTGGCCATCTATTACCAGTGTGCTATATACAGTGTGCTGGAGTAAGAGGTGTAGGTCTTGAAGAGACAGACTTGTACAAATCTTATGTGAAGCTGTCACATAAATATGTGCGTTGTAAGGCATTCACTGCCCACGAGGCAGTGAAGGCACTCTCGTGCTTTTTTAAGACGACGGGTTTGTGCGAACGCTTCTACTTGTGGTGACAGTCCCACACGCTTCAGTGGGTGTGCGTTGTAAATTCCAAAAAGAAAGAAGTGACTACAACGCTGATGTGTAGTGAAGAGTTATGAGGCTTTCTGCTCGAGATCTCATGGCGTATGCTGAAGGTCAGCAGGCCCAGACAATCTCGTTGCGCATGGCAACACACCGAGCCAGCCGTCATGGCGCGAGCAACCAGGGCAGAGAGGGAGAGCGTCGGGCACCATAGACGGGCTATCGGTGGCTTTCTCTCGGCGTCCCCTTTTACACTAAAAACCTGTTTTCCTTCCGAGTGAGACAAAAGCAAAAACTAAAGGAAAGCGGGTGTTGCTGCAGACGGGGGAAGGCGAGGGACTCTTGTCGTCGCGTTCCGGGCCGCCACTGGCCGCGACTATCCAACGGAGAGGTATCGCAGACGAGTCTGCCGCAGCCACGCACACCGAAGGGGAGGACGAACAGGGGGAGTCTGAGACGCGAAGGGTTCGGCTCGGGTTAAGAAAGCTCGAAAGAGGAACTCGTCTTTCGTGGCGGGGCGAATAAGGGGGGTCCAATGTTTCCCAGCCAACTCTTTGAGAAGAAATTCCCAGACGGGGTGAGGGTTCAAGCATGCTGCCCCCCCCCCCCCTTTTTCATCCCAGGCAAGGGAATGGAGGGGGGATAGCAGAGACGCTGAAAGGATGACCTAGTTCCGGGACTCCCCACCGCACCTTCCCCATTGTCGGACCTCTCTTCGCACCCCCCCCCCCCCCCCCGTCTGGAGTTCGGAATCCTTTCTTTTCTCCGAAGGCGGTTTTCCCCTTTCCCTGCAGGACAGACAGGGCTGCTTGCTTGTCTGGCTGCTAGCCCCGACCCTGTTTACGGAAGTCTGGACTCCAGGTGTCTCTTGTGCCGCCATGGACAAAGAAGAAAAAAAAACAGCGTCGGTGAATAGGAAAGGACAAACGTTCCTTCTAGGTCACGGGGCTGGTAGCCCTCCGCGGGAACCCTGTGACGCTGGCCTGCAGCGTCCGAGCGAAGTGTCCGAGACTGGTCGATGCATTTCGGGGCGAGGGTTGCTCGTTCGTTTCTTTATTTGTATTTTCTTCTCTTTTCGAACAAGAAATCACCCCCTGTATAGGCGAGTGTGCCTTTTCGGGTGGCCCTTTGTTCGGGGCGCGGAAAAGCTACCGCCGCCAGTGTGCTCAGGAGCGTCTGGGAAAAGCGCTTCGCCTTCGTGCGCCCGTTCCGTGAAAGGTATGTGTGGTTAGGGCAGAACATCGGGCGTTAGCCTGCGCGAGGTAATTATACTTGCTATCGTAACAATGAAAACTGCAGGCTGACCACTGCCGTGTCTACCCCCATTGCGTTTGTCGGTATATAGAGTCGTTGTATGACGCTCTTGACTCTGAAGCTTGTATGCTATAGAATGGTATGAGGCGCAGCAGTATGCTTCTGAAGTGGATGATGCCGAACAAGTTTATTCAGTAGAGTGGGCCGGCAGTTTGGTTTTGGTGGCCCCAGGTGGCGGCTCGGAGTCCGCTGACTCTTTCTACATTATGTAACAACGCGTATAGCAACGTGCCACTTTGGTAAGCGACGATGTGCGCAATCTTACTCATGGACGCAGCATAGATGTACTCGCACAGAATGCCACATATCTCCACAGGACTGAAGACGTGCGCTTGCAGGGCGCGAAAGCGCCCGGGCTTCCCCTGTTCGCCAACGACGCACCCGAGCAGCTGCGGCGCCCGCCACGCCTTGCACGAACCTTTACGCGAGAGCGGTCATGGCCGAAAGCAAAGACCAAAGACTGAGGTGAAAATTGCGTGACCGGGTGGCGTGCCACTTTAACCCGTGCTCGCACCAAGCGATGCAAAACACCGGGTGGCATAGACGCAGCTCACGAAGCCCGCAGAGGATGTGCCTAAAAGGGGCATAGATACAGAAGGGAAGCGGGTTCTTGCCCTTTACTACAACATGGTGTCCGATGCTTACGGAGAGGGCCAGCTGCGGTGGTGGCCAGCCGCGAGCGGGTGACCCACAGCTCTCCTGCGGAATGAGGGGCAAGCAAGCAAGCCAGCGCTCCGGCAAGCGAGGAAGTGGCAGCAGCATGCTTGTCGGGGCCACGATGCTTGCGAGAGAGAGTCTGGCCGAGAAGAAGACCCCTGGCTCGGAGGGGGCGCCCAGAAATAGCCGCGAGCATGGGGCCCCGCGCTGGGGACGTCCCCGCCGCGGCCTCAACTCTTGCTGCCCCGGAAATAGCCTTCGCTGCTGCACTCCGGGCAACGTCGACACTTCCGTCTCTACTGTTTGCCCCCCTTGCCGCGGCTGGTGCAGGAGAACACATACACACACTGTCGGCCACTCTATGGAGAGAGCCGCCAGTGGCTTTTCGCTGCTATTGCGTTCCTCCAGCGCGCGCACTGGCGCTGTCTGGTGCCTGTTCGATGAGTACAGCTAGTGAACGCTGCCATATCTGTTGAAGGCCTGCAGTGTATACCCTTGGAGCATGCGTTAGGTATCGCCATCGCATTTCTATGAAGCAATCGACTGCAAATGCAGCTATGTGGGTCTGATTCCAGAATCCATGGACGCGATAGCGTCCATGGATACGGGTGCGCTCTGATACGAAAGGCCCAGCATTGAGGTATATTTGCAAGATGATAATGAGAAAGGATAGCTGCGTTGAGCTGACTTGATTGTTAATGTTTCATTATTCATAAGCGGCAAGGCGATGTAGCCACCCCAACAGTACTGAGCCGCGTTCATTTGACAACGTGTGAAAGCGCTGCTGTTTTTTTTTTTTTTTTTGTCCTCAAACAGATATAAAATATTGTTTAAGTAATTGCACCGGTTACGTGCCTGTACAGTAGAAACGTGCAGGCACCTTACCTGTAAAGTAAGATGAAACGTGGGAGGGAATGTTGATACAAAAGTGTTGTGACTCAAAGGAACTTCGTCAACACAACAAACATGGCGTGCTGCCATGCGTTGCAGGCATCCAAAGTTGACTTTGGGCCCTGACGGAACGTCCTTGCGTCATATTTACAGCTCAGGACGACCGGCGTCGCAAGGTCGTCCAGCGAAAGCAGTCACGACGCCAGTTCCTCTCCGCGTGTTCGAGCTGAAAGCGGTGAAAGAGAGGGTAGTGTTGGCGGCGTTGCAACGTCTACTCCGCTTATCGCCGGACAGGCAACGTCTCGTCTGAGACGCCCTCTCAGTCGCGGAGCGCGTTGAACCTCGTTCCCTGGACGAGCACGGTTATCTTCTCAGCCCTTGCTGTCCCGATGACCGAAAGCGAAGCCCGAGTCAACGAAGTAAAAAGGCGACGGCTAAAGAGAGAAGAAGTAAAGGGAACCCTCTATATACTTAGGCCGGAAGTTGACGGGCTAGCACCCGCATTTCTGGCGCAACGGAAAGCGTCTCCTCTAGTTCAGCTGGCCGCGCGCACGCATTTTCCGAGAAAAACACGGTATCCCTGCAGCTCGCTCTAGGAGGCGGGTGTTGTGCGCGGCTTCGACGGCATCTCGTGCTTTCGCCGCCACAGGCTCGGTGGTTGTGCGCATGGGAACCGAAGGGCTGCAGTAATTGTACCGTGGTGACCCCGTCAGTGAAGGGGGCCTGCCCCCGTAGGACCCGACGCGCAGGGCATATGGAGGCGCGAGTTGTGTGAGCTTCTCCTTCAGGTAGTTGACCCAAATTTGGCGGCGGGACTCCCCCCTTTCGGTGCTGGCGGGGTTTCAGACGAGGAGCGGGCGGAAGGGTTGGCGGCTCCCCCGAAAATACCCGTCCTCGCTCCGGCAGCCGGGTGGTGGGGGTCGCGGCGTCGGTGGTGGGGGGGCCCCCGGGAAAGGGTTGTGCGGGAGAAGCGCGGCGCGGGGCGCGTCAGTCGTTCGTCGGCATGCCAGGCCGCCGGGCCCGGCCGCCGCCGGCTCCTCATCGGCGTTGCTCCCCATCATCGCCACCGCAGCGCTACCGCTCCAGCCACTACCGCGCAGGGAGAGCGACCTTCTTGGACGCACCAGGTGAGGAGCGACGGCCTCCGCTTGCGGCTTCCTCCTTGTGAGGAGCATTGCTCCGCCATGGACGTTGGCTGCGTTTGTGGACCGTGACGATCGCGTATTATTTATTTGTTGCTGCCGGCGATGTCCGTGTAGGTGCGTGTCCTTTATACGAAGGTTTGGTACAGTTTGCCATGCGTGGAAACGCACCCACCGCGGTGGTCTAGTTACGATGCTTCACTGCTGACCCGAAGGTCGCGAGATCGAATCCCGGCCGCGGCGGCCGCACTTTCGACGGAGGCGAAAATGCTAGAGGCCCGTGTATTTAGATTTATGTGCACGTTAAAGAAGCCCAGGTGGTCGAAATTTCCGGAGCCCTCCACTACGGCGTGTCTGATAATCATGTCGTGGTTTTGGGACGTCAAGCCCTAACTATTATTATTATGTGTAAAAATATGTACTGGAATCCGGGTTTCTGAGCAGTCTTACTTTCTCTTTCTTAACGACGGAACATCCGAGAGTATATAACGGAACCTTAATTCTTTTTCTTTCTGCGGGAAACGAACGTTGGCGAAGATGTTTATTAAATTGGAGGATTCAATCTTTGAAGCGGTACCCAAGTTCGTTTTCGGAAGAGGCATGTTTTCCCGGTCACACTACGGTAAGTCCGAGTGGGACACAGCCATAGGCGTGCGCAGGGTTCCCCTTCAGGGGGGGAGGGAAGGGGGCGAAAATTAATCACGGCCAGAGGCCCGTGTACTTAGATTTAGGTGCACGTTAAAGAACACCAGGTGGTCGAAATTTCCGGAGCCCTCCACTACGGCGTCTCCCATAATCATATCGTGGTTTTGGTACGCAAAACCGATTTAATTCGACTTGAGCAATTCGCTTGCGCTTCGACAGCGGCTAGAGTGTTGTGCGTTATATGTCGTCGTATGCACCGTTGTTGAGCTTCATGTTTCTCTTTCGAAAAGAACACCTTTTCGTACGTGTTGTATTTGCCGGTGGTAACCTTTGCCGCAGCGCGCGTCATTAGTTATAACCTTTTCGGGTCATCAGCTATCGCTGAGGCTCGTCGGTCGCGAAAGCACACATCAACGATCCGGCTTTAATGCTAAAAGCCAAATAGTTTGCAAATGGTGTCAGAAATCATGTTTTACTTCTTCTATCTCCGTCTCTCTCTCTCTCTCTCTTTACGTGAAAGTCCGTGGGTGTTAACAAAACGTAGCATTTACTCGTAAAACCTCCGTGCATAAAACAAATAGAAATAGTAGACAATAACTTCGAGCATGATTGGAGGACGCCAAAAAGAGGAAGGAGGAGTGCACGCAGTCGAATAGGAAGTGCGCAGGCGCAGTTCACTAATGGTCACAAAGGGCGCAGTGTATACGATAGAAATAAGGCCAAGGACGTGTTAGTTGCGTACAGCGTGGAATACGTTACGTTCAGTACGTAATGCAATAGCAGCTTTCAGGATTCTGGTAACGATCCGAACGCTTGTTGCCTATAGCTACCCTGGCGAGTGAGTTCCCGCGATTTAGTCGGAAGCATGCGAACTCTATCAAAACTTTATAAGCCACGACACGTGACCTGACGGCAGTATCGCTGTAGCACGCATCCTCGCGTAGCACGCTTTTACTTCTACGAGTCATCTTTAGGAGGCGAAGGAACAGTGTTCTATTCAAACTCTTGAGGCACAGTGTTGAAACAAGTTACGTGCAGTATATACGTGGCACGCGCACGCATTTCTCTTCAAGTGGCTTTATGCAGATTAATAGAGTCCTCGCGAAGCACATGCAGAGGCACTTTATTTTCACAAGTCTACGCGAGCTCGCTAAACATTATCTTTATATTGCGATGCGCTGCTTTGGACGGGCGTGCGGGTACACGTTGCTAGATTTCTTTTGCGAACACGATTTCATCTCGTGGGATCATGGTGGTAAAAAGAAGTGGTTGGTCCGCCGCCGCCCTTGCGTTCGCAAAACTTGCGGTGGGACAAAGGCTACTTGGTTCTTTTGGGCACTTCCGGTCGGGCTTCCTTCCGGTCAATTCACGCGGACCCAACTGAGATGCTCACCCTCCCCAAATCTCCGCGTCGTTCGTGTGACACCGTTTTCCTTCCAGATTTTTTTTTTTCCTTTTTCTTCTTTTTTCTTGCATCTTGGCTGTTGCGAAAAAAAAAAAACACGTGATCCAATCGTGCATGCCGTATTCGCACACATCAGCGGAGAAAGGCTTCATCAGATCGAACTGGTACTCATACGAAAACATTGTCAGCATTTCATAGTGACAAAAAAAAAAGAAAAAAGCAGATCTGAAAAAAAAAGCTATATGATGACAATGTCGATCTCGGCAGATGTTCCTTCCTAAAATTCTTGTGGCGCTAAACTCAGGAAGATTTTATAAGACATTCGTACGGTGCTGGTTGACATCGGACGGCCGCTTTTGTCTAACGTCTGCCTAGTAACTGGAAGCTACCTTTACGAAGAAAAGTCGATTAATAATTTCTTCTTCTCTGAATCAGTGTATGGCTGCTCGAACTATTCACGAGATGCCAGGAATGTCGCTGGAGAAACGAATACCGCTCTTTTACGGATGTTTGCGCTTCAGTATATAGTTCAAGGTGCAGAAAAAAGGTTCTTTAGAATTCTTGTACGTATGCACGTGACTGCCAGCTTGCCCTATATAGTCAACTTGCATGCAAGTCTGTGCGGAAGGTGTCAGTTTCTTTCCTTCTTCTACGGGCACTCCGTGCATCGATCGAGCGCTCATTGTTTTCTTTTCTTTGGAAGTGTTCTCTCCCCCAAGCACGATGAAGCGAAAGCTTTGGATGTACGATTGTTTTTCAATATAGATGTTTAGATAACGCGCCGTCCGCTACGCGCGCACTTTGACACCCAGATCTGTAGCAATCCTCGTCTTCAATCAAAGTTGGTCCGCAGCTGTTCGCGATGACGTCAGTGCGCGAAGAAATCCCGAACCACAAATAGCAAGCCGCGTCATTTTTTTTTTTTTTTCAGACTATAACGTGATTGCTGTTAAACGTGTGGAGACGGGACATGATTATCGAGAATACAACGTTGTGACGAATCACCGGGGGCGCGGTTTTTTCCATGCCACGGCTATCATGCGACGTATTTTTACGCGGACCTTAGTGACTCAATTGATTAGCCTGCTTCAAGTTTGTATAGGGCTTTGTGGCATCAATCATCAATTACGATGACCTTGATTTCCCGTCATGTTATTACCCAAAACGCTATTTATTTATTTATTTATTTATTTATTTATTTATTTATTTATTTATTTATTTATTTATTTATTTATTTATTTATTTATTTATTTATTAAACTGCGAAGTGAACTTTTTAAGGGCCTGAAACATGCGTACCCCTCCTTGCCTGTTCTTGCATAACTTGTTTGAATATAACTTCCAAAACGCAAGACAGAACTAATGATAAAAAATAAGAAGTGTAACAGGATATAAATGTACAAAATAAAAAGACAAACCTTGCAGAATTAAAAGAAATTGTCTATGTCAATTGACATAATTGGATGCAGTCCTAGAGCTAGATTACTCGGAGAGACGGTCATTGATCAGATGATTAAATCGAAAATACACAAACAACTAATCAAGAAAATTTTACTGATTAACGCTAAATTGCAAAACACACACTGCAATTTACGAATTGTCGCCCGTGAGTTTGCAGATCGTGTCCACACCTTGCGACTGAGTTTAAAGGAGACGCCACTTTCGAAATAATTTCCGAGTTTTGGGACGAGGTAGATTAGTTCGTGGGCGTTCCAGATGTACTTGTACTTTTGTGCTTAAATGTGTATATATATATATATATATATATATATATATATATATATATATATATATATATATATATAGCAGGGTTCATTAGGAATGCCGTCAGCTCTTAATTAATTTAGTCTATTCAAGCTGAATCACTATCAACGGGGACTAATAAACCACACGCAAATTTTGTGCAGCCAGGACATGAAGTGCCACAAGTAACACATTTGCTTTTAAAAATTCGTCATAGACAACTGAAACATTGGTTTGAAATTAAATGAAACAGTATTCCTGTTATAACAGCGGATGGCCGACGTAAGCCAATATTAGCGACAATTTGGCCACCTTCAGTTAGCGTTCTATAGACAACATCAGTCATAAGTTCAGCCAACGTTAGTTAACACCATCCGACAGTTTAGCCATCATTTGGGCAGCATTTAGCGCTAAATAGCACTTGCGAACGCTAGTTATAATCAGTCCTGGTAAAGTACGCAAGCAAACAGCGGTAGTTGAAAGCGGTCAGAAACTCTATAGTCGCACCCCGCTACGGGAAGTGAGTGGTGTAGCCGAGAAATACACGAAAGAACGTGAGCTGTGGCGTGTTGCTTTTCCATCTTAACACACATATATAGCGCACAAAAGGAACAAGGCGCACAGTATACGGACTCGGAGCCAGCGCTAACTTCCAACAAATGATTTATTTTACGAAGCAGACAAGTAAATAGAGAAACCAGGTAGCAACGCACGCAGGCGCATATGTACAAGATTAGTATATTTGAAACATCGATGATACATATGAAAGTCATGAAGACGAAGATAACAAAAAGTATAGCGAAAAAATATTTACGGGATTACTAGGCCATCCTGAAAAACCATCTTTTTCAAGTCACCCTTGGTATCACATTTAAAAATATAATTATTTTTTTGACAGCTCAATTGAAGGCAGTACCTCCAATTTCTATATTTATTTCTATATCTCTTCAGTATCTGTGTTTACTTGTCTGCTTCGTAAAATAAATAATTGTTGGAAGCTAGCGCTGTCTCCGCGTCGTACCTCTGTGTCTTGTTCCTTTCGTGCGCGATAGGTTTTAAGACGGAAACACGTTGTCTTCCGCTTAACGCGCGACGGCGGCGCGCTTCGAAAACCGCGACCTCTGGCAGTGGCTGCAGGCGCATCTCGGAAGGCGGGTTGCTTCGCGGCGGTCACGCGTCGCTAATCCCCTCGAGAATAAACAACGCCACGCCGGCGGCGCGATGCTTGGGAGGAGCCGTAGCGTGCGTCGACGCCGCCCCCAGCGCAGGGCCTCCGATCGACGACGCTGCGCACAGCGAGAGGAAAGGGGTCTCCACGAGTGAAGGGGATTGGGCGCGCGTCAAAGGGTTGCGCAGCGCGCTCCTATAAACAACGCGGCGTCAACAAGATGCACTGCGGCGCGCCTTTCCCAATGACGCGAGAGGAAGGACGCCGGCGAGCGGCGCTGATTCGGCGTCCAGCGACGGCGCGCGCAGGCGCCTGGCGTCGCGCCAACCCTCTCGGCTCGAGTCGCGCTCTTCGGCGACCTCCTTTACGTCGGTGTTGTCCGAAGGCGACGACGACGTCACGATGTCGACAGAGAGAATACGAGTTGCGCGTCGAGCGAGAGGGCGCTAGCGGACAGAACGCCTTCCACCGAGTTCTCACCATCGCGGAAACGTGGCGGAACAAGTGCGCAGCATACGCTAAGCGCATATACCTCGGCTCGGCGGCGTTCGCCGCAGCTGACACGTGGCCAGAGCGCAGATGTACAACAAAACCTATTCGCGGAAAGCTGCGCTTAGAGAATGTCATGATCATAGGTCGGCAAAAAATGTGGAGCTCACTCAGACTCACTCACGAAAGATATTTTACCCTCAGGGCTCACTCGGACTCAGACTCACCAAACTTTTCCTCATCCGGACTCACTCGGACTCAGACTCACTATAATTTTTCTCAACCGGACTCACTCGGACTCAGACTCACCAAAATTTTATTCACTCGAACTCACTCAGACTCAGACTCACGGCTCGATCTGAGTCTGAGTGAGTCTGAGTGAGTCGACTCATGAGTCCGTTAGCATTTAATTATCCTTTTTCTACCATAATGTCAATGCTCTTTAACGCCAATATCTCGCATAATCGGTGCGCTACTAAGCACCTTTTGATCTCGTACCTTCAAATACGAGTTATCTGAGTTTGCAGTTCAATAAGGACCTTTTTATTGAAAGTCATGACTCACACGAGATATTTTTATCAGTAACTTCCCGTGAAAAAGTTTGCGGCGGGAGGTCAAGGCACCTCCCCCCCCCCCTCTCCCTCCTCAAATCACGCCTCTGATCAATAAATATTGAGCTGACGTATGAACGGTAGCGCATTTAAGTATGCGGGAGTATACGAGAGTATAAATGTGAGCTGACATAGGGCTGATAGTAATGCTAAAGTTGAGTAGATAGGACCATAGGTCGGCAAAAAATGTGGAGCTCACTCAGACTCACTCATGAAATATATTTTGTCCTTAGGGCTCATTCGGACTCAGACTCACCAAAATTTTCCTCAACCGGAATCACTCAGACTCAGACTCACCAAAATTTTTCCCAACCGAACTCACTGGGACTCAGACTCACAAAAACTTTACTCACCCGGACTCACTCAGACTCAGACTCACGTCTCGATATGAGTCTGAGTGAGTCTGAGTGAGTCGACTCATGAGTGAGTTTGCCGACCTATGGTCATGATAGACGTATACGGTGGCTTGCGCACGGCTTCACACCACCGCGAAGAAAAAGAATATCAGACGAAGTGATTTATCTGCCATCGAGTTATTATAACCACTTTCCATGCCTTAGTACTACCAGCGTATATGTATACTCGACTACATGCTACTCTTCAAGAGAAGGGTAGAAGTAAAGAAATAATAATAATAATAATAATAATAATAATAATAATAATAATAATAATAATAATAATAATAATAATAATAATAATAATAATAATAGAACCGCTGATATCCTGCTTTTTGATCCTGTATACTTGTCCGAATGCACGAGTCTTCGTAACTATACTGGCTTTGTTACGATTGAACATTGTCTGAATAGGAATACGTACCAATGCCGTCAAGGTCGGTATAATCTTGTTGAATGTGTATGGCGAAACGCTTCTCGTATATATCCGCTCATCGAATGGTGATCGGCAACCAAACAATGGTGAACGAATGCGAGTTTATTATTTTGTTCTGTTTGTTTTAGTCTTTCTGACTTATGACCTGGACCAATTCGCTATATATACGACCCCCGTACAGCGTCTGGGTTGGCAGTACTTGAAATATATATATATATATATATATATATATATATATATATATATATATATATATATATATATATATATATATATATATATATATATATATATATATATATATGTCGAGAAAAGATGATTCTAGGTCCGGGTAAATATACGCAGTGAAACAGACGCGCGTACGAAGCGATTTATTGACGTTTCGGCCGCGGGTGATGAAGGCCGGACCCGCGGCCGAAACGTCAATAAATCGCTTCGTACGCGCGTCTGTTTCACTGCGTATATATATATATATATATATATATATATATATATTCGTACATTTTGTTCTTAATAAGCTGCCTCGTTCAACACTTGGTTTATTGGGCATTTATAGTGTGATCGCGAGCAGCTCTGCGTAACGTACAACTCATTTTCTCACTAACATAAGGCGGCGATGCAACTGACGAAAACAAGAAAAAAAAAGGAAAGAAAGAAAGAAAATGTGAAAATAACAGCAGACATTGTAATCCGACCCTAGAAACTATAGTGTTCTGGAACGATAGTGTCCGCAGAATTGGACGCGCTCTTCCGGGTTAAGGACGATCGGGACAACCCTTTCGTGTCGCGTCAAGCACTGCAGGAAAACACGGCCTCCACGAGTTGTCCGCGCTTGTTGTTGACAAAAGCACTCGATCGAAACCCCTTCTCTATGCTACCGCGAGCCGTTCGGCGGCGCTTATGCTGCCGGGATACATTGCAGCCACG
This sequence comes from Rhipicephalus sanguineus, assembly GCF_013339695.2. Classification (NCBI taxonomy): domain Eukaryota; kingdom Metazoa; phylum Arthropoda; class Arachnida; order Ixodida; family Ixodidae; genus Rhipicephalus; species Rhipicephalus sanguineus. The sequence goes on from NC_051177.1 coordinate 33,755,463, forward strand.
TTTAATCCACGCCCGCGCATCCCGAAAACAGGCGTGTGGCGTTGAATGGCGCCTGTTTGCGGCCATGTTTCGGGCCAGAAGGCCACAATGAGCCCAACTCAGCCCCCCCCCCCCCCCCCCCCCCCCCACACTCACACACTTTATTTTTTTCCTTGCTTCATCGAGCTGACTTTTGGGGTGGAAACCCCTTCCGGGCCGGCCGGTGGTCGTCGTATAGAGCAGCTGTTGCGAGCCGATAGAGACGGTCTGGTCTGGCAACAGGGGTCTGTTCAACAGCCGGAGCAGAGGCCACCACGCGGGGTTTCCCCGCTTTGCGGGGAAACCCTTCCGGCACGCCGCCCCCATTGAGCTATTTTTAAGGGGGGGATTCTGCACGCGACCGGTGGAGGCACGCGCACACCGGCTCTCGTGTTGTCCGTGCTTCATTGATTGGAGATGAGCTTCGCGATGCGTCCGTTTTCTCTCGCGCGCTAGCACACCCCTCTCTTCCTCACTCAAACACACACCTCCCAGGCAACGTATACTCCCGAACCGTGGTAACTACCCCTTTCACATTTATGGGGACGATCTGTGTCGGCTGATGCAGGACACGTAAATGACCGTTCTTGATGCTTCTCTGTTCTCTTCCTCCTGTCCCTCCCCCATCTCGGTCTCTTTCTTTCTTTCTTTTTCTTCGGAAAGAAACGTGCAATTTTCGGTACTTCTGACAGGGGGTACACCAAGGTGTTGCAGGCTGGCTCGATTACCGCTTCTTTTGTTAAGGGCTGAAGCTTTAAAAGAAGACACAGAAAAAAAAAAAAGAAAGACACGTGGTACTAAATGCGAATATAATCACCCGGATATTGTGCAAATCCCGTACCCTTTGGCTCTTAGGAAAGAGCGCGCAGAATGTAGGAGTCCTGTGTGCTGCATTGATTCTTTTTTCCTTGCAGAAGGGCACCAAATGACGAAGAGACGGGCAGGTGGAAAGCAGTTCATATATATAGTATGACCGAAGGATTAAATTTGCGTTAATGCGAAACTTTATCATGCGATCGGCGTTGCATTCAGGCTGAACATGCTTATAGTAGCGATGCTACATGCATATCCTTTCAATCTCTCTCTCTCTCTCTCTCTCTCTCTCTCTCTCTGTGGTACTGCTGCACTGGTATACACTGAGGCCACCATCACCACCTTCGACCAATAAATTTGGCTGATGCAGGTGCTGCAAGGGTAAAATACCCTGTGAAGTATAGCGTTGGATAAACCGATTCCTGTGTAGTAATACACCTCAATGAAATAATCTTACCTTCATATAATTCCATGTTCAATATGTTAGATAAATCTTATTATTGTCAAATATATCACCTTATGTATCACCTTATGTACCTGTATCACCTTATGTGTTTTACTGGATTCTATTGTTTCCTATGTTTCACATACTGTAAAGATTGTTCAACACTGTTTTTAGTCTTATTTCACAGATTTGTTTCGTATTGTTTTCACAGATTGCTCAACATTTTCTTTTGTACAATCCACTCTTGCCTATGGCTTGTAAAACAAGTTGGCAGTAATAAATAAATAAATAAAATAAATAAATAAATAACTGTGTCGCACCGCATAGCCACATAGCCATACAGACGCACGTTTTTGTACTTGTCGCGGTTATCTGTCGATATCAGATACGAGCCCATGTGTTGTATATCGTTTACTTTTTGACGACGAACAGCCCATTTCTATCGGAAAATTCGAAATGTACCGTTTTCGCCATACTATAAAGAAAAGCATACTTAACTCAAATACATGTGCCCTCAACTTGCTTTCACATATGAGGAAGCAAACGCGATCCAGTTGTACGATTTTCCAGTATGATGTACGCCTACAAACGTGATATATATATATATATATATATATATATATAAGAACAGATCATCTGTTTGGGGAGGGTGATACATGGAAAAGAAAGAGCTGGGTGGTGCAAGTTTCATAAATTAATACTCGTTCACTGCTTCACTTGGAATTTCGCATTCTTGTCAATCCACCTGTTGGCTCCTATTTTGTTACAGGACGACCGAACCCATCTTGGCGAACAGCGCCCGGCGTCACCGACAACATGTAAGTGGCACACGAGTCAAATCGTTTCACTTTCTACACCGATGCTTCTGAATGAATTTAGGCTTGTGAAAGAAGCAATATTTCGCTATTGTTCTGCGACAGGTATTCGAAGTGCGTATAAATGGTTGGCCAGTGGAGAAAAATAGAGCTCAGTGACAACGGCGGAGAGGATGGAGCGTAATGCCTTCGGCCTGATACTTGGTTATATTCTCTCCGGTTTTCTTGGTTATATTCAATCGATCATTATAGAGGTCGATGCTTATGGGGACGTATACAGGGGGACTGCATGCAGCTTCAACTGAAAAAAAAAAAGAAGGAATTGAAAACATTTGCTGTATTATTCCAGTCCAGCGCTTTCCCTCATTATCACCATGCAGCGCAGGAACTCTCCAAATGGGTGTAGTGCGACTCTGTGCCTGTCTGGGTATAGGGTAATGGCGCGCTCGTGTGCTGCGGTGCCACGGCTTAGAACTTTGGTCATATTACTAAAGCATGCATTACTAAAGCATGCATGTTATATCTCCTCCAAGCCTCATCAACACATCGGATACGTCCCTCTTAGGTTTTTCTACATACACCTCACTCGTAACTGAGGACCTCTGTACCGTGACCACGCTACTGGTGTAGGATGACAAGCGACGCCTCGCGCGGGTCACGGGGGAGGGTTTGAGAGAGGGGTATAAGTGAGCGTTGGCTTCTTCGGCCACCGGTGACAAGCCCGGGGCGAAGAAAGGGGCGGTCCGCACCGGTGACCCCTTGCATGGCTTCTACTGCTTGCAAGGAGCTCACGGGGAAGCAGGGGGGCGGCGTACGAGGATACGCAAAAGGAAGGAGTGGGGGGCGAAAGGGGGTTGGCCATGCCGCGTCAGCGCCGTGCTCGCCTCGCAGGGGAAAGGAGCTGCGACGGCGACCCGGGGCCGATCACGTGCGGCCGCGCTCTCCACCCCGTTCTCTTCCTGAGGCTCATTACCGAAAAACAAATCTTAATTAAGAGCGAGTCGGACAGCGCTAATGAATGGCTAATGAAAGCCGAGCGACATTTGCAATTCGGGCGCGCGCGCGCACTAACGAAGCTACTGCTGCTGCTGCCGGCTCGTCGCTCCTCTTCTTGGCGTGGGCGGCGGCGGCCTTAGCAGGAGGAGAAGGAGCATTTCAAAGAGCCTTAATTACACGCCTCCGCTTCATCTGAATACGACAAAGGGACGAGCTCGGGCCCGGGGCCCAAAGGAGCCGACATTTGCATGGCAAAGTGTCCGGCAGTCCGCGAAGGACGCTGATAATGATGGCCAACTTTAAGATATTAAAGCCCGATTACTGCTCTGGCCCGGAGAGCGCGCCCCTTTGATCGGCCAGCCCTGCTGCCGCTGCCGCTTCTCCGCAGAGCTCGCAGACCCCAAGGCGCAGCACGCCTCCTCTCCGGCGCACTTCACTGCGGAGGGAGCCCCGCAGCGAATTCGGTCTGCCGAGTTACGCGGGCTGTTTTATACTTATTTAATCTTTACGGGTGGCTGTCGCTTAGTGTGTCGCTCGTGCTCGGAAAGCGCCTCCGTGACCGGGTGATGCGAGGAATATTGAGGAGTATGAGCATGATGAAGGGTCGCCGCTTGTGCGCGATGACATATATATGACGCCCTGTCCGAACGCCGAAGAAATAACCCACGCGAGATTCGCTTGATTAAGCCGAACGGCGAGGCTACCGTGTTTTGCGAGCTTGTGTACTGATTATCGAAATCAAATTTATTTCAACAGCATTGTGATGCTGGGATCGCGATGAATGCTTTATAGGGTGTCTGCGGCCTTTATTTTGTCCGCCTATTTGAATATATACAGCGCCCGAACGCATTATCGCAGGATGGGCGGGGGGAGGGTGGAGGTGAGACGGGGTGACATTTCGAACCAGTTTGTGCTTTCTAAGGTTTCTAAGAGTGTATGATAATCAACCCTCCTCCAGCATGAGAAACGTGCATATGGTCTTGATTGCTATCCACGCATTTGTGCTGTTTTCATTCGTGGAACGTTTCAACTTGTGCTTTGTGGGATGTACATCAATGCACAGGAAATGGGTCTGTATATGCTAAAATACGTTACTACTGACTTTGAGTGCTCATGTTCGTTTGTCGCATTCGCAACTGAATTATGGCGGAAATGTTTCGTCTTTTTAAATTTTTTGTCGAGATTTTATTGCCCATGACGCCAGTTCGACGGTTTGTGAACACCACATCAATTTCGCATACCGTGCCCTATTTGTGCTGAAACAGTTCACAAAATTGCTCAATCTAGTTTGTAATAACAACAATTGAAAAGAAAAATAGGGCGATATATTCCTATATATTGTCATATGCAGCGGGATTTTCCTTGTCTTATTTTAATGGTGGAACAAAGAAATAATGTCTCACAGGTACTGTCAAGATATGTTACTAAGAAAAGAGTATATTTCGGCGGCACAGTTATAGATAATAGCGCCCGATGCGTTATAGTGATTCGCAGTTGGTCTTGCCGTGTGAGCCTGTCCGAGTCAAAACGTGCACAATTACGACAAGTTTGAAAGACTGCTTTCAACACTATAAAAACGTCAAGAAGCTTTTACAAACCTTTAAACTGCTCCAATAGACTGCGATGTGGCACGCCGTGGGCGAACTTGTAAAGTGTCCCATGGAATTGTCGTAATCTCAAGGCTTTCCAGATAAAAATTTTGCGTGTACAGTAAGCATCTTACACATGCTTGCTAAATTACTATATTAGCAGATAACATTGCATGCAGCTTTATGTTACGTACGTTGACATCAGTCATAAGCTTCAAGGGACTCCATGACATCTTTTAAACAGCTTCGTGCGCGTCTGTACTTTTGATCGTCCAGAGTATGCTCGTAGAATGGTTCGTCGTTTAATTCGTCACTGGTCTTCTATTATTATTATTATTATTATTATTATTATTATTATTATTATTATTATTATTATTATTATTATTATTATTATTATTATTATTATTATTATTATTATTATTATTATTATTCGTGGAAGCGGACCTTCGTGCAGAGGTACGCTTCCTGCGTGAGGAGCTGACGCGCCGCACGGCCGGAGTGGCAGTGAAGGCACCTGTGATCCCCCCAGCGCATGTGATCGTTGACCGATCAGTGACTTCCGAGCAACCTGCCTGCTCTGAACCACCTCTCTCCAAAACTCTTTCACCTTCGAATTCGCCGCCAGCTGACGTAGACACGTCCGAGCGTGGCAGTGTGATGCCTGCGACAGCCTCTTATGCAGCGGTGACTGAGGGGGAAAGAAAGAAGAAACCCGCCTCTTTTGGAGCTATGACAACATCGAATATATCTGTAGCTCAACGGCCACAACGGCCACAACGGCCACAACGGCCACAACGGCCAAAGGCCATTTTTGTTACGAAGCTGAGCCCGGACACCACTGTTGCTGACATCAAAAAACATATTGCTTCATTCGATCTGTCTGCCATCTCCTGCCGGCGACTTCAAACCAAATTTCAGTCCTATTCTTCGTTCTACATCGAAGTCGACAAGGAAACACTACAACGCCTGAATGACCCTTCGATGTGGCCCCTCGGATGCCTCTTCAAGCCATTTCGTGGGGAGCTGCGCGATGACATGCTTCATCCCTCTGAGCAAGTGACTGGAATCGAAAGTGCCGTGTATATAACGTAGACATATTCTACCAAAATGCTCGTGGTCTACGTACCAAGACACGAGAGTTTTTCTCTAATGTTCTTTCGTCTTCTTTTCCTATTATTGCTATTTCTGAAACCTGGCTAGGCACTGAAATTCCCTCATCTGACTTTTTTCCCCCGACCTACACCACCTTCAGCAGTGACCGAGATTTCAGTGAAACCAAACAGAAAGGCGGTGGCGTGCTGATTGCCATTGACAATTCACTGAAATCCGTTAGACGGAAAGACCTAGAAACTATCAAAGAATCCATTTGGCTAGAAACCAACCTTGAGCGCAGTGAAAAATTGTTGATCGGATGTTTCTATTTACCGCCCAGCATGTCCCCTGCCTCGTTTCATGATGTCATGTCTTCCATTGAACTTGTGGTATCTTCTCATAGTGGGCACAGAATTATTGTTCTTGGGGATTTCAATGCACCTGGAATTGACTGGAGCACGCTTACCTTTTCTCATTACAATCATTTCATAGAGAAAAAGTGCAGCCTGCTCTTGGACTTTTTGGCGTTTAATTCCCTACTGCAACATAACTCAGTCGTCAATTCCAGTGGCAACGTCTTAGACCTGTGTGTGTCAAACGATCAACCCCTTGAAGTTTCCCGCTCCGACATCTCTCTTGTACGTCCGGACAAATTCCACCCACCACTTAACGTAAGATTATCCGCATCAGCCGAAACAACGAGCTTCAGCAGTTACGTAAACAAATCTCCGAGATTTGCCTTCAAGCGAGGCGATTACACGGGCCTCTATCATCACTTGTCTACCGTTGAGTGGTCACAGGTTACTGACAAACCAAATGTTGATGAGCAGGTTGATCGGTTTACGGAGCTTGTACTGAGCAGCATGCGTAATTTTATTCCCCAATATACACCTAAACAACGTAAATATCCCCACTGGTTCTCATCTGAACTTATCAGTGCACTGAAGCATAAAGATCAGCGCACACAGGAAATCTAAATGTTCTCCATCCAGCGAGTGGAAGGAAGAGTTCAGCTTCTTTCGAACTCTCTCTAAACGCCTATATAAACGGGATCATAGTTCGTATATTGAATTCTTAGAAAAAAGCGCCTCTGACAGGCCGGCTGAGTTTTGGAAGTATGTACGTAAACGGTCCAGCAAAAGCGGAGAGTCCTTCAGACTACTGGACTCAAATGGGGTAGAAGTGCATGCCGTCGCTGACTGTTTTGCCACGCATTTCTCATCCGTTTATAAGGCCTCAGACTCTAGCACTGATATCAGACAACAGCCCAAGGCGGTTAGCTCATCCAGTGCTTTGTCGCTGGATGAAAATCTTATCTGCGAATGCATTAAGCGCTTAAAACCATCCTTATCATGTGGGCCAGATGGCATCCCCTCCGCCATACTAAAAGCTTATGGTAGTATATTTGTCCCAGTACTGACTACGATATTTAATAACTGCCTGGACACTTCCACATTTCCTAGCATGTGGAAAACTGCTCGTGTTTTTCCAGTATTTAAGTCGGGCTCTAAAACAGATGCTTCTAATTATCGCCCGATTTCTCTACTATCTGCCACATCAAAGATTTTCGAGCTGGCTCTTCACAACATATTGTCTTTTAGTGTGAAAAACTCACTGATTCCTAATCAACATGGTTTTCTCACTGGCCGCTCAACTACCACAAATCTTGCTAGTTTCATGACGCAGATCTCCACACCTATTTCTCAGAGAGGACAGGTTGACGTAATTTACTGTGACCTGAGCAAGGCTTTTGACGTAGTCAGCCACACACTGATTATGGTTAAACTTGCGCACTTTGATGTTGACTTGTCAGTTGTGAATCTCCTGCAGAGCTATCTGCTCAATAGATATTGTTATGTAGCCGTAAATGGCCAAACCTCTTCTTTGTATAAAGTGACTAGTGGGGTCCCTCAAGGGTCGGTATTAGGCCCACTCCTATTTTTAATTTACGTTAATGATGTTTCTTTTGCCATTCGTAATTCTTCTTTCCTCTTGTATGCCGATGACATCAAGATTTTTAAGGAAATTCATTCAGTTAACGACTGTCGCTTGCTGCAGTCAGACTTGCGCTCTTTTTCCGAATGGTGCAACGGTAATAACCTTTCTCTGAATACCTCGAAGACAAAATTCATGTCTATCACTCGCAAAACATCTAGCGTGTCATTTCAATACTCTGTCAATTCTGTGCCGTTATGCAAGGTTTATGAAATCAGTGATCTTGGTGTTGTTGTTGACAGCGCGTTAAACTTTTCTTCTCACGTTAAGCGTGCTGCTATGCGGGGCCTTCGTTCTCTCGGATGTGTTTGTAGAATATCTCGAGAATTCAGGTCTCCCATGGCCCTACACAAATTGTACACGGCAATATGTCTTCCGCAACTTGAGTATGCGTCCGTGATATGGAATGGCATTGCTCAATCCAGCGGTAACACCATTGAACGAGTCCAGAAAAAATTCCTCAGCATATATAACCATCGCTTTGCTAAAAAGGACTCTGGATCTCGTTCAAATACTGCTGAATTATTATCACTGCCATCACTTCACTGCCGTCGAAATCGCTCTGATCTCTTATTTCTTTACAAGCTAGTCCACGGTATCATATCCTGCCCTGTACTTCTCAATTGTGTAAATTTTCGAATTCCGCGTAAGTTAACCAGAGAGAACAGACCGTTTCATGTACCCGCCTGCTTCTTCCAACACTCTACCGTCCACAGAATACAAAGTCTCTATAATGTTAATTTTCTTGATCTTGACGTTTTTCATAGCCCACAATCATTGTTTTCATCCGAGCTTTGCACTGTTTTGACATAGTGTGGCACAATGTACAAAGTCTTCCCTTCTCAGTCTTTCCACATAGTTGTATATATGCAATCTAATTTTTTATGCCCCGTCAATATTTCTCGTGTTGTCTTATTTTACTCCTCCCCTTTTGTGTCCATTTCTCTTTGTGTACGTGTTTTTGCTCTTTTTATTTCTGAAAACTGTCTGTATTGTATTGTTTATTTTTATTGTTTCTTTTTGCGTGCGCCAGCACAAAGACCTTACGGTTGTTCCTGGGCACGTTAAATAAATGATTGATTGATTGATTGATTGATTGATTGATTGATTGATTGATTATTATTATTATTATTATTATTATTATTAGTAGTAGTAGTAGTAGTAGTAGTAGTAGTAGTAGTAGTAGTATAGTAGTAAGAAAGCCTAACGTATTGTTAGTTTGTTACTGAGTCTAACATCGGTCTCTTTTATATCTATAATCTTTTTTTAACATGAATTAACCACTTGACACCATAAAAATAAAGGAGATGATTTTAAGGTTATGACTTCTCTGATGTCTCTCTGGTGAAATGTCGTCTTTCTCGCTAACCGTCGTGTTGCGTGGGTATTCGCTTTCATACGTTCAGTATATCTGAATACACTTGCTGGTAACTATCTGTATTTGAAATTGCATTTAGATGGTTATATAAGTATCATGAGTTACCTGGCGTGATAAGGCATATTCTCCTTGTCTTGTTCGAAGACTACAGAGTTCGAAAAAATGCGAAAGCCAAGCTGAGTGCCAGATTACTTGATGTCAAACTTGGCAAATTTCAAGAAACGGTGCACCAGTTCTCCTCAAGCTCTTGCTCTGAAGCACCGCCCGTTTGCTCAGAAGAGTGTCTTTCACGCTCACTTGGACGAGATGAAACCTATCTGTCAATACTGCGAACTCTCTCACGCGTCGGCACACGCAGTCGAGTCGAGTTTGCTCTGCAGCAAGTCGCACCGAAAGAAGCGAGGCACCTCTTCGGGGTTTATGCGAACAAGACGTGTCCTATCCGCACGCACACAATACTTGGCTTGGGTAAAAGAGGAAGGGGGGAGAGGGGGAGGAAGATACATTGGCGAAAGAAGATCCGCCGGCCTTCGCGCGCTTTCGTTTTCGATTTTGGGCGTATGGTTAATATATATACCTGCGAGATACGCCAGCGTTCGCGCATTGACTTTCGACTCCAATTAAGCGAGCTGGAGCCTTCGGCCGTGCGTCGATCGGACGGCGAACGGAAGCAGCGGCGAGGCGCTTCTAATAGTGCGGTTGACGCGGCTCCCAATATTTGCCCGGTCAAAACAGGGCCGAGCCAGCTCTCCTCACGGCCGGTCTGTTGGCGGGACGCGGCCAGGTCACGTTATACTGCACTCTTCGCCGTCTCCAGCTCGCGAGAGACAATGGCTCTAGGGGTGTAATCAAGTGCAGAGGGAGCGCGGAGTAGCGGGCTTCGAGGAGCCGCACTCTCTTTGTCGGTCGAAGGAAACCTGTGGCCGAGGTGAAGACGACAGAAACTTAGGCAGGGTAGGTTTGTGCAAGCCTGTATAGCCGTCTGCCCTGCAGGTGTGCAGGGCGTGTCAAGCCGCCGCCGGTGACGCAGGTGCCGAAAGAAAGTTCGAGCAATAGAAATGTCTTGGGTTGTGCGCTTCAACATATATTGGCAAGAGAACATGAAAGAGTTCGTGTGTGTGTGTGTGCGTGTGGCATAGATAGATAGATAGATAGATAGATAGATAGATAGATAGATAGATAGATAGATAGATAGATAGATAGATAGATAGATAGATAGATAGATAGATAGATAGATAGATAGATAGATAGATAGATAGATAGATAGATAGATAGATAGATAGATAGATAGATAGATAGATAGATAGATAGATAGATAGATAGATAGATAGATAGATAGATAGATAGATAGATAGATAGATAGATAGATAGATAGATAGATAGATAGATAGATAGATAGATAGATAGATAGATAGATATAGAGGGAGGGAATGGGTATCAAGCAATCATGCCTGGGCGGAGAGTTTTGTGATCATACTAAGCATGTGGGATATTCTTCGAAACTCGTGTCGAAACTGCCTAGGAATATACAAAAAAAAAGATAAACGACGTGTCGCAGTTTGACTTCATAAACGCGACCATTCACGCATATATAAAACGAGGGATCGTGTTTCGATGTAAAAAAAAAATAATAATAATAACCGCGCCATGCCGGCGGTTTAATATAGTCCGTTGTTTCCAACGCGCGATGGTGTGATTAAACACACGCGCGGTGGCGTTCTCCTCGGGGACACACCGCCGTAACAAACGCCCTGCAGGTTCAAGCTGTCACGTTCAGGTGTCTTCCCGCTTGGTTCGGTGCGCGATTATGTCCTTCGGGCCGGCTTCTTTTAAAGTTTTAAAGTTAAGTTTTTTTTTTTACCCGCACTGCCACGATATTCATCCATTCCTTCTCTTTATCCCTGTGCTCGTCATGAACCATGTCAGCACGCGACGACTTCATTAGGAAACTCTCGCTCTGACGCTTCGTATACGTCCCTTGGGAGAGGCGCTCGTGTGCGCTTCCCGCGCGGTGTTTGTTTTGTTGCTTCGGTAATCTCGACCTCCTTAATTCGCATTCTTTTTTTTAAATAAGCGTGGCCGCAAAGTCTGACGCGTTTTGTTCTCTCTTCCGAGATTACGCGCGTGACAATGGATCCTAATTACTTTCTTACACACTCCGGGGACTCACTGTAAAACAATGTGTTTTTTTTTTTTTTTTCGGCGCGCCTTTGTTTCTGCGTTTCGATGCGCGCTGCACCTGGTCAGACTCTATAGGGTCCCGTACGGGGCTGGCTGTTCGTTGAGATATCCAGCGTTGTTTGTGTTAAAGCCCACGCTGCCCTTGCTTGCTCTGTCCCGAGGGCATAATTTGACGAACGTACACGAGCCATGCATCGGGAGCTGAATTGTGGGCGGCGGATAATTAGCAAGGCCAGCAAACTTTACCGTCTTTGTCACAGGCAGCTCCGAAGTATAGTTTCTTTGTGCGCATGAGAGTGCGCATGCAGGGTTCCCCACTTGAGGGGGGGGGGGGGAGGCAAAGATTGGTCGCGGCCCACCCGCTCCCCTTGGGCGAGACAGAAAGACAACATGCGCTTCACAATGGATGAAAAAAAAAAAGAAAATGACGTCATGACATGCTTCTCACGATGACCCGCCTTTGGTCCCTGGCTTAGCTGTAGTGAATATGGGAAGTAAACAGTTCTTGGAATGTAACATCAACATCAGGGGCCTTCGCCCGCCATTATCGTCAAAAACCTGCGTGTCCATAACCCGGCTCTTTAAACAATGACGGGACAGGTCCGACTTAGTAAAAGTATGGGGCAGACTTTGCGCGCTCCGCTTAGATAAAGGAAGGGGAGCGTACCCCCCCCCCCCTCCCGTGCGCACATCCATGTTTGCGCAGTATATCATTCGTTCATGGAACACGAAGGCACTAGAAATACGGATATTTCTTAGCTCAGGCTTGTTACTGCCACGGAGTTCCTATTGCTTTGTATACGGCTCTGGAAGAGCGAGAACAAGGGTTCAAATCCCTTTTATAGACCTTTCAAGTAGTGATGCTGTCCCGTGAGACTGGCAGACAACAGATGTTCCGCGGTCAACTCTTATCTGGAAATGTACACGCAGTGCCTTCACACTTATTGACACAAATGTCTTACCTGCATTACACTATAGCTGTTAGGTACTGCGGGCAAGCACAACTACGGGAAAGATGGACGCTGCTGTTTGGCGTGACGTGGCATGAGGGATCGCGTATGCACATCTCCCGTTTTCTGGCGCGTCCGATGTATACAGTAACGGCCGGAGAACGAAAGTTTGAGCAAATGTAGAAGAGCTCTGACCGGTCTGCAGTTCGCAAATCACCTAACATAAGTAATGCGAGTTCGAAAAGGGGACACAAATTGGGTCGAATGTCTCTGTGGGTGACAGTCTTTATATTTGCAGCTGCCGTATTTTCCAACAGTTCCAGAAGAGCTCACGGAACGATGTTTGTTTTTGTCTGGTCAAGTGCTCACATGCTGCCATCTAAAGATCTAGTGCTCTCTGGCCATCACAGGCCCTTGCGCCATTAAGCACCGTATGTCATCATCGTCATTATCATCATCATCATCATCATCATCATCCAAGCATTCATGCAGGAGCTATGGTATGGATCCATTCTGAACACCACTTTATGTAGCGCAAATGGAGAGCCACTCCGAACGTTTCGCGCGTATGCCATATGGAGCATTCCAATGACCGGACACGCCTTCACTGAAGGGTTTTCGTACGAAGTTTCAGAAGCTTAGGCTGTACGGGTAACAAACGAGATGTCCAATCAGAGCGCCGCGCTCTGCCTTGTTCCTTTACACGCATACAGATGGACGCATATGCAGCCGCGAGGGGCGGATCGAGGTGAGTTCGGTGGCACAAAGGAGGCGTTAGATGAAACCACTGTTCACGGTCCGAGCCCGTTGGAGCCGAACTGAGTACACACGTCCCTCCCTAAGTAAAACAAGCGAACAACGCCCGTCGTGGTCAAGAGGCCGAGGGAGCATAGCAGCGCAGATAGGCCAATATACGAACCCGTGGCCCGGTCACCGTTTGACTTAGTTTTGCTCCGTGAGCTGCGTTGAGGGGTTCGTTGTCGAAAGGGGGTGGGGGATATGACCAAGCGGTCTTTCAGAGAGTTGCACGTGATCCGTCGCGCAAGAACGGATCACGTTACCCGTCCCGCCAACAGTCAGCTGCCCATCCGGCGGTTGATTCTGGGTCAGCGTGTCCGGCGGCGGCTGGAGCGAAGCTTGGCCCACTGAGGTGGGCGGGAAAGGGCAAAATAATAATAACCGGGGGGGACTACAGAGAGAGAATAACGGTGAGATGCAGAAACAGGGAGTGTTGTGGCTGGCCCATGGGTGCTTTGTGGCTAGCGCGCGAAAGCTTCACCTGGGGAATGGGTGCAGGGGCGGTGTGAGCAGTGCGTCCGCTCCTTTGGTCACGCGCCGTGCGATGCGCCAGTCTTATTCGTGGTTATGTATACGTGCGCCGGAAAGAGCTGATCCCTTCACCTGGATTTTTTTTCTTCTCTTCGGTACAGACACAGCTCTTTTTTTCTTTTCCGCTTTCGGCGGCGGTGGCACTGCAACCCTGGGTCGCAGCTGAAATGGCGCGCCGTACACGTCAGCGCATGTGTTCATGTATGTCGCATCCGGTGACCCCATATTTGTGGGCACAGAGGAATTTCCACAGGGCCCTCTATCGACATTCGCACTTGCTTACGCTGAAGTGTTGGTTGTCTTCTTGCGTATTTGGTTGCTTCGTTTGATACGGGACTGTCACTCGTCCCGTTAATGGGGTGGCAATCGCCGGGCAGATTTCAAGGGCTGACGCATCGGCCTCCCGAAACGCACCACGAAAGCGCGGACAATTAGAGTAGCTCCTTTTAGTGCGCCAGCGAACAGCGATTGTCGTTCAAAGACCAAGTCAGAGCCACAAGAGTTGATAACACAAACGAAATATATTCTCAGTTAAGGCAGTACGAACATCGCACAAACATGCACACTCGGCTGATACCAATTACAACTCACAATATAACTCGAATGGTGTTTAAAACAACGAGAACAAACAAACGAATCGCGCTACAAATGCAATCTCATGCATTACAAACTATTCAAGAACACTTAAAGTATTGAATATTCACCAAACGTATCCAATCCACAGTTCTTGAAACGTAACTTGAATGCTTTTCTTCCAGCGAACACTCACGCAGAGCGACTATTACTCTCGCCAGAGTTCTTGAACTTCGTGAGGGAGTAGTGGAGAGTTAGCCGCGGAACCTACTCTTTCCTTGAAGGCAGAATAAAAGAGACCGCGAACTCTCTGCTACAAAGATGGAGTTCCCAATCCACGGAACTCCCGCGCCGACGTATCGTGAACAAGTATTCATGCTAAAAGGTACTCATTCTAAAAATACTCACCAACTATAGCTTAGCTCTCTGCTATTCTAAGCGTGAACAGGGTCGGGAACTCCCTCCTAAGCAGACGAAGTCAGGGGCGTAGCCAGAAATTTTTTTCGGGGGGGGGGGGGTTGAATTACCCCCCCCCCCCTTGGCTACGCCCCTGGACGGAGTACAAACTAGCTCGAGCTTCTGGCCGACGCCGCACAGCGATATATAACTGTCTCCTAACCATAATCCTCCGAGCAAAGACGTCACAGATGTCACTTTAATCTGCAAGTTAATAGGATAACTTTCAGTAATAACAAAAGAAAGTGTTTGTGACCGTCAACCGTTGATTTCTGGTACGCCAACAGAGACAGCTTCGAAGTTTCTAACATCGGCAACTTCTAACGCATCGCCAACTTAGTTTGCGACACAAACTAATTGCCACTGGAATAAGGTAGACACTAAAAGTGGTATTGTAATAAAAATAAAAAGCCGTGAAAAAAAAAAAAAAAAAACGTTTGGCTGGAGGAATCGAACCTGCTACCCTCACATTCTCAGCCGAGGTCTCTACCACTATATACGCCATGCTCTTTTTTTTTCTTTCTTTCATGGTATTTATCACACTGAATATTAGAGTGCACAATAAGAGCACAAATAAATCAAACAAAAGAACACTGATCACATAGCGACAATAAGCGCTCAAGCGTTACTATATAAGGACACACTCGATGGCTAGCACAACGTGCAGTAGAACAGTGAGAGTTCTTCACATCGTGTTATATTGGAAAGGTGGTGAGGCCGAGCACCTCACCAAGAGGGGTACCAGTCCGGTCTAAAGTCCAGGTCGTCATAAATGTCCTTTAGCTGAATAGTCATGCGAACGAAGTGCATGCTTGAAGAAATGGTGGGTTCTGCGTTACGGTCCTGCATACGTGTCTTCCATAAGCTATGCATACCCATGAGGAAAAACATATCATATGGCACTTCATCAAGCGATGTTGGCATAAGATAACGTATGGTGTGTGAATTAATGAAAAAAACTTTTCTTCAGTGCTCTATGAAGGACATCCCAGAACAGAATAGCGTCTTTGCAGCTTACAAAGTACGCCATGCTCTTTTGTTTTTTCTTTATTGCAGCATGTAACGTTCATGCAGCATGCAGCGTGTAACGGTATATATATATATATATATATATATATATATATATATATATATATATATATATATATATATATATATATATATATATATATATATATATATATATATATATATATGTACACACCATGCTGCGTTGCCATATTCTGTGCAAGGAGAAAGAACACATCGTATTTTAAAAATCCCGGTTCTATTGCTAAGAACCGAATCCCGCGTGATGTAAGTGGGAAATTTTTCTTAAGTGTTCTTTGTAGATCATCCAAAAAGAAAAATGCGTCCCAGCAATTGATAACGACGTGCTCTACGGAATCTGGTTTTCGACACAGTAAGCAACTGGATCCCCACGGTAAAAAGTCGCCTCTTTGCTCTCCACGTTTTAACCGGCAGCGTATCAGTGTACGTAACTTAAAAAAAAAAAGGAGTTTTAACTCCGGCTGGTACGATCATTTTTTTTAACTCTCTTGAAAAGGTCTTTTCCTTGGCCTCCACTCTACATGGATCGGTACAAAGTAACAGGAAAAACACTTTCAATCAAATCTCTCGTCAAACGCTTTCGAGTGACATTATAGACAGATAATCCAAACTAAATCTGGCAAATCTAAAAGTCGAAACAACGTCTCTCAGAAAGCTACTGACATCATAACGGAGCTCATCATTTGAAGTAACAATAAAGTTTGGCAAAGCTGATGCAAGCCTGATTTGAAGGAACGTCTGTAAAAATGGGTCGCAGTGGTCACGTAGAAAAAGAAACCTTGAATGAACTTACCTCAAGAAAAGGTGCGGTAAGGATCTCTCTTTAGTCTTAAAAAAAATGTTGTTGCGGCTTGTCTGTTCATACTGGGACTGACATACGTAAACGGCCATAAGCCTATATGAATCCTCCGATCCTAGAGCATGACAGTACTTGCAACAAGTAGACCAACCGCGATACCAAGAAGACGTTGCATATTGTCGCGTGTGCCAAGACAGATGTATCACGTCCTCTCCGTTTCATGCGTCAAAACAGAGAGTTCTTTGGCTTTTTTTCAGCCCACAGGTCATCGTTTTTTCCCGATATTTGTCTAGTGGTACACCGAGATGAGTATTAGGCTTATTAAACCATTTCACTCGTTCGTGGACCGCTGGGAACACTTCCAAATTTCCATGCCATTGACCGGCACACTTGCCCAAGTTTACAATGCTACCGGTAGCATCACAAAACCTTCGCACAACGTTCATGGCAATGGTTATACGCTCTCCTGATTGCTGCAAAATACGGCACCATCATCAGCATATGCTAATATCTTCACCTCACACGCTGCTAAATGAAAACCTTGAATACTTGAATTTTTTGTTATGGCGACACAGAGGGGTTCTAGGTACAAAGCAAATAATAATGGTGAAAGTGGGCAACCTTGCCTTACAGATGAGCATACATATAATTCTTTGAGTTAACTGGTGGTTCACAATTAACTTTGTTCAACAATTGTCATAAGCCACTTTAACACCCTGGAGTATCACAGCCAACGCCAACATGTTCTAACACCTTAAACAGAATGCTATGACAAACTAGGCTTTCGCTTGATGAATTTGCAACATTGCAACTCTTCTGAAGTCAGCGTCACAGCACTCTAATATGCTTCGTGTTGTATGAATATTCGTAAAAATTGATCTTCCTTTTATTCCACAGGTTTAGTGTGGGCCAACCAGTGTACATATATGATTGTTTTCAACCGCATCACTACAGCTTTCATTAGTATTTTGTAGTCAGCATTAGTCAACGTTATCGGCCTATAGCCTGACACATATTTCCGTTCTACAGGGTCTTCCCTTTTCGGGACCAGCACGGTATGCGCTTTCTTGAATGAAGGTGGTAGGCCACATTTGTTAAGAGATTCAGCGAATACCTTTTGCAGTAAAACGGCCAATTCTGTCTTAAAAGCTTTGTAAAATAATGCCGTTATTCCGTCTGGGCCAGGAAATTTTCCGTTATGCAGTCTATAACTGTTTCTATCTCCGCCGCAGTTATATCAGCCGATAGACCTTCTGTATCTTCAGTACCAAGTGTTGGCAAGGAACCTAGAAAGTTTCTTTCAAAACTTTTTTTTTAATTAGGGATACGGTTAGAAAATAATTTGCGATAATATTCAGTAAATGCATACTTTATGCCTCGCGGTTCACTCGTTAACTTGCCATTATATTCGATTTCTGTGATGTCTTTAGCACGCGCATACTTCTGTAGCCAAAAATCGTTGACTAGGCGTTTCATTTGCGAGTAACGTGTCAGCACAAGCCCTTAGAACCGCACCTTGATATTTTGCGACATCGATAACCTCGAATTTGTTTTTAATGTCTCTAATAGCGTCACCATACGCTCCAGGATTTTCTGTTCCGGCTTTGCTGCATTCCTCAAGTAAGTTCTTTGAACAATTCTCTTCAGCTCATTCCTCGTATCGGATTTCTGCAGCTCTTTCCATGGCGCCCATCTTTACTGTAGATTTAAATGATTCCCAATTTTCCGACCCGTTTGTAAACGCTCGAGTGCTAAGTTTGTGGAGTTCTTTTTGGATGCAACTGACAAACTTATCATCGCTAAGTAGTTTCACATTTAGCTTCCAGAGATCCCAAATGCACGTCTAGGAACTTCCTTTTTGCCTATGGAGAAGACAACAAGTGAGTGATCACTGAATGAGACTTGCTCAACACCATATATACCATCACATACATTTGCCAGCTCTAATACCACATAAGCTCTGTCTAATCTTGCGTGTCTGGAACCCTGAAAATGTGTATAATGACGGTGCAATCCTCCTTAAGCAAAGAAAGCAACATCCTAAAGCGAATCTCTTTCAGGTAATTAGCACTATATCGTCTTTTAAATCCAAGTAGCCATTTTCATCATCTGCACTGAACACAGAGTCAAGGACAACGAGAAGCCTATTTGTGTCGAAATAAGGGCGAAATTCCAGGACGCGGGTTTGTCGGCGCATGCACGCAGATTAGATCTGAACTTTGCCTCCTCATACGTAAAGTCGCACAAAACAAACCTTCCGCACGTTTCCTCGGCAATGCCTAAACATTCTCTTAATAAATATTGCACACCCTGCGGAAGTACCTACTGCACACGTTATAACGCACACTGAACTGAGCGACATTCTCACTTTCCACCTTTGTCGATTGGACAGCAAGTATGTCAAAGTCTTTTTTCCTCACTGAGACGCCTGGCTTGACACTGCTTACGCCTTGCAGCCGATCCCCGCACGTTAAGCGTGCCTACTCGGATTTGTGCAGACAGACGCGTCATTGTCAACACAAATGAACCGACATATACGATTAGCTCAACGCCGAACGCTCACTTTCTGCGTCGTTCGCCGCGCACAGGCGACGAGGACGCCGATCGAGACATGGCAGATGTATTGCCCTTTTCCATGCTCTTTTCGCTGCTGGCTTTGAGCGACGGACGCTCACGGCGTTGCTGCTTACGGTCGGAGCCGCCCTCGTTCAGCGTGGTTCAGCGTGGAGCCGCCCTCGTTCAGTCCGAGGAAGGACGCTATAGCGTCCTTCCTCGGACTCTTCGCCGACGCCTCGCTGTCCTCCGCCAGGTCGCAGCGTTCGTGTTCCTCTACCGTGTCTTGAGTCATCTCCTTGTCGGCGGCCTCAGGCTATCCCGGTGACTTCCCAGCACACTCCCTTACAAGTACAGAGTCGCTGTAAAAGATGCGATAGCTCGTCCGCAGTCACGCCTCCTTTCAGGACCAACCACACAACTCGCGTTGTAGATTCTGCACACTCGAAGCCAGGAACGTGCCACTCGTCAAGGTTCGCTAAGAAATGCTTCGCATTTAAAAGTTGTGTGAAAAGCTTAACTTCACCAAGTAGCAAAAAAGATTTTCTTGAGGCATTCTTCAGTAAAACACAAGCCTGAAAAACCATTTCGTGTCATCGTATCAGAACATGGCACGTGGCAGAAATGTGTAGCGTTGTTCTTGCAAAGTAAGCTTGGCCTTTTAGCAGACGACCCGTTTCTGGTAAAAAATTCGGGTCAAGTTCTGGATTTCATCCGACCCCGTTCTAATCAGCACATGTGCGCATTTTCCATTGATGTGAAAGACTTGTATTATTCGCTGCCTCATGAATCACTTCTTTGTTGTGTACAAGAATGCATTGACAAGTTTGGTAGTATAGCGTTTCAGAACATACTGGTGTGCCGTCAAGTAGTTTTTTAGAACTCTTATTCATTTATTTGAGAGCTACCTTTATCCAATGGGACGGGAAACACCACATTCAAAAGGAGGGTATATGCATAGGGTCATGTATTGCCCCAATGTTAAGTGACTTGATTTTAACCAAGCTTGACAGAAGCGTTTCCGGCGACCTATGTGACAAGAAAATCACACGAATTTTTAGATTTGTTGACGACTTCCTCATTGTTCTTGACTGTGACCCCACGTCCTGTGCCCTAGACATCCTAAATTTTATCAAGGAACGGTTTAAACCCCCCTTGTTAACTTACGATTTGCCAACTAACATCACTCTCAGATTTTTAGCCTTTACTTTTCACCAAGACCACACCTGTTGGGCGTACCAGCCCAGGAGCAAAAAAACCTCTGCTTCCGTAACACTCCGCCCACACAAAACTCGTTAAAAGAGGTATTGTAAACTTGTGCTTTCGCAATGCATTACAAAAGTCTTGCCCACATCTAATGGCCGCTATAGTTTTAAAGAGCAAACAGAGCGACTTTTGAATGCCGGGTACCTCTCTCACATACAGGTTTCAGTCGCGGAAAGTTTGGTCAAGAAGCTTCAACTTTCGGAGCAAGCCCTCCCACATGTTGAGCCAGTAAGGCCTCAGAGGCTTGCTGTAGTCCCGTATGGAGTCTCCCACAACTTGAAAAAGTGAAGCGTGTCGTCACAGAAGTAGTTTATTGTTTATAGTGCATTGGTATATGAGAGCTCGTAAAATGTCTGTTTGGCAGATATAGTACCGCTTGATGTGGACGCATCTCACTCACGTTGATGCCTAGCGGCACATCTCCGTACCGACAACTAACGCCCATGATCATGATTTAACCCTTGCGGTAGCTGAAGTTCTTAACATATACGTGGTCACCGCGTGAATACCGCGCAAAGATGGCATCAACAAGCACATAATAAACACTGATACTCCATATGCACTCCTTCAAAGCGTCGTGAAATGCGAAGAGAAATGCTATGCGCGTCGTGTCTTCCCTCTAGCCTGGCCGTTACTTCTCATATAGGCGAGCGGGGAACGCGGTGCGACCGCCAGGCGAGCGTCGGAGAGCTATTTTTCGATATGGATGGATGTTATGAGTGAGGCTTGGGTTAAAGCTGCCACCTCACGGCGTGCTAAAGCGTTGACGAAATTAAACTTGTATTGTAAACGCGCCAAATGGGACGGTCGTAGCAACAGCGCGCTTTTTTTTTCTTTTTTTGGAGAAGGCACAGATGTCACCGCCCCGTTATAAAGGATACGCTCACCCATCCATCAAACCAAGAGCACTGTGAGAGGAAAGTGTGAAAGATAAAAGGCGCGTTCATGTAGCCTCCGTAATGTGTTTTGCGGTATATATATCTCTGTGGGCTAAACACCCGCCAGCCATCGCCGTGGACCGAGAGGTCACGGGTTCGACTCCTGTCAACGAAACTTTTTCTTGTAGTTTTTTTCTTTGCCATCTGTGGGGTTCATTTTGCTGACGTACTTCCGTGACGGAAATACGTCATGAAAGTCTTGGTGGACCCGGCATAAAACACTTTCTTGTTTAAAAAAAAAAAGAAAGGAAAAAGAAAGTTCGAAACCTTTGCTGCCTCAGTGTTCGTAAAGCAGAAAAAATAAAACGTTCTAACCTATTCCCGCGATGCCGCGATGTGATATATGCCTTCCGTTATATGGTGTTGTCGAAGCACATAACTATAACTCGTGGCACCGAAAAGTGGTTAGTTGTGCGTTCGCGAGAAAATAATTCCGGGAACGCATTTGATCATCGTGCACCGGCGGCAAGTACAGCACCTTCACTGTCGCTCGTCATCACGCTCGTCGAATGGAAAGAAACGGCGGCCCATTCATTCCGACCACTGCATTGCGCATTTGCTTCTCGCGCGCTCTTGAAGATGGCCACTTATAATACTACATACGCGGCGTGTACGCTGTACGCGCTCTTTTCCCCGTTCTTTTCGCGAGCTGAGCGGACGGATGCTGCAGTGCGCACTTGGCGCTTTCACGTTTTCCTCGTCTCTGTATACGCGCACCGCGCAGTCCGTTCCTCTTAGCGTTTCGCAAAAGGGCTTCCAATCTTCGTCTCCCTCGTTACTTTTCTTTAGTTAAGTTTAATTTTTGTCTGTACATTTCAAAAACTCGGAACTATTTGTATACCTCGTTCCTTGTTCTTTTTCTTTCTTTATCTTTTTTTTTATTTTTTTAAGCGAGCAAAGCGAATCAGCCCGTTCATTAGCTTTTCATACGAACGGCCAAGAGCTTCGGGGCAACGCGAAAAAAAAAGAAAAGGAAAGAAAAAGAAACACGAACAAAGATAGAATAGAATGAGACGAAACATGAAATAAGGGGCCTCAGACAAAAATAAAACTAATGTGGAAAAACAAAAGAAAGAGAAAACGATTGATGAACAAAATTAACCTGGCAGGAGGCGCGCGTGTATGTATCGGAATACTTATTTTTGTTCGGTTGTTCCTGTTGGTTCGGAAACCACTCCCAGCCGTATGTACACGTATGTGCCTTCCCTCGCTTTCGTGCCCGGCTATTTCGCGAGGAAGCGTGATGTTCCGAAAGGGTGTGCTGGCTAAGCGAAACAGAAAAAAAAAAAAGAAAAAAAAGAGAGAAAGAAAAGACCGCATGAAATAAAGAAGAAAATCACCGTAGAAGGGTAGCACAGGAAGCCCGGTTGCTAATGAAAATGAGAGGGGAAGTGAACGAAAAAAGAAAGAGAGAGAAAAGCAGGAATGAGACTGAAAGGAAAGAAGTTGTAGTAATAATAATACAAGCGGCAATAATAATCACTGGTCTCGGAATTAAAGGGTAAAAAAGGAAGGCGCGCGCTAGGGAAGCGATGAGGCGGTAGAGAGGGGAGCGCGCGCAAAAATGAAGAATAAAACGAACTAAGAAGTAAAACATTACGCTGAAGAAAAAGAAAGGAAACTGGCTAGAAAAAAAAAGAGAAAGCGTATAGGGAGCGTTAATATTTTATTATGTTTTAACCATTGTTTTGTTTCTTCAAACCTTACCCCCTCCAACCCGCGCCGCTCTCTCTTTTTTCTTCCTACTTTTTTAAAACTCCCACCCAGGCGCCCACTTTTGTTTCTAAAGGCGTTTACTTTTTGCTAATTCCCTTCCGCACGTCGCATATAAGCGCAGCATCGCACGAGCCCTCCACGAGTGCGTTTGGTCCGAGTACCAGGGTGCCCCGTTCTTGTCTTTCTTTTCCTTTTTTTTTTTCTTTTTTTTTCATTTGCCCGTTGCACAGCTCTTAGCGCCGGCGAAGCAGAAAAAAAGTAAAATAAAACGCAGTTAATGAGAAAGCCGCCTTTCAAAGACAATATCAGGCGCGCGAGAGTGCTAGCCCTCACTTTTGCCATGTCCTCCTCGACTCAGTCTTAGCTACAGCGGCACCGAGGCAAGCAGGGAGAAAGGGAGTGAGACTGGGCTCAAAAGGAGTCGGAGAGGGTTAGGGTGAGAGCTAGCTCTTCGGGCCGAGCACAAGGACTTGATTTTTCATTCGGGCCGCGTGTACGGCGCGGAGGAAGGAGCTAGCTCGGCCAGGGAGGAAAAGAAAAGACGACGAGGGAAGATCCGTAATTATTCGAGATCTTCTAATGGGCACCGGGCAAAGCGCTGCCGCCGCTGCCGCGCTAGCGTCTTCGCAATTTGAATAAAAAGCGCTCTCTCTGTGAGACAAGGAAGAGCACCGCGGCACCCTTCCCCCCGCTTACCCCCCCCCCTCCTATCACCCCTCTTCCCCTTTCAACGCAACCCCCCCCCCCCCCCATCCCAGCACCTCGGCCTTCGACGCTAAAGCAGCGGAGGAGCGTTACGCAAATAACTTGAACACCCCCCCCCCTTTTTTTTCTTCCTTTTCCACCTCTCGTTACCTCCTCGCTTCCTTATTAGTTGCTTTTTATTCGCGTTAAATTTTTTTTTTATCTTTTCTTCGAGCTCGCGAAATAACGGCGAAAATTAGAAGAAAACGGTAGTTAAGAAGATCTTCTTGACGAGCGAAAGGAATCGAGGAAAAAGAAAATTATCTGGAGGCAAAGGAGAACCCGGAAGACGATACAGAAAAAAAGGGGGGGGGGGGGGCAAAAAAGGGACATGACAGGAAAAAAAAAACGAAGATAGAGACAATGAAGCAAGAGAGTGAAGAAAGAACACCGAGCAAAAGAGAACGCATACAATGAGGAAAAATCGTACGAAGCAAAGATGGAGGCGCAACGGAAGGAAGGAAAGAAGAAAGAGAACACGGCTGGAATTACTTGGGACAGGAAAAAAAAGGGGAAAGAGTAATAAAAGAAAAGGAAGTGATGCCATTGCAAAAGTCAGGAACGTTTTTTGATGGAAAAGAATTACACAGCAAAAGCGCGCGCGCTTAGGGAAGATTAAAGAAAAATGTAATATTAATAATTACGACAGGGTGTCTTTTTTTCTTTTTTTTTTTTATTGCGTACGAAGGAGAAGAGAGCGCTGGAAGAAAATGGGGTGCCCTGGGAGGAAAGGCGCGCGCAATCCTTCGGAGGAACGCGAGCAGAAGAGAAAAAAAAAATTTTTTTTAAGTCGGTGATGGCAAAAGCGCGCGCGCGTATAGAAAAAAGAATTCTCGCGTCGCCGAAAGGGTAGCGAAAATAATTAGGAAGCAAGATTAAAAGCAAGGAGCGCCGGCCAAGGCAGGCCGGGGAATTGAAGACGTGGAATTTTCATCGAAGCGCGAGAGCGGCGCCCAATGGGGATAAAAAGCACGATCGGGTGAAACAGGAAAAGGTTGATGGCGGCGGGAAAAAGAGGGATGGAAAAGATTGAGGTGGGAAGAAAAGAACGGGGCTGTGTGGCACGAAACGAGGACTAAGCGTGCTCTTCGAAGGAAAGAAAGCGCACGATTCTTCGGCAGCCTGCGCAGCTTGGCTTGGATATATGGATGGCCATTGCTTCGGGTCATGCATGTAAAGAGTCATGCATGTTTGCGAAAGCATGCAAGCATTGAAAAGTCACCAGCTCTCGTTTCGGTGGTGTGCAAATAAGAGCCGATATGGTCTCGGGTGATGAGTGTGGGCGGCCGTTCATTTGACTTCAAATCATTTTGTTCGTCCGCATTTGAACGTTCCACTTACTTCAATGACGCTGTAGAGGTTTAAACGGGAAGGACTTTGATTTCATTTCTCTGAACAGCCGATTGATGTGAACGTTTACATGATTTTGAAGGCATCTGTGCGTCAGTGTCGTAAAAGTTGTCTGCCAAAGCAGGTTTTTCCGCTTTAAGACTCCTTTTGAGGGGAAGCCCGCTTTACTGATTTATTATATTTGTGAAGGAGATAGACCGTACAAAACATTTTTCTTAAGTCACAACAGCGTTTGTGACAGCTAACGGTTATCATAGCAACTGTTACTATACAGCAACGGGCACCATATATCGTAACCGTAAGCAGAGAGTGTCATGAGGGACAAGCTGGGATTGGAAGTTATATGCCGACTGTGTAATGAGATTGGGTCTCAATTAGCCCTGTAGTGCCAACACATAGGCTGTGTACCCGTGCTAAAGCCAAGAATGCACAATAACGTCTGACAATGCAGGCGGTCATCCTTCGTGAGTAGCATATAACCCCATGATATTACAGCGTCCTCATATTGCATACATGTGCGACTGAGGCGTTTTGAATAATGACCGTTGAAGCAAACACATGTAAGTTTTTTGAGGATACGAGCTTCAATAGCGTAAACGTTCACAAAGACCATTTCCCGGGACGCGTAAACCAGTCTCATAGCTGTTAAAAACGCTAGTTATGGATGCGCGACAGGCAGCAGGGCTGAAAGAGAGTGACACTTGAAGGAATATCGTTTTTTCTGGGGTCTATGAAGGGATCCTCGTAAACTGAGACTTCGATAGCTTTAAGCACTGGTCTGGCCTGATGGTGGGGGTGGGGGGGGGGGGTGAGGTATGGGGTTCAACCCCCCCCCCCCCCCCACCGAAATTTTTCAATATTGCGTGTGTATATATATATATACGCACGGGTACAAACACACGCATGAACATTCATAAAGGGTGGTTGAACCCCCCCCCCCCCTGAAAAGCTTTCTGGCTACTTTTCTGGCTTTAAGAACCTATACACACGCATGTTGTATACATTCGACAAAATATATACGTTTACGTTGGAAACATGGAGGAGATCCTTTCTGGACTGTTGCTCGGGTCTGTACAAGGGTAGGCGCGCCTGCGTCTCCAGTGCTCTCTGGGGGGCTCGCGCTTGTACAACTGTCCAGAGGGCAATATCGCGGTGCCCAGGAAACCCTAGTTGAAAAGCTCTATCTGTAGACGCTGTTCGACATTCTATGCAAAGACGGCATTCGTTCGTTCGTTTAGCTCTGACCAAGGAGGATTAAAAATAATTGTAGCGAAAATTATGCCTTAAAAGCGAAGCCGAACCACCCTAATATGTCGGCCGCGGCCGCCATCTTAGCCGGGGCAGGGTAAAACCAATGAAACGTTCGGCGAACAAAAGGGAGCGTTTTCCTCTCACGCCGTGCAACTTTATTATGGCAATTTTTTCCGGACAAATACTGCTCAATGTGTGTCTTCGGTTTACTGGTTTTTTGAAGAGACCTCAGTCTTGGCAAATTTTATCGGAGATCAAGTCATCAATACTCATACCGACATGTTACTTTCATGGGAACAACGATATCTATATCTTAGAATTAACCTAGTGTTTACCTTAACATAGCAAAATAGTTGATATCTAGGCGGGCACCATTTTGAAAGAGCAGCTTTCCTAGATAAAGGGAGGGTAAGCGCTGCGTTCCCAGAATTTTTTTTTAAACGTCCTTCGCTCTGACCAGCGCCGCCGCTGTAGAGGAGGCGTTGCTCTGAACTACGGGCACCGGCGCCTATAGGTCGACAAAAAAAAAAAAAAATGGAGCTCACTCAGATTAACTCAAGGAATATATTTTGCTCTGAGAGCTCACTCGGACTCAGACTTACCAAAATTCTCCTCAACCGGACTCACTCGAACTCAGACTCACCAAAATTTTCCTCAACCGGACTCACTCGGACTCGGACTCACCAACATATATTACTCAGCCGGACTCACTCAGACTCACGGCCAGATCTGAGTCACTTGGACTCACACTCACCAAAATTTTCCTCAACCGCACTCATGAGTGAGTTTGCCGACCTATGCCGGCGCCTGATGCGGCCGTCGAAATATGCCCACGTGCACGTCTCGCACACGTGCAGACTCGTGCAGAATCGCGCAGTTTTCTTCCCCGAGGGAGTGCCGAAGGTTCGAGTCCCCTTTTCTTTCGCAATCGTGTCTGGCGCTGCTTGCAAATTATGTGTGCAACAAAGTTGTCCAACCGAACCACTTGCCTTCTTCTTCATCTCGTTGAGAGGAAGAGCATAGCAAAGTGTTGCAGTTGTCGCCATAGCCCATATGTACATTTGTACAGACGACGCGAACAACCGTCGCCAACGTAGACGGGCAGCGAGAGTGTATAGCTAACGCACAATGAAGAGCTATAGATGGCAATGGAGGCCGGAGACTCGAAGACGTGGTCCTTGGTGTGTGCAAAAAAAAAAAAAAAAAAGAGGGAGGCTTTGATCGGACCCCTGCCTACGAGGCTTGCCGATCACACGAAATCTGTCGTAGGGCGAGAGAGAAATAAGTAAAAAAATGGATGCATGAAAAAAGAAGCACGTCCGTGCATACACACGCAAGCGAAGGAGCAGAGGTCGTAATGCGGCTTTTCCGGCTCTCCTCTTCGATGTCGCAGAGCGGGAGGGTACCCTGTGGGTCAGCGAAATTGGATCGGCCCTTTCCTTTCGTATATAGGGTTGGGTCGAACGTCGGTACGCTCTCTCACGCAATTCTTCGCAATCCACTTCCTCCAGAGCTATTTTTTTATGGGCGCTTCGTCGTATAAAGAGTGAGAAGGAGAGGAAAGGATCACATGAAGAAAACGAAGGTCCGAGGAAGCGAACAGAGCCCGAACGGAGAAAGACAACAAAAGAAAGGAAAGCAGAAAAGGAACCTGGGTTATTTCTTCGTCTCGACCTCGCCAAGGTCCGGCGAGAGAACGGTGGCCTGTCTGGGGCCCAGGAAGGCCGCGAGCAAACATCCCCTTTTGTGCCGGCCACTGGGTCCGCCGACGTCTCAAGGCCGCGAAGGGGTGGGTCCGGTCCCATTGTCGCGGCCCTCTCTCCTTCGCAGATGCCTCCGGGAGGTAGGAAAAAGTTGCGCTCCGAGTTACCTGTGCTTGCGTAGCTGCCGCCGCCTCTCTTCTGTTTTGCTTGAACTCGGGATGGTGGTAGGGGGGGTCAGAAGAAAGAGTGACCCCACAAGGCCCCTTCCTGCTCCGGACTCGTGGGGGACGCCTTTGTTGCCACTTCCCTTCCCACTGCCCCCACTGGCTGGGTATCGCGATGCTGAGGTCACAGGGTCCTCTAGAAGCCGCGAAAGCGTTATGCTGCAGGGCTGACACACGTTGGGGCTGACCAGCGCGGCCCAGGTAGGATGACAAAAGGGGGGAACTGGGTCAGACGCAACCTGTTCACGGGAGCGCACTTTTTAGGACCCCGCTGCGTTTCCCTGCTCGCCAAGAGGAGCGGCCTTTCTCTCCCCGCTGAGTCGCCGATGATGACCATCGGCGGAACCCACGGGAAAAGTAAGCCTGCTTGCTCGCCGCAGTCCTGGACAGCTGCTTCCCGAATGTCGGAAGAACGGAAGAAACGCCGTCCGTGAAAACGCGCTGGTACATTTCTACATCCCGGCTTTCTTTCTTTCTTTTTTTTTTTTAACGTCATGCATTCGTCCCTTTCTCCGATGGCTTGCACTTTCGTTCCGCATCGCTGGTCAGGCCAGCACATATTCTGACGTAGCCTTGGATCGCTGTGAAGGGGCGCAAGTTTGATCAAGGGTGATTCAGCCACCGGTATGGCCCAGTTACGATTGTCCGTGCTGGTCGTCCTTTTTCCGTCGCCCATACAGATTTGCCTAACCCAGATGGAAGTTGGGGGAGGGCTGTCGGGAGAGAATATACCCTCATGAGCAAAGGTTTTTGTCTGCTTCTGAACAAATTCGTGATGTGTTCTGTCAAGGGAATGTCTAACTGCCGGCACTATATCATCACACATGATGTGCCCCCTTTAGCTGATTCTCAGATTATGTCTTTTGTCTTTCTATATTTATAAATTTTAAGCCGGTACTGTTAGCAAATCCTGCCTTATGTTTTGTGTGCAAAATGAACCTGGCGTATTTCCCTGAAATTATGGGTAGGTGTAGGGTATAGCTAATTACTTCCGATGCAATATTCATGTGAGTTCACCATAATATGATGATACTAAACATGCAGGTTCTATAGTGATGAAATCCATGTTATATTTAACCTGTTTCATTGATACCTAACTTGATGAGCGATGGGCATTAAAAAGAAAGCCTTCTTCATAAAGAACCGCATTCGCATATATACCGACCTCGGAGCATACGAGCTTATGAAGCCAGGATCATACGTCGCTTACATGCAGTAAAACATGCGTCTCAGCGCATTATTTCTCTATAGCTCCAACAGCATAGAGAATGTCATTTCTTGTGACGCTGAAAAATAGCCAGACACAAGAAAACACTAGGCAAGACAATAAAGACACTTAGGCGTATGCGCTATCCTCAGTACGTGCATTCCCTTTCTCTACAATGGGTAAATTCATATACAATGAAGGCACAAGGAAAATTCGTTTAAGTTTGCTATGTGCTTATTTGAATATATCAAACAGTGTGTTCATTTGAGTGGTTTGTAGCACGTATAAGCCTGTCCGTTACAACCGGGTTTGATGTCGCGTTCGAAGGCCTTCTTTGATTGACAGCTGGTCCGAGTTGCAGCCATATATATTCTGTGTATAGGGAAAAGCAGTAGGTGAATGTGGCAGACTTGATGCAACTAAAATTTTCAATCCGTGCTCGTATCGCTGTCACTCCAGAAAGAGGTCTTCAAAAAGCAGTTTTTGGAGTTAAATCAAAAAAAGTAAGATAGTCGTAGCTCCCAAGTCGTGCACAGCACATCATTTAGATTGTGTTTTAACAAAATACACGTCTGCAGGTGACGTACAAATGGCGATTCCTCACTTCCCACGGAGATTTTAAAAACGAGGACACATGAGAAGGGAACACGATTTGACTGAGTAATTTCGTTTGACGTATACCAAACTGCAGCACTCAGCATACCTTGAATAACATCGACAACGAGGGGACCCTTTAACGTGCACCTAAATCCAACTAGACGAGTGTTTTGCATTTCGCTTCCAATCGAAGTGCGGCTGCTGCTGTCAGGCATCGAACAAAGCTAAAGAATTAAGGCACCTAATTTATGCTAGGCGGTGATATATAGAGCGAACGCACCGAAGCGGCAGCGGTCACACGCTTCATTTCTGGACCAAGACTATTTTTCGTTCAACTGCGAAATAGTCTGTTATAGTTAAGCACACCTATATGAACCCATTGATGGTATATATATAGTCGACGCATCACACATAACGGTGGGTGACTTTCTACTCAGATTTTTATTGTTAATCTGCGCAGCTGCAATCGAAAACTCCTTCAAAGTCCTGGCCATTATTAAGCGATCGGCTGTCAATTCGCTATGGCGACCAAAACACAATGGTTTCAGTGGAAACGTCTACAATGAGATACAGACACGCAGCGAATACCCGTGAACCGTGATTGAACAGCAGCAGCAACAGCAACAACAACTACAACAACAAAAGGCTTTGCGACATCGAGCAAAACTTTCTTTCTTTTTTTCATTCGAAAGGCAGCATTCATCACTGACACGTAGAGCATATCTTTCAGAAACAAAACGCTCACCATGCACACATGCAAGCATGTCCACTCAGCGTCAACACGCGTCAGCTCATGATCACACAATGCGCAGTCCATACTTTAGCATGTGCCGTTATTTGTATGTTTCTGTGGCACGCTTAACGTCTTTATTTTTTTAACGTTGGCTCGCTTCAGTCTTCTTTTCTTTTTTTTTTTTTTGCTAGAAGAAAATCACGCGTGGACGTTGAAACATAATCGCCTGGCCCCTTATTCCGCATGTTTTCGCATGTCTCGCCTATATATCAATCATTTCGCGAGATATCAATATTCCGCGAATCGTGACACTTCGCGGTCGCGCAGCTGCGCTCGCTCGTCAAACTCATCGGAAAAAAATAAGGACATGCATGTTATGCATGATATGCGCAATTGATGCATGTCAAGTCCTTCACGTGGCAATTCAGCCGTGAAAATATAAAATATCTGCATGAAAAAAAAGAACGCAGATGTCCTATATGTGTAAGACATTTGGACTTCAAGCGTGGTGTCTCGATAACAAACGTCACTGTGTGGTCACCGGTCACCGTAGGCCTCATGGCTGTATACTTCTCCCTTTTGTGATGTAGATCTCTTATTGGCTTGGCTATCGCGTTGCGAAAGAAAAGTAACGGACTTCGTGCATGCATATATATATATATATATATATATATATATATATATATATATATATATATATATATATAATGTGTCTGTGTGTGTGTGAGAACTAACCGACAATAATGCCAAGAAA
Source organism: Rhipicephalus sanguineus (assembly GCF_013339695.2). Lineage (NCBI taxonomy): Eukaryota > Metazoa > Arthropoda > Arachnida > Ixodida > Ixodidae > Rhipicephalus > Rhipicephalus sanguineus. The sequence continues at coordinate 33,786,978 of NC_051177.1, forward strand.
AGTATAGGGGCCGTTATTTGTAGTAATTAGAATATAAAGCAGAATTCTGCTTTTGCATCAGGCATAACGCGAGTACGTGCTCCCTGTTGACACTCAGCAGTGGGATAGTTTAGCAAATTTTGTTTAAATTGGAAAAGCTTTCATTAACTGGCAAACATTAATCACTGTACCCACATAATCATTTATATTCCACTATATAATAATTAATTATTGAGATATGGAGTTTCCTATTACGGAGGAGATAAATTAGTGCAATAATAAAGGCAGCTGACATAATCAAAGGAAACAAAAACAAGCACTGCACTCGCAACTGTTTAATTGCAGGGAATAGTCCTACATATACAGCTTGATCTTGTGGCGCATACACATATAAAGATGGCAGAAGGACTTTGAGAGTCAAGCAATGACACTGATGGCTCACTTCTTCTAGGCTTTTTACTGTCTTCTTTATGAAAAAGAATGGTGGTCGATGTGTAAGTAAGCTGCTGTCAGTCGCATCACTTGTCTCAGAGTTTTACTTTTTGTTCAACCATCTATGGTGTACATACACGCAGAACACGTGTCATTTTTCTTTCATTGCGTGCGTGACAACACGATATATATGCAGAACTGTAGATGTACTGATCCAAACCGAAAGTGTCTTTTTAAGCTTGCGGTAATTGGAATACATACGATGCATTCCCAGGCACCACAATACTCGTTTTAGGTTTCTTGACACCAATATTTTTATTTAGAGCAACAATCCGAAAACTTTTAAAATTTGTGTCAGTACTCCTTTAAAGAACCCCAGGCGGTCGAAATTTCCGGAGCCCTCCACTATGGCGTCTCTCTTAATCATATGGTGGTTTTGGGACGTTAAACCCCAGATATTATGATTATTATTATTCAATATAATTACATTTTAGCCTCTAGCACACCGGTAGAACCATGGAATGTTTTCGAGTGCTTCCGTAACTAAATATATAATGCCGCAGTTGAAAAAAAAAAAAAAGAAGAAGAGCAGTATTCGCTTCTCGGGTAGCGAGTGCAGCAGCAGCGCCAACAGCTGACCAGACCGGCATTTCTGAGAAATGCTTTCACGGAAAGGGCTCCCAGTACGAGTGCAAGTCAGCGTTGTTGTGATAGCCTCGTGTATAAATTGGATTAAGCACGTGGTGAAAATTGCATTACATCACGTTGCCACGTGGTCAGGTATCCGTATACGTGTATTGGAAGGTTGTGGGTTTAGATCCCACTGACGGAAGGGGTGCTTTTTCGTCCATTTTAATTCCTTTCAATTTAGTTCATAATCATTACACTACAGTTAAAAAAAACTACAAATAACGCTCCTTGTGCTATCCTCAGCTTGATTGTCTATTGGGTTTCATTAGTTGCATCTAACACGGAAACGAGCCTCTCCAACGGTTCCCCTTCTTTTATACGTGTCCCACGTGAGGTGGCGCTCTGTATCGTGAACGGGTGCGTAGTCCACGGCACGCATCCATGCTTTCGCGAACTTCATTTCGGTCGCTTCCGGACCACGCACGCAACGCCAACGAGCGCCTTCTTTTTCTATTAGTGAAGTTTTCTAAGTATGCTGAAGGGGGCGCTACGATTTCAGCTCATGTTCATATCCCTGATGGCTCAATGCACTCTTGAGCGAGTCTGGCGAAAAATGTTGCATATATAAGCAGGAAACTCGACCTTATATGGTCATCGTGTTCCGACTAAGCGAGTGGCACCACCTGTACCACAATGTCGCCGGTAGCCGAAAGAATTGAATAAAACACAGTTGGCGTCCACCATCATTGACAGAGGAAGAACATCATCCCGCATCATTAGATGAAGAAGCAGAATATTATATCCGGCCCCGCCATGGTGTTGTAGCGGTTATGGCGCTCGACTGCTGACCCGAAGGTCGCGGGATCGAATCCCGGCCGCGGCGGCTGCATGTTCGATGGAGGCGGAAATGTTTGAGGCCCGTGTGCTTAGATTTAGGTGCACGTTAAAGAACCCCAGGTGGTCGAAATTTCCGGAGCCCTCCACTACGGCGTCTCTCATAATCATAACCGTGGTTTTGGGGCGTTGAACCCCAGATATTATTATTAGAATATTATATCTGCTTTGGAATTCTATACATATATTAAAGCGGAAGCCTTACATGTTTTATCACACCCGAAAACTGACCGTCGGCGCCATCGGCGTCGACACGAAGTGATGAAAAAATCATCATCATCATCATCATCATCATCATCAGATTACGTCATCATATGCCATCATGGCGTCACAGGTCACCAGATTTTGTGACGTCATCACGCGACATAGTCGCTTGGTCAAACGCGGGCCGATCTCGGAAGTAGTGCTGCAAAGCGACGTGAAGTATAAGCTGCGATGCCTCCGATCGTGGAGGCAGTGGAGAACATTAGGTGTATAAAAAGCTTTCGGGCGAGGGGGATGGTTCAGTGCAATCGACTGAAAAGAAGAAGAAGATGATGGCGGCTTTCGCCTTCAAGCCATTTTAGACGAATGCGAAGGGACCGTGCGAGTTTGTGCTCGATTTATATAGGGATGAGCGTTTATCCTGCGGAGCAGAGATTATTAGGTTTGCGTTCAGCTTTTCTTTCTTTCTTTCGTACTTTCTTTTGGAGTGCATTGATGACTGTTCCGCAAAGGGAAATGCCATCGACGTATGATATCTCTCTATACTGCATGAATAAGACGATACGCAGTAGCCGCTTAATTGCCTTTGCAGTGGCATCGCATGGTGCTTACCACTCTCTCCTCGGTTTAACAAAGAACGCTTACGCGGCACCTTTCACTGCGTTCACTTCATAAATGCGCGTTTCGAAGGTGCGTGGTCGTCGGAGGGCCGGAAGTGAAAGTGCGTGGCGCGCATTCGGAGGAAGACGTGCGTTGCGCAAAGAGGCCACGCGGATGGCCTGCAGCCTCGGCTCTCTTAATGGTTGCACCGAAGAAAAGAAGCGCGTCGCTGACGGAACGAGCGGCCTAGACCGTGACCCTGAGCATAAGAGAGTGCTCGGGGGCCTTCCTTCTCTTCTTTTGAGGAACCTTGGCCGTCCAGGAACATCAATAAACGTCACGACCGAACCATGGAAAGTAGGGGGAGGGTAGCCACACGCGTTTCACGAAGTATATGGTGAGACCCGGCCCGGGATATTCAAACACCATATCGTGCTTTTCTTATTTTTGATCCCGTGTTGGTTATGCGTACTCCATATATCCCGTATGAGTTGTTAATGCCTGGGCTGGCTATTGTATTCGTATGGGAGCTCAAGGTATACACAGAAAGCCTTTCACGCGTAGCAGTGGGTATGCTTGTAGAATCAATGGCAGCCAGGAAAACTGCTTTCGCTGAAAGTTAAATTCGTTTATTCATTGCGGTTTAGTTGCCTATTTTTGGAGTAATCAAGTCTCTTAAACGGATGCATGGCTTGTGCTTACACGGCCGGCAGGTATGCAGGCTGATTTACCTAAAATTTGATCAGGATTTGACGAACGGGGGACACATCCGTGCGAGGCGTCCCTCGACAAGCTTCTTTTTTTTTTTCCTCGGGATAATTTGGGAAACGTTCACACTGTGGTCGCGTGCGAATACCTGTTACAAATTAGCATTGGCAATCAGTGGATTCCTCACTAACATGGAAATAAGAAGGTTCCTTGAGCAGGTGCCCTTAATTCTCAGAACAAATTAAGGGTCATCAGTCGTCATACGGTGGACTGTATATACATATATAAAAAAGTCAGTGCTTGTATTGCACGTATTGACGCCACACGTTTTGTACTTGAAGAGACGGCTGGCTACCATAGCGCACCTTCTCAAGTTTCTGGGTGGAAAGTCGTGGGGCACATCAGTAAGGTCTATGCTGCAGCTCTATAATGCCTTATTTCTAGGTTTTGCAAGATACAGTCTTCCTGTGATGGGAAATACCTGCAAAACAAATTTGAACGCACTCCAGGCCCTGCAAGCTCAAGCTCTAAGGACATGCCTCGGTCTTCCGAAATGTGCGTCTACAGCGGCAACAATCGTCATTGCAGGAGACCATCCTGTGTCAACATACGTGACCACTGATACCCTCAGGGTGCATATTCGACACCTTGCCCGGGTACCTTCGCACCATCTCGCATCTTTACCTGCACAAAGGCCGCATACAACATTCAGCCGCACTATTGCTGCCCATAGTACTTCTTTGCCATCGAACTATACGCCTGCAGCAAGGCCATCCTCGCCTATATGGTGCCTACATCGACCCGAAGTGCGCCTTACCATACCAGGAATTACGATGAAAGAAGAATGTCATCGGTTGCCCTTAAACAGGCTGCACTACTGTATTTACATGAGGTGTACATTGCTCACACCCATATTTACACTGATGGTTCAGTTATGACTACAAGCTCAACCGCCGCCGTAATAATTCCAGCAAGAGCTATCACAATACAGCTCAAAATGTTTCACGCAACCTCAACTACAGCTGCTGAACTAGTAGCGCTCCGTGCTGCTCTTCAATTTGTCATGGAGCAGACACCTAATTCGTGGTCTATCTTCTGCGATAGCAAAGCAGCCCTCCAAAGTCTACTCTCCGCTTTACGTCATGGCGCACATGAGCAGCTCGTCGCGGATCAGGCAAATCCACCATGAGGCAATAGAAAAAGGGCACCGAGTAGTATTCCAGTGGCTGCCTAGTCACTGCGGCATTCAGGGAAATGACCAAGCGGATGCAGCTGCCCGATCCGCTCATGACGGTGTCAGCAGTGTCACCATTCCCCTGTCAAGATCGGACGCCGCAAGAGAACTTCTTATGCTAGCTCGTCGCATAACGTTGGACTTGTGGAAGTCATCATCTACATTTACAAGTGCACGCCTGCATGCCTTGGACCCTGATCTTGAATTACGCATCCCGTCCACCTTATCACGACGTGACTCTACCCTGCTGGTCCGTCTATGGCTTGGAGTGGCCTTCTCAAATGCCTATTCATATATTATTGGAATGGCTGAGAGCCCGTCGTGTGAAGTCTGCGGGTGCAGCGAAACAGTCGCGCACCTTCTCTGTGAGTGCACCCGCTTCAGCTCTGAAAGAACGGCCCTCTCAGCCGCATTAGGCCAGCTGGACAACCGCCCTCTCACGGAGAACAAAATCCTAGGGCCCTGGCCTACCCGGTCTTCAGCGCAAGCCGCTCTGAGGGCGTTGTTGAGGTTTCTCCACGCAACCGGACTCAATATCAAACTGTGACTGCTGGAAGAAAATGGTGCTGTGTAGTACTTGGACTGCGGTTATGACTTCGTTTTGTTTTGTTTCGTTTTGTTGTTGTTGCATTTTGTCGCGTGCTGTCGTCACAAACTCTTCTTCTTCTCTTTGATTCTTTTACATCCCCTTCCCACGTGCAGGGTAGCAAACCGGAGACTGCTTCTGGTTAACCTCCCTGTCTTTCCTTTCTCCCTCTTCTCTCTCTGCACGTATTCCTTCCCCCGTCTCCGTTTCTTGAGAGCGCTGTCCTTGTCTGAAATGTGAGTTGCTTTCGCGTTTTATTTCGTCTTTTCACAATCTCACTATTTATTCTATACTGTATTGCTGCTCCAGAGCTATTGATTTGCAGCCGAGTTTTCGTGGAACGCCGCCACGTTACGCGCCTTACAAATGCGCTCAGGGCAAATGCCATATAGGTATATGATTAAACGCCGATTGTGACGGTTGGAAAATGGCAAACTAGTTATATTTTTTCGTATGAAATTAGTTAAATGCATATAGGAAGAGAGTTAAGCAATAAATATGTCCAAAATATGCGTCATATATATCATCCATAGCTAGCACCAAAAAGTATTTTGAAAAAGAGAGATCGGTGATAAAGTTAATAAAAATTAGCGCAGCTTGCACCTCGACCTCAAGAGCGCTGTTGCAAAGGTTCGGTTGGCATTTGGAATCAACGGGGCGACAGTGGCTCTCTCCTCTATCTTCCGTTGGCGATTTTTCCACGCTGCTGTTGCAGATATACTCTACGGCTGCGGGCGTGTACCACGTTTTGTCCGCATATGCACGAGGAGTGGCCACAGCGATTTTTAATAGCGACCTTGTACAGGGCAATCCGCTTGTTTGCGATGAATGGATGGAAACGTACCCTTTTGATGGGGTGGCGGCTCACGCCGCCTAGCCGTGAATTACTAACCCTATGTATTGAAGGACTAAATTTCACCCCTGCCTTTCTTTTAGCGAGCAGAAACCCCTAGCGCCCTCTAGGAAGCAGTGAAAGAACTATAATGTGTGTTTGTTTAAGCATTCTGAAGCATCTTCCTCTATGGAGTGGCGGCCCGAACACACTAATGCTATGGAGTAGAAAAAAATGCTATGGAGTAGAAAAATGATGCTGGGGTTCGAACCTGGAACTCCAAAGGCAAGTTTCTTAACCACAAGGTTCACACCCGCGCTTGCAAAATGTGGATATATCTGAACAATATGAATGCCTTATACTAACGCGATAGCGTTAAAGAGCTCGTTTCGCAGAAATTCCGGCGTCGGTGACGGTGCCATTGGTTGTGAGTGAAAAATCATCATCTTGTCCGTGACCGAAAAATCGAGAAAGATGCAAATAAAAGTAATTATTAAATTCAGGTTCGAATTAGAATCGAACCCCTGCAGGCCGTCTGCGTGGCAAGCAGGTGTTCTACCACAGAGCCCCGCTATTGCTTAAAACTGCTTCGGGAAAAAAGATCACTATATCAATGTCATCTAGTGGAAGGAGTCTCCTTAACGCCCTTAACGCATCCTTAACGCACTCGCTAAGCCATCGCCGCCGACGTACCGCCAGCCGCCAGTAGCACCTTGGTCGCCGCCGCAAGAGGAGACGTTGAGGCGACCACCAGTCTTGCCGTACCGCCAGCCGTCCACATCCGCGCCATGGGCAGCGCCGCAAGATGAGATGTTCAGACGTCCACAGGTCCGAAAAACAGACGCATGGCGCACAATAGACCGGCGACCACTTTGTTTTAACTGCGGAGGTGCAGGCCATATTTGCCGCCATTGCTGGCATCGTGGTGATTCGTTTCGACCTCTTCGACCATGGTTTGACGGCCGACGCGCCACCGACGAATACATACCACGCCTCGACGACGCTTCGTTTCAAGGGCCCCCTCGTTCTCAGTTTGACGACTGCCGTACCACTGACGCGGAAGCAATGCCTACTCACCAGGCGGGTTTGGGACGTCGATCACGCTCTCCCTCTCCCGCGCATTCGCCTTCTTCGCACCGACGCATCTTCGCGGACCTTAATGGAAGGAGGTCACCCAGCCCGCGCCGGGGAAACTGAGCGCGGCGACCTCCGGGGGTAAGGTTGCAGGCCATCACGACGACAATAAAAAGCCCCCATTCTTCCCAGTGCACGACGCCGTAAATCCGACAAGACGTGAGATCGACGAAATTGCGACCACCGACCTTACTGTTCTCCTTGACGGACAGAAAGTGACAGCGTTAGTTGACACTGATGCCGACTTCTCTGTTATAAGCCACGACCTCGCCGTCCGCCTAAAGAAAGTGAAAACGCCGTGGACAGGCCCTCATATCAGAACGGCAGGCGGCCAGTTACTAATGACCGGAAGATGCACAGCGCGAATTGACATAGGAGGTTCTCCTTTCGTCGCGTCTTTCGTCGTTCTCGCGGCATGCTGCAGAGACCTAATCATTGGCATGGATTTTTTTACGAGAATATGGTGCCGTCATCAACATCCCGGACAGTTCGATTACGTTCTGCAACAGTCCTGGCCTAGCTGATTGTCCGGAGGCGCGACATAACCCTCTGCGTCTTACTGATGACGATGTGGTCCTCCCTCCTAGGTCATGCACGCTTGTTTCCGTGGCAGGTGATGCCCCGTTTGACGGCGAAGGAGTTGCAGACCAAATAAGCTCGCTCCTCTTTACCCACGGCGTTTCCGTCGCACGAGGTATAGTCAGTGTCACTGCTGGCCGCACGGACTTGCTGCTGACCAATTTCAGTGCTGAGCGCCGACACCTCCCAAAGGCACGGCCGTCGCTTACTTTGACGATGTCGTGGATGCCCAAGGCTGTTTGTCAGTACTCGACGAAGCGCCAAAACTTGATCCAGCACCGGCTCTTGACGTTAGCACTACTTTGTCAAATGACGAGCGACGGAGACTCCTTGAGCTACTAGCGGCATTCCAAGACTGCTTTTCGTCCACATCAAGAGTTGGTCGCACGCCTCTTACCAAGCATCGGATAATCACCGAAGACACTGCGAGACCTATTCACCAGAACCCTTATCGGGTGGCTCCAAAAGAACGCGAAGCGATACAAAAACAAGTAGACAAAATGCTTGAAGATGACGTCATTCAGCCATCAAAGAGCCCCTGGGCATCGCCCGTGGTCCTAGTCAAGAAAAAGGACGGCAGCCTCCGCTTTTGCGTGGACTACAGGAAGCTAAATCAGATGACCAAGAAAGATGTGTATCCGCTTCCCCGTATAGATGACTCTCTCGACAGACTTCGACATGCTCGTTACTTTTCTTCAATGGACCTGAGGAGCGGATATTGGCAAATCGAGGTAGACCCGAGAGACCGCGAGAAGACCGCTTTCGTGACGCCAGATGGCTTATATGAGTTTAAAGTCTTGCCCTTCGGTTTGTGCTCGGCGCCTGCTACCTTTCAAAGGCTCATGGATACCGTGCTTTCTGGGTTGAAATGGAAAACCTGCTTAGTCTATCTTGACGATGTCATAGTGTTTTCCGCAACATTTGACGAGCACCTTGAAAGGCTTGCAGTGGTTTTACGAGCCATACGGTCCGCGGGTCTAACATTGAAACCAGAGAAGTGCCACTTTTGCTTTGAAGAACTGCAATTCCTTGGCCATGTCGTCAGTCACGAAGGCGTTCGTCCAGATCCTGAAAAAATTACAGCCGTAGCACAGTTCCCTGTGCCGTCCGATAAGAAGGCTGTCAGGCGCTTTCTGGGCCTCTGTGCCTATTATCGGCGGTTCATCGCGGACTTCGCACGCATTGCGTCACCATTAACTCGTCTCACAAGAGAAGACGTTGCCTTTGAATGGAAAGAGGAGCAGGAAGCTGCTTTTAATGATCTGCGCCAGCGTCTACAAACGCCGCCGGTGCTTGCACACTTTGACGAGGGAGCCCCTACGATGCTTCACACTGATGCCAGCAATGTAGGACTGGGCGCTGTCCTTGTGCAACGGCAGGAGGACGCTGAAAGGGTAATCGCCTATGCAAGCAGAACGCTAACACGCACAGAGGCTAATTACTCCACGACTGAGAAGGAATGCCTCGCCGTGATATGGGCGGTTACGAAATTTCGCCCGTATTTGTATGGCCGCCCCTTCAAAGTTATTAGCGACCATCATTCTTTGTGCTGGTTGACAAACCTTAAAGATCCTACCGGGCGATTAGCGCGATGGAGTCTGCGGCTCCAGGAGTTCGATATGACGGTCGTGCACAAGTCGGGGAAGCGACATATGGACGCTGACTGTCTGTCCCGGTCACCGATTGAGTCGGCTGTTCTACCCGATGAGGAGGAAACAGCATTCCTTGGTGTTCTCGACACGTCCGCCATTGCGCAGCAGCAACGTGACGACCCTGAGTTGCTGGGTCTAATTAATTACTTAGACGGAAGATCTCAGAAAGCACCTAGGGTTTTCGCAAGAATATTGTCATCGTTTTGTTTTCGAGACAGAGTACTCTACAAAAGAAACTTTTCGTCGACCGGATCCACCTATTTGCTCGTCATCCCGGCATCACTTCGCACCGAAGTACTTCAAGCATGCCACAACGAGGTGACTTCTGGCCACTTAGGCTACACGCGAACATTGGCCAGAGTACAGCAAAGGTACTACTGGCCACGGCTCACCACATCCGTGAAGCACCACGTTCGTACTTGCCTCGACTGCCAGCGACGCAAGTCACCCCCGACTAAGCCAGCTGGCCTCCTGCAACCCGTTCAGGTCCCACGAACACCGTTTGACCAAATTGGAATGGATATTTTGGGTCCACTTCCAACTTCAAGTGCAGGAAACCGCTGGGTTATCGTCGCGACCGACTACCTCACCCGTTATGCTGAAACAAAGGCTATTCAGAGAAACACAGCAGCGGAGGTTGCACGATTTTTCGTCGAGAACGTTGTACTGAGGCATGGTGCACCAACTGTCGTGATCACAGACAGAGGAACCGCATTTACGGCAGCTCTTTTGGATCACGTCTTGATGCTGAGTGGAACAACTCATCGTAAAACCACCGCCTACCACCCGCAAACGAACGGGTTAACAGAGCGTCTAAACAAAACGATTGAAGACATGCTTTCAATGTACGTTGACGTTGAACATAAAATTGGGACGAAATCTTGCCTTATATCACGTTTGCGTACAACACGGCCAAGCAAGAAACGACTCGCATGACTCCGTTCAGCCTCGTTCACGGACGGGAGGTGCGGACTATGCTTGACGCGATGCTACCGCACGAATGTGACGACACTGACACCGACGCCGATGTGTTTACGCAACGCGCGGAAGAAGCTAGGCAACTTGCCCGCTTGCGGATCCGCCAGCAACAAGGCTACGACGCAGGCCGCTACAATGCTCACCGCAGAACAGTTGTTTACCAAGCCGACGACAGAGTATGGGTTTGGACGCCCATACGGAAACGAGGACTATCTGAAAAGCTGTTAAGGCGATACTTCGGACCATACCGAGTATTGCGACGCCTGAGTGATGTCACCTACGAAGTCGTCCCCGACAGTCCCCATTGTACGAGGCGTACCCAGCACCTCCACCAGTGTCGCGATGCAACGCGAGGAAAAGACAAGAAGACCTTTCGGCAGCGAAACAGCGTGTTGAAAATCAGCTGAACAGGCGGAACGTCTTCTTCGTCTTCAACTAATCACAGCCCCACTAGATGGTGTCCGTTAAAGCCCCCCATCGTCGTCGTCGTCCACATGTAGTATACACGCGTCAATATTGCCTGACAGAAGCGTAGAATCGCGCCAGGGATCGAAACACGTGAACTGAGCAACGAGTGGGTGTTTTAAAGTCCTACCCATTGGAAAGGGCTCAGACATATTTAATCATCATCAGCTGAAGAAGCATCAACAAAGTGAGGAGCTGCCTAGGTTCGCGTGTTGCCTTACGGCCGCGTAGTGGGTCCTTCGCTGATTCGCAAAAGGAAGAATTATGGCGTAGTGGGCACTTACCAACTGTACTCGCAGTAGGCATTCTAGGATAGTTTGAACGGTCAATGTTGCGCGCACAGTCGTTCGTTTACTTAGGAGGGTTGAGGCATGCACAGAGTACCGAAGCGAGGCTAGCAATTGAGAACGCGATGCGCACGGGGCACGATTACTCTATCGCGTTCTACTCTTGAAGGCGAAGCTCAAGCATCCTGCAAACTTTTTTTTTTCTAACAATATGCTTATCAGGAAAGACGAAGGGAGCAGCAACGGGAATGTCAACAGCGCGAGGGGCGCCTCGGGAAAACACCAAACAATTAATAAAATAGAAGAGATTAAGGCCTTCATATTTTGATATACGACGGTTTATATTGCCCCTGAAAAACTGTCTTCCTAGTAAAGCATTCGTGTTTACATGAGAAGCTGACATTTAGGGAATAGGCGTAAGCTTGGTGTTTGCAAGCTGGCTTTTCCACATTATGTGTTGTAGTGAAGCCTACTCATAACACCGACGGCGGTGTCGTCGTCGATGTATCGCGATACGCCCTGCGCAATTGTTTGAACGTTAATGGGCACGTTCACAACCTGTCTTTTGATAATGAGGATAACGTAAGAGAATGTAACAGTAGCATGTGCTTAAAACGCGTTGAAGCGGATAGTATACATAACCTTATCCTGCATGGCTCATAAAAGATTGTAAGCACCTAAATCGGACTTTAACCTTACGCTAAACAGACTACAGCATGAGCTTCGCACGCTCTGCAAGGAATGCTTCAACGAATTTCGACAGTGAACGGGTGACCTAAATCCCATTTATTAGAATTTTGAAATCTACAGAAACGAAGCGTGGCTCCTGTTCCTGACTTATCGCGTTAACCGTTATCGAAAACGCCAACAAGAGAGCTGCAAAAGGCGTGACGTTGGAGACGTGTACCGCGAGTACGATGACTACGACCACGTGTAGTATGAAAACATTTCAGCGTCCAATGCGAAGGGATCAAAAACGAAATGGTGTTCCACCTCCACATGCTCGCGTCCAGGCAGGCGCTTATGGTCGGATATCCCGGCGCGGACGAAGACGATGACATGCATGGGGACGCAGTTGCGCGTTTCTGTAGAACTGCTGGTGCCGCAAAGCAGAGGTGCACGTGTGAAATGTGCCAGAAGCGTAGCCACAATTCTTTTTTTAAAGACGATAGTCTTTCTTGGGGAACTTAAACGCAGAAATTTTGGTCTGTCTTTCTGTTTGTCGGCACGTCCCTCGATTCAGCCACTCGGCCAAAGTTGAACCACTTGCCCAAGGGCCAGCCATCTTGAACGGCTTACTAGGTTCATACTTGTGTACATAGTTGATCAAAAAGCGAACATTACGCATATCTGAGGCGCAACATCACAGGTAAGTATTAGGTGGTGTGTTCCTTTAATAGAAAATACATAGATACGTAATTCTAGATAACCTAGTTTCTTAAGCTGCGCTGAAAATGGGACTGCGCCTAAACTTGGCTTCCTCCGTGCCCTCTGCACGAGCTCATTGTTGTGTTTCGGTTTCGGTTCAGTATTGCACTGTACTAATGCCATGGGGCGCCGCTCTGGCATTCCTGCTTTTGCCCAGGCGACGTGAATATAAAAGCGTGTGTGGAGAGTACTCGCTGAGTGCGGACGTTTCTTCTGCTTCGGCGCTTCGCGCCAAACAACGTGTTCGGGATGGCTGGCGTCTCCGCCGGTCGCGTTGGTCACCGCCGGTCTTCGCCTGCTGCTGCGCCGGGACTACCAGCCCGCAACACAGCATTCGCGTTTCCCGACGTATTGCCAGATGGCGTTCATATCTCACGCAGCGCCTCTTCTATCGTCTTTAGACGACATTTGCAGCGAAGCATGCAGATACGCGACCAATTTTTTTTTTTTGGGGGGGGGGGGGATGGGGCGTTGAATCCTCCACCCCCCCACCCCCCACCCCTGGCTACGCCCCTGCAATGTACCGCACAGACCATCCGTTTGCCAACGTCAACGCTTTGGTACTCCGCGGGAACTTGCCGTCACGTGATACTTATCTTCATCGTCACCGTGAGGTTTCCTGCCCTTTGGCGGGAGTTACTGAAATCTTCATCGAAGATTTTAGTGTCTACACTGATTTAAAGGAGTACTGGCGCGATTTTGAGGCACCGCAAAAGGGACATTCTTGTCTCCTCGGCGTGCACTGTTAACGCTCTCCACACACCGCGGGGCCACGAAACCTGTATAAAATATTTTTGATATTAAAGTTTTTGTCGCTCAGCACTCTGCAAGCCAGCCACATCGCAATGGACATTGTCATGACGAGTCGACACAGTTCACTGGGTGCTGCGAACTCTGTGTCCTGCATGCGGTCGAAGTCACTGTCGGTGTCGCTGGACGACAATTCGCTCCTCGTTGTTTACGTGCACCGCGGGCAAGAGATAGCAGATGACAGAGCTGATGCTAGTACGTCACGAGTTGCAGTCCCCACGTAAATTAGAAGTATACGTCAGACTGTGTTGACACGTCACTGTGAAGCCGCCCCCTCGATATCTAAACTGGAGGTTTTTTTAATGCTGGTGATTGCAAAAATATATTCCATGCGTTCAAATGCGCTACGATACTCTTTTAGGATTCTCGACACCATTGTTTTTATTTGCAGAAATAATGAAAAAAAAATGTCTAAAATTTGTATCAGTACTCCAGGGGCGTAGCCAAGGGGGGGATTGAACCCCCCCCCCCTCCCGGGAAATTTTCAGTTTGCTTGCGTATATATACACGCACACGTAAAAACACACGCACGAACATACATAAAGTGTGGTTGAACCCCCCCCCCCCCCCCCGAAAAAAATTTCTGGCTACGCCCCCGCAGTCGAACCACTGGTCCTATATGTCTCACGAGAAGTTTTGCCGACACGGACTGAGGGGTGCTTCAGTTTTAACAGAGACAGTAAATTTTCATCATTTCTAACAGAGACCGTAAATCTTCACATCAGATATTGGTAACGACTCGTTACCTTGGTGAGTTTTCGTCTTCCCAAGTTACACGTGTTAGCTTTCTTCACCGACTCACTTTTGCATTAATTACTCACCTAATACAAAAAAAGGTGGTCTTAATGTTTTATTTAAGTGTCTTGTATGACGCTAGCCCCGAGCGTTTGGTTAAACGTCCTGGCTCATAGCCGCACCTACAATGTGGGAGTGCGAACCACACATGATGTCTTTCTTTCTTTCTATAGGCTGCGTGTCGCACATACCTACCCGCGTATGTAATGCGGGTGTTAGCGTTAATCGCGACGTAACTGACGAGAACGTCATGTTATGATGTCATTGCCTATCATGTTCTCGTAATTACCTTTATTGCATGTTCGTGCATGTTCTTTATGTGCGTGCAAACTGTGAAAAAAACATGGGTGATCCCTCTGTCATTGGAATCGGTATAACACGAAAGTGAAACGTGTCTTCACAGACGTAGTTGAGCGTTTGTTGTGCATTCTTTCGCCCCAAGCGGGAAGGAATGAATGCTACAGCATCAAATTGTAATGTTACGCGAAGAACGGCAAGCCGCTCGAAACTTGCAATGCGCTGCTCAAGCAGAAAGGACGCGCGGAACGGACATACACAGGATTAGCGCGAACTGTCACAGTTGTAACTTATTTCTGTGTGAGCAGCGCGCTCCTTTCGCAAAAGCGGCCGCTGCAGGGAGCGAGGTGACCTTCGTGCTCTCGACGGAAACTTACAGGCAGAGCGCAAGACGTACAAACGACCGAGATCACGAGATAAGCGCCCGCACGAGCGATCACGCCCTGTCGAGGCGCGCGCTAATCCGCGTGGGGGACGACTTTTAAAGCGCGCTCGTCGAGCCCTTCGCGCCACCTCGCTAGTGATAACGAAAATACGCTGTACCGCCGATCTCCGAGTACCGCCACCGGCAAATGGTGTACATAAATAGCTCGCCGTTAGCATAGCAGAAAACATGCCGTCTGTGGCGGAGTCGTTTCGCGCTGCGCGCTGGCGATCGAGAGGTCGTAAGTTCGACTCCCGGTGACGGAACTTTTTCTTATAGTTTTTCTTTGCCATATGTTAGTCTTTATATTTTAGAACGTCATATCCGTGACGGAAATACGTCAGTGGAGCCGTGGTGGACCCCGGCATAAAACACTTTCGTGTTAAAAATGGGGGGGGGGTGTATACCCCTTCCCCTCCTCCCAAGTACGCCGGTGTTACATACACACCAAAGAATGGGGAAGGAAAAACGGCGGTGCGGTATAGCTCAGCTGATAAGAGGCGCGTATTATGACGACATGCACGGTTCGTGTGCCACCTGCGGCAACGTTTCTTCCCGCAGCTTCATTTTACGTTGATCATCATAGGCCTGCACGGATAGCTCGTCGCCACGACGAAACACCGGAAGGGCACGGGACCCGATGAAATGAGCGGGAAACATGTGGTCGATATGACGTCACATCGCTTCACTTGTTCCATCTATGTCGTCAACAACTGCGACACAAGCTGTACGCATCATTACGAGGCATTTAATATCGCGTATCCATATCGTGTAATGTCCGATATATCTGTGTGAGTGATGACCAATTATTTCACTTGATTTCACGGATCGTGAATATCCCAATATACCGCTTTCTTCTTTTCCGTATTTTTTTTTATTTGCGGCATAGACTTAATAATAAGGCATAATATTTGTTGTGTATATTTGTGTTATATGTGCGCCGTTAGGCCGGTGTTGTGTATGAAGTGAAGAAGTGTCTTGTCGAATGTGTTGTCGTGTATCCATCGGTCATAACTGTTTGTGTCACTGTAGCGAAGACCAGCTTGCAGGAGATGACGGGAGCGTTCCGACTGTAATCCTTGCATGTCCATATAAGGTGGTATGCATCTGCTTGCATACCACCTTGCATACCGCTCACATTGACGCGATGTGACTGCAAACGAGATCATTGCACACTTTCTCGGCACTCGTGAAAAACGTTTAATAATAATAATAATAATAATAATAATAATAATAATAATAATAATAATAATAATAATAATAATAATAATAATAATAATAATATATTATTATTATTATTATTATTATTATTATTATTATTATTATTATTATTATTATTATTATTATTATTATTGTTATGTTGTTGTTGTTGTTGTTGTTGTTGTTGTTATTTGCACGTAAGGAGACATTGGAGTCATGGATTGGAAGCACTGGCACCTGCCTTATTCCGCAATAAAAGATAGTGCACACTTCGGGAACTTCGAACATTAATTACCTGAAATAAATCCAGCGAACTATCATCTCCGGCAATATGCATTTCACGAGCCGCCTAAATAAAGGCAATGGCGACGATTCCTTTCTCATGTGGATCGCACCCACACTGAAGAATTTGCCAAGAATTGTTCATCTGGAATTCTGAATATTTGGAATATTAACGAATGATTAAACCTCTGCACCTTCATTTCCTTTTCTCTTAAGCTTCTTCCTAGCATATCATACGTGAAATAATTTCCTGTAAATCACTAAAAAAAAAAACATTAAGAGAAACCTACATGGTCAACAACGGATCGTTTCGTGCTAATGTCTTCGATTTATCTTATGTTCGTCTACGCTTACCTACAACATTGATCGAACGCTTTATGAGACGGAGTGTCAAGAAAAAAAAAATTAAGTCTGAATCTCTGAATGAAAGTTCTCTGTAAGATATTTAATTGAATTTAGAGAAATTGGAGCACAGGTCCTTCGAAGAATGTAATATCAATTATATCGGCAGATATCTAGTTCTACATTGAGCTTATGAGTGACCTCATTCAATTCCAAGTGTAATGTGGGAAACTTGAACATTCTTTTTGTTTTCCTCAGTTACCATTGCGCACTTTGCGTACATGAACATCCATAACTTTTACGCCTGTCTTCCTCTCTTATTTTTTATGACAGTATATAACATGACTCCATCAGATTTTGGTCTTCAAAAGATACGGCTCATGGTAATCGTTATATTAAAGATACCTTTTCGTGCAAGTTCACCTCTGTAGCATAGGGAACTCATCTGCTATAGGATTTCTTTTTTATGTGGTTGCCACGTTACGACTCCGGAAAATATATTTCTGACGTCAGCTGATTGTGATTACTCTCGCAGGTAGTAGCCTACAGATGGCGGCATTGCTGACGCAGAGGCGTGGCAGCAAATTTCGCGTGAATACAAACAAAACAAAACACACAACCATGTTTTTTTTTTACCAATGCGGCGGACAAAAATATGGGACACGGTATATGCACATAGGCAGAAAGTACTTTTCGATTTCTTAACTGTGGCGAAACTTGGGTAGCGTGCTTATTTTTCTTGAATCAGTGCACTAATTGGATGATGCAGACTAAATCCAATTCCTCCAATTTGCACAAACAAGCGCGGCAACGTGTTTGTCGAAAGGAGGTGACGTGTTTGTCCGAGCTCCCTCGCATCCTCAGGAGTGACCGTGTTTCTATCTCGTATGCTTAAAGCAGCACCAGCCTGGCACCAGTTTCTTCTAGGAGTCCAACGAAAACAAGAGATGCTGCCCCAAGGGTCAGGTCGTATCCCAATATTGAAATGAACGCGCACACACGGCTCACGACTTGCCCGCAGAAAGAGATAGCGCGCGTGTGGAGAATCTCAGCGTCTGCGCAACGCTTGACCACTCGGCCCCGGTGTCAACCCCCCTCCCCTCCCCTTTTACTTTCTTGGCGCCCAAACTTGGGAAGCTACGATGTCTGCCCTCACTTTCGGGGCGTAGCGGTGTTTTTATTTTCTTTCGGGGGGGGGGGGGAGCCCCTCTTCCCCCCCACGTGGGCGACGCAGAGAAGCGGCAACGCGCGCGCTCCTCGGTTTCCTCGCAAAACAAGCGGCGGTGCTAATTGACGCCCCATCAGTATGCAAACGACGACGTGCCCGTTCTCAACGGTCGGCCGCCGCTCGCGATCGGACGGTCGCGGCGTCCCATTGGCGGAGGCGCGCGGCCGGGGCCTCCGATTGGCCAGCGAGGCGCGGGCGGCGCGCCCCGATTGGCTCGTCGTCCGGCGGCGGCCTTCCCGCGTCGGGGGGGCACACCGACGCGGGAGGACCGGCCTTGACGGCACTCGCTGCTGGGCTGCGGGCGCGCGCGTCACGCTGGCCGCGCTTTCTGTTCTTCTCTCGTCGGATGTGGGCCCGGCCCAGGCGGCGGATACCGCCGCGACGACGACGTGCCACCGGGCCGCCGTGAGGAGGAAGCACGCGCAGGATTCACTACGCTGGACGCCGGCATGCGAGCTGCTGCGCTACTTCTGCTGCAGGTGAGACAGTCACAGGGGCGCAACTACCCGCGCACGTTCGGTCGTGTTTCGCCTCAACATGTGCACCTCCAAGTTGCCGTGTCAGTACCCGCGCTATCTGAAGCACCACTGTCGCGGCGGCGGCCGACGACCCTCGGCGATTTCGGCGTGCTTATCGCTTCCTGCTGGTACGCGTAGCGTCGACTCCACCAAGGCAAGTCCTTCGGCGCCCCCTCTCCACGTGTCCTGTGTGATAGAGTTGATCTCTTCGGGTAGCCTGCTCACTTCCGGACTTTCTTTCTCCTCATCTGCTAACTTGTCATGTTCTTCGTTCTGTTTTCTCCGAAATGTATCTAGTGCATCGCTTCGTGATGTGGTTACACCGTTATCCCGACCGGTGAGCTTGAACCAGCCATTTTGGAAACGCGAGTCTCAGTGAATGGACTAGTACAAAACGTATCGACGGCAGTGTCACTTTTGCTACGTGACAACCGGCAGTAGAGTCGTTGATGTGTCGTGCAGTTACTAACCACGCTATACTGTGACCTGTCAGGCGTCATATAAGCCCTATATGTCTGGAACGCGGATGCACTCTTGGCTGCGTTTTAAGACTGGAGCTTCTTTTCTGGCCTCCCGCCAACAAGCCGAGTTCCTTGTTCCAGGGCGTCCCCAAACAAACAGAGCGTAGCGTTCGATACCGCGGAGATGGTGATGACGATGCCACGTTGTTGTTGGCGGCCTGTCAACGGGCGGCGCAGCGCTGCGCGTTCGGCGTCGGTGTGACGTCATCCGCATCGAAGCGGCGGCTGTCCCCGAAAATGTGGAACATTCGATCCTCTTCGAGCCACGCGCGTGATGCCGGCGTCGATGGAGGGAGAACCACGTGGGCACCGCTGGCTGCTGCTGCCTGCTTCTTGTGAGTCGTTCACTTCAGCGTACGCTCCACTTGAAACGATACGAGTCCTGCCCGTTTTGGCTCACGTACTGTACTATACGTCTGGATTGTTGTGAATGGATCACCTGTCGATACGCCAGTCAATGCTCGAATCTGCACGCGGCTTCGTACAGGTCGACGTGTTGCGCTGTTAAGAAGTAACTCGATGCATGCAACGTCACTATAATGTTATTCTTATTCGCCCTCCAGTAGCGGCCATTAAATTTTCAGCCATTGAAGATTTGAAGTAGGCTACGTTGTCTCGACTGGAAAAACCGTCCAATTACAAAAATGCGTGCTGACAAGTTTGGGTGTTTCTGCATGCTGATACGTTTTCAGTGACAGTTTTCTTATTGGGGATTGATTCATATAGACCGTTCTTATACGACTGTCATCATTCGTTAACGCGCTCTTGTAAGTTCTGTGATGAAAGAGCTTTAACGTTACGTTTTGAGCATGTTCACACGTTGTTTCAAAGTCATGAAAGCGAAGAAATTAAGAACAGCGGTCTTGCGCGATCATATTAGTTGTTCGTTAGCGTAGCAAATAAAGATGATTTTGCTGTAGACATATGGCTTATAAGATTATGCAATGTCTCGTTCAAATAACCAGTCATAATGACTCATAACCTAACAAAGATGGCGAGACCTGTGTAACTCATTTGATAGTCAGCGCCGTGTTGTGTCAGTTTTCTTTGCCTTTCGTCTATGTTCTGTCACGCTGCTTAGCCAGTATGAACCTACAAACTGCCCATAGCAGTTCACTTTAAAGAGCAGCGGTTTACTGTTCGTTCCTGCCGCATTATGCGTGATTTCTAAGTGCACGTCACTTAAGACGACACTCTTAAGTGTTTCTCGCTTCAATGAAATATTATGCCAAATTCACCTGCTCACAATCAAACAAACGAGCTCACACGGCGCATTATTTGATCATCTTTTGAAATTGATATTGCCAAACCCGTGTGGCATACCGTTTACCGCCAACAATTGATTATTTAGCGAACACGTGTGTCCAGCTTCCTTAAATGTGTCTTCACGCTTTATATGGAAATTTTGCAGCGTATAGCATGTAGGAAGTACATACTGTATTGACTTGAACTGCATTGCGTAACGCCACTAAAAAGTGATATGTATCTGCGGTTTTGCGTGCCAAAACCGCGATATGATTATCAGGCGCAATGTAGACGAACTTAAGGCTCCGTAAATTTCGACCATTTGGTGTTCTTTAACGTGCACTGACATCACACAGTACACGGGCCTCTCTAGCAGTTCACCTCCATTGAAGTGTGACCGCTGTGGCCACGATCGAACCCGCGTCCTTCGGGTCAGCAGACGAGTACCGTAACCACTCTACCACCACGTCTGAAAGCGACTAAAAAAGATGTAAAGGTCGTTTAATGTAAAATGCACCGTTGCTTCCGCATAGCCTTGCACTTCACTGTTTTCTTCCGATGATATATATGTTACATCGTCTCCCACCAACATCGCTGTTTCCTTTTCCATTATCACTATTTTTAATGCGATAAAGACTTGGCCTAATTCTTTAAAGATGTGAACTAAATGTTTGCTGTAAGGCCCGAGTTATATATGAATTAAAACGCTGTTTCATTATTAGTTCGTCGCGGCGTCGGGATACATCGCTCATATAGGAGCGCACATCTTTTTTTATATATATAAGAATGTGAGAGACGTTATAGACCAGGAATGTATTTCATTCGGGAAAATGGAATAAAATATCAAGAGAAATGTGTCAAGTCTCGACAGGAATTTGCGTTTACAAATAGTCCGGTTGTCTAAAGATTGTGCCCGTGCTTATACGCGTGGCTTGCTACACATGCGATGTACTTGAACATGACATGAAGTCCTTGTCCAACGGCAAATGCCTCCCTTCTATAGTTGATTTAGAGCGGTGCGGAAGGGCGAACCTTTCCTGTCAACGAAAATATAAAGACCACGCCCCTGCCAAGGTTGAAAGCTGTACACTATGCGGCGCATGCAACGGCAAAATGTATACTTTAACTCATGGCTGCTTTGCGTAAACACACCGCGCTCTGAGTGGTGCAGGTTGCATTGTCCTCAAATTCACTTTGCGCGCACTCTATGTAGACCCGAAGAAAACACGCTCGCGCCAGTTCAGCGCCGGAGACCGCAATTTGGACTCGCGTAAAACAGCGGTGGGCCATTCTTCGCGGCGCCTTCTGAATGACCTCCTCCTCGCTTCCGCTCAAGCATGTATACACACATCTGCGGAACTGCTCGGTGCCTCCGCCGTCTCGTTTTCAGTTTTCAAAAGAACGGGAGGACCCTAAAAAAAGACGGACTTCACAACTCGCAGCGGGAGGCAGTTGAAGTTGTGCGGGGGCGGTGGTCAAGAAGTACCTGCGCACATACTTCGTCTCAGTTACTCCGTGCAGTGCGGCGAAGGCTACCCGCTGGCTATAGGAGGCTACGGTGTGTTGTGTAGCGGAAAACTATACGTAGGCTTGCTCAAAGCCGGCTGATACAGTGCATGAGTTCTTTTATTTTCTTAATGTTACATTTAGTTATTCTTCAGGTCTGCGCATTGTGCGCAGCTTACTCCTCTGTGGGTCGCTCTCATCAGGCGAACGAATTGATGAGAAACAATGAATCAGCACTTTTCTTCGGTATTGTTCCCGGCGGACGCTAACCGCGTGTACAGCCTTAGCTGCGCTGCACGTGCATGCAACAAAGTGCATACGCTCGTACGTTTTCTGAGAGAAAGGCAAACATTTCGTGTGCCTATATACTGCATGTACGCGAGCCACGCGCATGGCCGACTGGTATGTTACTGCGATCGCTCGGGGCGGCGTGGTCTCTTTCGGGTGTACCGACAACAACAGCGGCGCCACCGCTGTAACGGCGCACTCGCTAATGGTCGCTCTTCGGGGGCTGCAGAAAGGAAGGATCACGGCGGCTTGGGCACATAAGTGCAGCTTCCTTTCCCAAGGCTGGAAAATGAAGCGGCCCTTCGCGGAACATCCATTCTGAGAACGACTCCTTCTTCCAAGTTGTTGCGTAACCGAGACAGACTATCCCGAGGCCCCCTTTGAGGGCGCGCGTGCGAGTCGCTTCTCGCGCCCGACCGGCCCCCACACCACGAGCTCTCGTGCACGCTGCGTTGTCTTTACGTGCCCCTCCCCTGTGCTTCCTTCCAGAGAAGAAGGAGACCAAAAAGAACTCTGTTGCAAGGTGCGCGCACCGCACGTGTATAACGGCGAAACGATTGCGGGGTGCGCGACTCGGCTCTCCATCGCTAGTGCTCCTCTTCAGAGTCCATGTTATATAGTAGACTATGCTAAAGCGGTTGCGCTTCTATCTTTTTCGTGTGATTCAATTCCTTCGCGTCAGTTCTGTGGATTCGGTAAAGACTATTCAAATGTGTAAGCGCAAAGAAACTTGCCAAGATTTTTGGTATCGCTAAGTTAATGAAATCCGGAATTTTCATAATTAGCTCAGCGGCGATGATACGTAAAGTACTGGTCTCGTATGCGAAGTCAGCATGTGGAATTATGTGCCAATAGTGTAGCAATTTCCTTGCATTTAGCTTTTAAGAAAACTGATAGCCTAAGTACTGACCGTTTTTGTGCATCTGAAACAAACGAAAGATATGCGCTTCATGTAGAGTCAACGTCAAAAGTTAGAGACTGCAAGGCCTGAGAAAACTTCGGATTTCCCCGTAATTTGTGACTGTATTCAGTCGAACTGCAATGTACATGTTGTTAGTGCGTTTTAGAACAGGCCGGAAATCTGAATTCTAGGCTGCAGGCCTGCCGAAATTGCGGGAATATTTAGCTTTTTGTGTTGTGTCTTCTGGTCTCTAAACTTTTGACGATCACTTGGACACTGCGGGGACGTTAAGTATCCCAGAAAGTCAAAATTGGTCTGGAGTCTCTCATTACGGTACGCGTCATAATCATATCGTGTTTTTTTGTCACGTAAAATCACACAAATTATTATCACAACACTGTGAGGAGTGAAATGAACAAAAACACCGGAGGAGCTTCATGTTTTTTTGTTATTTATAGTTAACGTTGTATGATTACCGCGAGATGTCACGAAAACCTATAGAATGCAGCACATACAACACAACTGTGGCAAACGTTAGGACAAGGCAACCTTTTCATGGCGCATGGATGTGTTTGCGGTTTGGTGTTGTTTCTAAAGCGTGTTTGTGTCTGTGCGATGGCCAGTGCAAAGAACTTTTGTATACTAAAGATGCCCACATATCTCATAAGCAGCCATGGTGTCAAAAGTGGGCAATACTTTTCTTTTCTGCATAATGTAAGAATATAGTATTCAATATATATATATATATATATATATATATATATATATATATATATATATATATATATATATATATATATATATATATATATATATATATATATATATATATATATATATATATATATATATGAATAGCGTTGTCTCATGCCGTGGCGTATTCAGGGATGCAGATTTGCCGGCTTTTGTCTGAATCATGCAGTTTCTGCGAAATAGCAAGACGACTAGCAAAACTGTTGATAAATTATATAAGCTTCTACGTGTTCTCAATGTTCGAATAATAACTGTTTGCTTGTACTTAGCTGGTTGGTTGATTGATTGATATGGCAGTGAAGATTTCGGGAAACGTTCTTATTAATGTTTATGCAACACATATTCATATGAATGTTAAAGAAAATGATATTAAGTACAAGACAGAAAGGGAGGGACGGAAAGTTGAGTGTCATAACTGCAAACAGTAACGACATATCTATCACTCAATGTCTTAGCATCAGGGGCGTAGCCAGAAATTTTTTTCGGGGGGGGGGGGGGGGGGGGGTTCAACCATACTTTATGTAGGTTCGTGTGTGCGTTTGTATGTGTGCGTGTATATATACGCAAGCAAAACTGAAAAATTTCGGGGGGGGGGGGAGGGTTCAACCCCCCCAACCCCCCCTTGGCTACGCCCCTGCATAGCATGTCATTGATTTTTTTCTTGTTGTTGATGTGGACGTTGATGTAGACCAAGCGTTATAACACTAAACACAAGGCAAAGAAATGTATATAATTTGTTTGTTTACTTGCCTGTTTGCATAATAGCCTTCGGCTACGACAGCAGGCATGCCTAATTTCAGTGAGCTGTCGCTTCCACGCATAGCTCGTCGATCCCTTTTATTTTTACGTGCGCATAAACGACATGTCACCACCCTATAGGTACAACTCGACACCTATATAGACTGCCAAGCCTGATTGCCTTTCGCCTTGACGTCACCACCTTCTCTTACACGTTGCTTCACATGCGAGAAGATGCACGCAAACTCATTCGCTGCGAAGACAAACATATATCTGCCCGGACGGTCGAGCAGATTCCGAGGTCCATTCGGAAGAGCCTGCGGGACGCTAGCGCGTTTGCGAAATAGCCGGACTCGAAGCGTGGTTTGGCGCTGTCGCCGCCCCGTCAGCGCTATAGTTGACGCTGCTGGGCATGCCACGGAATGCCGACTGGCCCTGGGCGTCACCAAGGGGGAGAGGTGCGCTCACACGTATACGTATGGTATGCACGACGCGAGATTGCAGTTGCGTCACGGCCGAGACAGTTGCAGAGAGTGCGCGACGCTTGATTCTCGATTTTGGAACGACCACCACCTCGAGCACATATATATATATATCGATTCGAGAAGCTATGGGTGCGGCGAACTGCGTGATGCGCATCGCAAAGGCGTTCGACCAGCTCACGTTTACCCCGCGGAGTGTTCTGACCAAACTGGTGCCACTTGTTTTCTTTCTTTAAGACAGACCTGTATGCGCGTGGCATTGGTATATCGTCGGACGCTCTATAATGAATGCATCTCTGTGCAGCTTCTGATTTGTATTTCCTCGTGTTTCCATCCGTCGCAAGGCGACTACAGAGTCGTTGCCATCCGAGTACACATGCAGCTGTGGGAGCGTATGTAGTAGGTTACGGTAAACTTTAATTGAGGATGCAATCAAGGCTGCATACCTCCTTTTGGGTTGAGTGGAATAGTAAACTGAGTTTAGTGGTAAATTTCCATGGAATACCATGAGCTCACTATTCCTGTGAGCGAAGGCTTTGTGGGCAAGAAAACGCATTTATGCTGCGTGGGCACAGTGTGTATACGTCATCTTGAATTTACCCTCTGCCGTAGCAAGGGGTAACAACTTTCGAAAACGTCGCTATTTTTCGCATGGACTCTTATTTTTTTCTTCTTCTTCTTACGAACAATATGCAACGCTGTTAACCGGCAAGAAGGTTGACTGACGGTCGTGGATGATGTGCCGAACGGGAAAGTACAGAATTTCGGTCTTGGATCATCTCCTTTGAAGCATATCCGTAACGGTAACACCACGCCCAATCCGGCAACGATATAAATTGGCAGAAGGAAACGTGGAATGTGCTAATTAATGAATATCCTGATATTCAGCAATATCCCCCCCCGCCCCCCCCCCAAAAAAAAAGAAATTAGAGAAAGAAGAGCATGCAGTCCGACTGGCCTCTTTTAAACGAGAGATGAGGGCCTTATGCACAAAAAGTTCTTACAATATGTAGTAAAGTTAGTGAGAATAAGAACTGACCGAATCGTGACAGTGTACATATTATTATAGTGAAGACCGCCGATCAGTCATGAATATACGAACAAAAATTCCTCGTGAATTCGATCCCAGTTCTCGTGCAGATCACATGTCAACCTTTTTCTTTTTGTTGTTGTTGTTATTAGCTCAGCAGATACCACTGGTTTTCAGCAATACAGCAGCATCATAGAATTCTAGTTTTCGCATACATTTAATATTTTTCCGCATCCGGTCTCATTCTTAGCCTTATAATATCTCTTACACGTTCTTTCTTTCTTTCTTTCTTTCTTTCTTTCTTTCTTTCTTTCTTTCTTTCTTTCTTTCTTTCTTTCTTTCTTTCTTTCTTTCTTTCTTTCTTTCTTTCTTTCTTTCTTTCTTCCTTTCTTTCTTTCTTTCTTTTTCTTTCTTTCTTTCTTTCTTTTTCTTTCTTTCTTTCTTTCTTTCTTTTTCTTTCTTTTTCTTTCTTTCTTTCTTTTTTTCTTTCTTTCTTTCTAGTCTGTTTTAGATGTTCTGTGATCGATCGGCTGGCATTGAATAAAGAACGACATGTTTTTTATAGAATGTGCAGCATTTATATACGACAATCTAGATCTTGTATTCGTTGGTTTTGTTCCTTCCGTTTATCAGCGCACTCGCGTAAAGAACTGTTATTAAGGCGCTCGGCTAAAAGACGAAGCTGTATCTATATTTTCGGCATCGTCCTGCCTTGAAGATATATATGTTCGGTCACGCTATATTCAAACCAAAAAGCGTATGAAGCCTGAAGTACTTATTTTTAGTCATTGTACACTTCTCGCGTTATTGTCACGATTTAATGCAGATTATATTACGCAATTTTTGAGCGCGTATAGTGTTATGCCTCTGCGCAGCAATCTTACACTAGCCCGGTTATCATTGAACGCACCACTGCTTTCACACCGCATGCACTCCACTTATGGGAGGTTGTTGGCCATATATGGCGAACACAGATATAACTGGCGCAAAGGCCCGTTATAACCAGCCTTTGAGCCACGAAGCACTATATACTCCATCAATATTGAAGGTGCACGCTTCGTGGTCAACAAAGGTGCAAATAAAAAGGTTAATACGGTATGTACGGCTAATAGTTCCCGCTTCTCACAAACCGACCACTTAGACGTTGTCGTAATCCTTTCAAGGTTGTCTTGTTTAGGTTCCGGTCTCCGTTTATTTTCAGCGTATTAATCTGTGTGCGTGCGAGATAGTGGGATCATCAAAAGGAGCTATAAGGCCCTGTCTTGGCAGCGATGCCGGAGGCTTCCGCCAAGAAAGTGTGCCGAGTGTGATATCTAGTGCGCAATATAAACACGTGATAAGGAGTCGAGATATCGTTGTACATTTCGCCGCGTAACCCATTCGTGTTTCCGCCTCGTCGCCAGCCACCGTCGCCCCGTCGGTAAGCCTGTGCCCAGCCACAACTCCCGCTGCTTGAGCGAATGCTTTGCGTTTTGCGTCATGATTCTGTCTGTTTATTAACGAATATTATAACAACGCGATAGTGACAGAATAGAATGAAACGTCGGATAATCGAGTACAGGACGATGAGACGTGTTATTGTCCACGTCTACTGTGCGTACCATGAGTTTCGTGATGATTTTCCGATTGGCCCAGCTGGTCTCCTCTGTTCACAGCTAGCACCTCTGTTTGTTATATTTATATATGTCATGTTATCTGCCGTAACCGTGTGCATATAGCCGGAGTGTCACACTTATGTGCACGTCGTGTCAGAAAACAAAAAGAAAGAAAAATAAGCCCCAGTCATGCACCTGAATGTCCGCACACCTAAATAAGCATGGTATACAGGCTGGGTTATGGGTCGTTGTGAGTTTTCAAACAAACAAACAAAAAAAAAGGCAGGACGGGGGCGGCTTTGCCCTTCTTGCATCGTTATGACAGTTTGTAATGTCCCTTGTATTCTGGAAGTCTCAAATTATCATTGAAAACTAAGGGTTTTTACGCTTTCGTTATTTTTTTTAATGCTTTTCACCTGAATGTTTTCTCGGAGTGTGCTCAAAACTGCGGTTGTCACGGAGAGGGTTGAATCGCTGGCTGCTCCTTGCGTAGATAACACGAACACAAAACAGAATACGTCATATGCGTGGTCATACATAAGTGGGAAGTATGTATGCATGGTAACGATTCCGAGAGTCTGCTGTGTATGCAGAGTGGTTGCCATTTTCTGCTCAATTCCTACACTCATGCACTTCGGATATGCATCCTCTAAATGAATGGAACTCTGTTGTCCTCGCTCATTATGCATACACGCGTTTCCTTTCCCACGTGGCGTACTTCACAGGAATCCAGCCTTTTAAGAGGACGCGTGCTCACGAATGTTTCACGACGCCAACGCGCACTCTCACTCTGATGCATATTTTATGTGGATTCTTCTTTTATGCCATCATATTGCACATTCCTTACACGGTGTTGTTGTTGTTCTTCTTCTTCTTCTTCCACGATGAGAGACGTATTTAGTTGGAGCCCATGCAATGCATGTTGCCGCAGGAAATCTACGCGCTCCCTCTCTCTGCCAAAGCGCTCTTCACGCTTTCTTGCCAACAATTATTTCCGGAAGCAAGGATAGATCTCAACGCTCGTTGTTTACGCGGTCGTTGCCCGCGGCAGCCGTGTTGTGAGAGACAACGAACGGTGTTCATTTTATTTATTTATTTATTTATTTATTTATTATTTATTTATTTATTTATTTATTTATTTATTTATTTATTTATTCATTTATTTATTGTG
The DNA here is from genome assembly GCF_013339695.2 of Rhipicephalus sanguineus. Taxonomy (NCBI): domain Eukaryota; kingdom Metazoa; phylum Arthropoda; class Arachnida; order Ixodida; family Ixodidae; genus Rhipicephalus; species Rhipicephalus sanguineus. Next base: position 33,815,726 of record NC_051177.1, read on the forward strand.
AGGTCTGTATAATGTATTAATTCAAGCAATGTCTTGCGGTGTATCGATTGTCATGCATATCCAGCAATCATACCCCGTGGCGCATGGTCGAAGCGTAATCTATGGTGTCTGAAAATTTCAAACACAAGTATATATAGCTTGACGCGGAGTCATAGCTTTCCCTAACGAAACACCGATGGTAAGCATGCCAATAAGGCGTTATCGAGAAGCCAGACGTGTAGTACTCGGTGCTCCTTCTACATATCATTTTTCGCAACTTTCTTCTTCTTTTTGAATCGCCGACTGGGCACTGTGTACAATATATATGCACAGTGATGGGCACTTTCTTGAGCGAGAGTGGCGAAGCCCTGTCTGTATTGTTTTCCTTTTTTGCATGACGGCAGGGCATGCTTTACAACGACCATCGACTCCTGTATAAGAGCAAACGCAAGCTCGTGCCTTACGTATCTGCATTGACCTGTACAATAACATCCCCTATCTAGAGTGTGTTGCCTGTATACAGGCCCTATGTGTTTGGGTACAAATGTGTGTCACATTCTGCAGGTTGTCTGAACAGGAATAAGTGGTTAAGACAGGCTGGCCGAAGTTTCGATAGGTGGGCCAATCTTCGTCAAAGGTGCCTCATCATTCTTGGCGTGTTAATTTTGAAAATATATGTGTAACAACGCATGGAGAAGGCAAAGAGAACGAAGTGCATGCATTCATATATCAACGATTTGTTATATATATATATATATATATATATATATATATATATATATATATATATATATATATATATATATTTGGCTATTGGCTATCCGCGTCTTTGAACAATACTCTTCGGCAAGCGAATGTTTGAAAACACACACTCTATATTGTCTGCGTCTTCCCGCTTTGTTACGACGTATTTATGGTGCGACCGTGAGGCTTTGGCAATGCCTTATTACAGTCGCCGTGAACGTGTTTTCTTTTCACCCAGGAGTGCGTATACACACACCAATGGCATCGGCGCCTGGCGGAACGAAACGCCAGAGAATACGCTCTACATGTGTAAACATAGTTGAAACACGAGTCTTTTCTTCTCGTAGCTTTGGAATAATGCTGGTGCGCATTAGCGCAGCCAGGGGTGGGTGTCTCCCCCCCCCCCTCTCCCCGATACTTTTCAATTTCAATTTCGCATGTGTATTTACACGCACACGTACAAAGGCATGCGCATTACATAAAATATGGTTACCCCCCCCCCCCTAAAAAAATCTGGCTATGATCTTGTTGGTGTGGAAAGAGCGATAAACGCGTATGTATACTTTGAGCTGGTCTATGCACTATGCACGCATATCGATGACTGCTGTGCCCAACGTGGCGCTCACTTTGCCTACACAAAGAAAGCACATCACCCGCCCTGCAGCCAGTCTGCTATTCGGAAGAGTCGCGCGCGGCTTTGAGAAGGAGATACAGCGAGCCCGCAACTCGAAGGAGCTTCGCGCCTTGCAAACACACACACACACACACACACACACACACACACACACACACACACACACACACACACACACACACACACACACACACACACACACACACACGCACACACACGCGCGCACACACACACACGTATACGGAGGATCTGGCGCACGCGAGCGGCTCGCTCGCTCGCCGGTGGTGGTCTCCTCTAGTCGTGGCGCTGCCTTGCCGCCCATCGATGGCCGAGCGCCAGCCGATGCGTACACGACTATGCGGATGGGGAGGGGGGGGGGGGGGGGGAGGTTGCGACGACGACGTGCACCCGCCATCGATCGGCGTCGCCGAGCGAGGCGGGCGTCTGCGTCGGCGGCGTTGGGGCCGCCGAAGCTGGGGGGGCTTCCCCCGACCTTGACTCACTCCTGGGCCGAGTCGGCGGACCGCTCTGTCACGGCTGCTGTTTGTGCGGAGAGCGCACGCCGCTCATGACGCGGCACCCAAGTCGACCGCCGCGCGCGCCAGCAAACTCCTCGCAGTCTTCGTCTTCATCCCCGCGCGTGGCGTGCTCGCTGCGAGAATCTCTTTTCTTCGCCGGGTTTCATTCATCTCCTCTCCCGTGGCTTCCTTGACACGTGAATGCGGATGGCGGCCGTGGCGTCTCCTTTTCTTTCACGCCCGTCTCGGAGACGTCAGCGACACAATGGCGGCGAGGATTTATGGAGGCTGCACGGAGCCCGGCCGCGTCGGGCACTTGGCGACAGGTTGCTCAACACTTGCGCGCACTCTCTTAAGTGGGACGCGTGAAGGGAGCCAGAAAGGGTGAATGCGTGCCACGGGCAAAAGGGCTGCGCAATACGTCGACGGACGCTTGCTTTCTTTTTTTCTTTTTCTTTTGAAAGGAAGACAGGCATAGTCGTCGTGGATATAGCTGTATAGGGACGGTGTTATCTCGAGAACAGGAGAATGGAATGGAGCGCGGTCTTGACAAAAGGGGGATAAACCTAGGGGGTCTTGTTACGTGGAAAAAAAAAAGGGAACGAGTATACGGGCAGGCAAGCCATGGCCGCTCAGCGCGGTTCAGGTGGCACGAAAAACTCTGCACTCCACTGCTAGAGCGTGTGCAACTTCCAATACAAGTGAGTGCTGCTGCAGGCATATTCATCTCATCTATTGCCATATGACATATCTTGCTTTGCAATACTTGCATTACGGTGAAACTTCGCTCCCGCTAATGCAAAACACTGCGCACGCCTGTGAACAATAGTCACGCTTATTCAGTGGCTTAGGCGGCACCCCGAAGTCCTGATTAGACCCGGATCTATACAGTCACGCATGAACAGCTCCAGTCACTCTATTGGACAGCCAAGAAGTCGGAACACAGTGCTACCGGTCACGTGTGCCTTTTGACCATGTTTGCCAGCCCGGGTGTCTACGTACGATATGATTCGAGAGTGGCCTGCATGCGTTCATGCAGCAAACCGATACGCGGGTCCCGTGCTGACCAGGGGCCATCTCTGTGCACACGTTGCACCATCCAAGTCCTGGTTACGAGTGCCAGTCAGACTGCTGCGGGCGTAACATGCGCGCATTATCTCCTTGGGTCACTGTTTGTGTATAATCAGGGTCCCTTCTGAGCTTGCTGTCGACCGCGTTGTTCGTGCCTTTTGTCTTTCGCGGCATTCTCTGGTCGTTCCAGAAGCGCGTGACGGTGCTGTGCGCAAACATTGGCTCTCCTTTGTTTCGCATTTCGTGCCATGCAGCCAACGACCGCTCGTATTCGCCTTCCCGCAGCCTCTTCGACGCTCGCACCGGTGCGCTTATCTGTCGCTTTGTGAGCTCGCAAGGCCTAATGGCTGGCATCCTTGACGAGTCACTCATTTACCTTCGTTGCCTACTGCCCAGCCTTCGTAGCAGGTACACTCCGTCCATGTACACAGCTGACGTCCCGAGCTGGAATGGTTCTCCTGTTTTCCGATGTATATACATCCCCATTCGTGACGCTTAATCTTTAGGTTTTTCTGCCTTGTTTTGTGGGTCGTTATACCTCAGTATCACGCGTGCGCGACTAAGTAATGTGGAACAAGTGGAACACGGCTGGATACTTTCTATACGTACCGCCTATTTTGTGCGCTGCTCTGTTTCCATTGCGTCTTTCAGGAATTAAGAACACCACTACCCACACAAAAGTATTCGTAATTACTGTGGTGTATTCTGTTGACATTCTTTGTTTTCAGTAGACTTTTTGTTGACATACAGCTGAATGGCCTGCGCGATTTTTGTAATGGATATTGAAGATAATATAGCTCTGCGACGCCTTGCTGTGTTAATCGGTGAAAATAGGGCAAACTGGTGCCAGAACGTGGCAGTGCCGCCCACGAGATTTCATGCAAGAGCTTCGGGAGAATAAAACAACTACTAACTTTTCCAGTTTACTTTGAAAACGAAGGCTATGCGTGCATGCGCGCAACGACATTAAATGTCTCTTCCGCAACGGCACGTTGGTTCGTTCGCCGTGAGACCGCATATACGGCCTATTTGGGCAGCAAGAATTTGTCTATTTTCCCGACTTTATCCACACCGTGAGCTGAGTCTCTTGTTCATCGCACGTGGAAATGGATACGTAAGAATAGTTTGGTTTGCATGGGCACATATAAACTATTTGCTCCCGCGAAGTCATGCATATGCATGAGCGCTCGATATGGCGTACTTTCTTGTTTGAGGAATTGCGCACATAGCCTATAGGGCGGTGAAAACTGGCGGTAAAATTTCCATCTAACCCTAATTACCCGATCTGTGCTGCGTCATCACTGCGAACTCGCTGGACGAATTTCGCTCATGACAGCTGCACAGCAAAGCCTTTCCTGCAAATCAACGTAATTCTGTACAGTCTGTCAACCTGCCGCAGCTGTTTTGCTCTTTGTCCCATTAAGCGGTCAAAACACATGTAGGTACATGTGAGCGAGGTCTCGAACTGTAGCTATACGCATGCGCATTTAAACAGGACGTGTCCGACGTCGCGAAAGAGTGGAGCGCGCCAAGCGGAAAGGGGATCGGCGCCCGGGTTCGTTGCACCCTCGGACGACGCTTCCACCCCCCGGCTCCCTGATGGCTGTGGAAGGCTGCGGGGCCACTGATAAGGCCAGCCTTAGTATCCCTTATCTTCCGGGTCCTGGACACCATGCTTATCGCGCATTTCGGCAGCGCTCTCCCCTTACGTGAGAATGTCGGCCAAAGTTCGAGTGCGCGCCACAGCGCTCGGCGCGGGCACCATGGAGCCAGCGTACGCAGCCAACGCCGGCCGGCGCCCACCATAACAGCGCGGCCCAGTTGCACTGCGCTCTGCATGGCTGCCTCTTTCCTCGCGTGCCTGCATGGCAGCCGCCATCTTGCTGCGCGCCCGACATGCATGCTGGCTCGCGAAAACTGCATACGGCAGGCAGCGCAGCAAAAGCCACACCACTTTCTCCATCGACAACTAGAGCTCACCCTCGTCTCCTCCCCTCCAACCCCTGCTACTCTCCCTCCCCCCTCTCTCTCTCTCTCGCCCTTTCCATCATTCCTCTTTCTCTGCTTCCGCCGCTCATGCATTTGTATTTCCGTTTCGCGGTGTGTTTGTGTCATGTATATACGCGGAGCTTGAGGTACATATATAGGAGTGTGTGTGTGTGTGTGTGTGTGTGTGTGTGTGTGTGTGTGTGTGTGTGTGTGTGTGTGTGTGTGTGTGTGTGTGTGTGTGTGTGTGTGTGTGTGTGTGTGTGCGTGCGTGCGTGCGTGCGTGCGTGCGCTCTCCACATTTGGTTGAAACCCGTTGTCGCGTTCTGCATCGCAGCCCCAGTTTGTTGTTCTCGTCAGGTATACCCACGAACCTGAACACCGTTTGGGTCGTTCGCTTCTTGAGATGACAGCGGATCCTCTACGGAGACAGTTGGCAGGCGCGCATTTCTCTTCCGCACATTAGTTCAGGTGCCCGCCTCGAGCTAGACAGTTATACTCTGGGTTATACGTACTATGCAGAACTGTCTCTCCTCGTGTCTATACTCTTTCCATAGCGTGAAAAAGGAGCGCATGAAGGAACATAAAAGGTGTACAAATGCGCCTATCGGACGCTTTTAGTATACTTATAGCTTATATTAAGCGACCCACTTCTTCGTACACACTATGCACTATACAGGCGTTTTCGCCTTTGGCCCAATTTCAGAGTGCTCTTGGCATCAGTATAGCCACGTGCAATAACATAATACGGCCACCATACACGAGAGGCATGCATGCGCGTGTACTAGAATAATTTATAATGCAGGGGCTAGTACGGCAGGTGCGATTGCGGAGTTAGATCAGCATGGCAATGATGGCTATATAGAGCACTTGAATTCGCCTAAAAATATCGACTCTATATCGCTTCAAACGGCTTTTTGTGTTAGCCAATGTATCGTTTTTCGACAGCAATATGTCATTGTAAAGTGAACGGTTTCTTGAACATGCACACACGTTTGTGAATCTGTTCAGCCTACTTACATTTTGCGTTCATACAAGTGCACGACTGCTTCGAAATTTGAGCCAATAAAGGTCGGAGGTATACACAAAGCAACAACAACATCTTAAGTCGGACGCCAGGTATACGAATATAAGACAAATCGACAATTCCCCTCGTACACTGTAAACCACTTTGCACCCTTAAGGGGGTTTCAAGCAAGCAAAACACCCTTTTGCCTAACCAAAATTTGCAAAAATTAGGGTGTAAGAGTGTTTTCCTTCCTCAAAATAGCCTTTAGGGGGAATGCTCTAATTAAACACCCTTTAGGAGTTTAGGGTGTTATGGGTTATCGAAACACCCATGGCCCATACCACAGCGTGCCAGATGATAACTGGGACTCGCTGATTAAAATGTCGTTGGATCTTAGGCGAGTTTAGATTAAAAGATATGTCTCTTTTAGGGCTATCTACAAGCGTATACCGTAAATTTACGCATATTCTCTTAATGTTTAATGTTCATTTATACGGAACAGTAATATCTCCACCGGCACTGAACGGCGGCTTAAGATAGTATGGCTGTATATACCAGATGGTCAGTGTAAGGCTGTGTAGCACGAGCGCTCCGTCCATGTGGTATTTTACAATACGCTCTGTTGCGTATGCGGTTTGGCGCGTGCGTGCACCTTCTATGCTGATGTCATCTGTAATTGCATGTTCCCTGACTGGTAGATTTTATTTTTCACATTTTTCAGTGATAAGGGTGTTTAGGCCATTGGAAACACCCTATGGTATGGGTGTTTTGATACGTGAAAACAACCTTTTCCTGGGGTGTAAGGGTGTTAGAGACACGGCAAAACCCCCTTAAGGGTGCAAAGTGGTTTACTGTGTATCGCTAACGATCACAGCGCCACAGTTACGCATGATAACATTGGTATGATGCTCTCTGAAAAGTGCGTACGTGCCGTTCGTGTGTAGGTGTCGGCCTCGCCTCAGGCGTCGCGCAGCACGTGGCAAGTCACACAGCTGTGGCAGCTGCGCTGGCCATGAACGGATTGCAGCCGTTCGGCTCGATCGCTCGCATCGCGGCTATATAGAAGCCTGCTTTCTGCAAGGGATCGCGAGCTAGTCGCACTGTTGAGATCTCAGTATATGTGGTACATATTCCTCACTATTTATATTATACGTTGAAGCGGAACCACGCCGCATAGGGATTTCGGTTTTCTGCATGCGCCATATTTGTTTGTGCTTCACTATATACAGCGTAAATACAAACTATATCTGCCCATCCTGCTATGCCGTGCGCAGTTACACATATATCAAGGCCTACCTTTCCTTCCTCATGTATACTTCATCATCATCATTTTCAGCCTGCTTAAGTCAACTGCAGGACCTCTAGCAATGATATCCAGTTCACCAAGCCCTGCGCGAGCTGGTTCCGTTGTATCCTCGCAAACCTCCTGATTTCGTCACTCCATCTAACTCGTTACCTTTCCTCGAATGCGTTTCCCATCCCTCGGTATCCATTCCGTTGCTCTAACTGACCACCTGTTATCTGACCCACGCATTACGCGGCGGCTATAGGTCCATTTCTCTCGATGACAAAATTGCCGCCCTCTTTGTTCCCTGACACATTCTGCCGTCTTTCGATGTCTCGATGTTACTCCCTCCATTTACCGTTTCATGTATACGTGCAAACAGCCAAAATGCGGCAATGTCAAGTCAGGCGTCGGTATTCATATAAAATACGTAACAATAGACATATGCCGCGAAGACACCTATTCTGATCACGGCGCTATACGTAATCAGAAAAGCGTGAACTCTATAACTGTGCCTCCTAAAGAAAGGCGGTGCTGGTGACTATATCACCGGCTTCATTTCCGGCGGCAGAAAGTGTACTGCTGTTCTTTTCTTTCTTTCTTCCTTTATTTTTCTTTGTGCTGGTTTTTTAGTGTACATTCCGCTCAGCTTCTGATAGCTTACAACGTGGCCTCACGGTTTCATTGAGTTGGTTCCGCAGCTGCGCGCACCGCACGCCCGGAGCAAACGAATGCTGCAGCAACGATGTGGTATACATACGTCACGTATATAGAGACGCTTGTCAAATGTCTCGGGAAAATGCGCAGGTGTTTGATGTTGAAATGGAGGGCAACGCGGGAGAGGGTTACGAGGGTGATATCTCGGTTTTCTTTCTTTCATTTCTTCCTTGTTCCTTCGTTTTCTGCCGTCATTATTGATCACCGCTATTGTCAGATCCGCTAAAACCTTGAGTTCATATCCAGCGCGCGAGACAAGCTGTGTTAGCTATATAGCTATAATGAAATACCAGTTTATGAAAGTAAATTAAAAAGCGAATTCAGGCCAGCATTATTGTATATAGCGTGTCGACTGACGTCCACGTGACCGACTAGAGATCCGGGCTCGGATGCAAATTCAAAGACGAAGATAGCTTTTGCAGCGAAGAATATTCATTCAGGCTTCAATGGCAATATAGAGGTCTCTTAAACGAGACAGCGTGCGCGCGCACGTGTGGTTGTGGGTGTGTGTATCCGGGGGTTGTTCGAACCCCCTGACCTGTATTCTTTTTTCAATTTTTCACGTGTATCTGTACACGCTGACATACAAACGCACGCACGAACATACGTAAAGTATGTTCGTGCGTGCGTTTGTATGTCAGCCCTCACCCCCCCTCCCCACGAAAGAAAAATTTCTGGCTACGCCACTGGTGGCAGGTAATAATGTAAAGGTTTAAACACACACATACATACAAACTCATGGATAGAGAGACTGAGAAAGGTAAAAGAAATACGAGCAATTAAGGTTAAATGAGAGGAAGTGGTTCTTGAAGGAAGAAGGTGGTTCTGTCTTCTGCAACATTTGATGTGAGCATGGCATCAGCGCTATGAAAGGAGATCTCGAGTTTACTATCCTTCACATACTTAAGAAGGGGGTATGGGGTATCAAAGACTGAAAGAGAAGAGCGCAAGAGTACATCACAAAGCCATTATGACCATGTCTGGCATGTGGCTGGGCAACAAAAAGCGCAAGTATTGGCAAATGTCGCATTTAGTTCTACATATTTTTTTTTCTTCTCTTCTTTCTTTCTTTCTTTCTTTCTTTCTTTCTTTCTTTCTTTCTTTCCTTCTTTCTTCCTTTCTTTCTTTCTTTCTTTCTTTCTTTCTTTCTTTCTTTCTTTCTTTCTTTCTTTCTTTCTTTCTTCGAACCATTGTTTGATCGCACGTCATTGCTTGCAGGAAGTTAATCTGCCTGCGTGTAGATATATGTAATGACCATTCGCTTTTTTTTTTTTGCTTGCTGAGTTTAACGATATGCAAAATCACAAAACTGGAGAAAGTTAGGCTAGAACGTACCCTTCTTCGGTCTATAGCTGCAGTTGTTCGGTATGCAAACTAATCTCGACGTCAATTATCATCGTTCGGAGCTTCCTCTCCCTCACCGTGTGCACCCACTGAGACAAAGACATACACGAAAATATACGCCCCAACCAGCGTTCCCTTTTTCCGAAGAGTTCGTGAATCCTTATTACGTGCGAAAGTCGGCCGCAGATCCCGTTCGCGCGTCGCTTATGTGGTATATACGTGTGGCGTCATCGGGTTTCCGATCGCCGGGAATGCAGCCGCGCACGACCGTATATGCAATCGGAGCGGAAGTGGGCCGCTATAAGCGAGATGGCGCATGTGCTCGTCCACGACCTGCTTGTACACGGCACCGTACAACACCTGATTCTCTCGAACAGCCGGCACCGGTTTCGGCAAGCCTGCAAACCAGGCCATGGAAATCCCGATTAATAATCGCCGGCGTAGGTCTGCGTGTGTGAACAATGTGCAGAGGAGACGATGTCGCGTGCATAGGTCGGCAAAAAAATGTGGAGCTCACTCAGACTCACTCATATTGTGCTCTTCGAGCTCACTAGGACTCAGTGTCACCAAAATTTTCTTCAACCGGACTCACTCGGACTCAGACTCGCCAAGAATTTACTCACTCGGACTCACTCAGAATCAGACTCACGGCTAAATCTGAGTCTATATGTGAGTCTGAGTGAGTCGACTCATGAGTCCGTTAGCATATAATTCGCTTTTTCGACCATGGTGTCAATGCTCTTTAACATCAATATCTCTCATAATAGGTGCTCTACTTCACATTTTTTATCTCGCACTATCATATACGAGTTGCGGGTGGTTCCAGTCCAGTAAGGACATTTTTATTGAGAGAGATCACTCACACGGGATATTTTTATAAAGAACTTCCCGTGAAAGAGTTTGCATGCAGAGATCAAGGCACCTCCCCTCCTTCCCTTTGGTAACTCATGCCTATGATCAATAAATATTGAGCTGGCGTATATGGACGTTAGTGCGTTGAAGCATGTGTGAGTAGACGTGAGCATAAACGTGAGACGAAATAAGGCTGATAGTAATGCTAAAGTTGAGAAGACAGGACCATAGGTCGGCAAGAAATGTGGAGCTCACTCAGACTCACTCATGAAATATATTTTGCCCTTCGAGCTCACTCGGACTCAGAGTCACCAAAACTTTCTTCAACCGGACTCACTCGGACTCAGACTCACCAAAATTTTTCTCGACCGCACTCACTCAGACTCAATCTCATGAAAACCTTACTCGCTCGGACTCAAACTCATGGCTCGATCTGAGTCCGAGTGAGTCTGAGTGAGTCGGCTCATGAGTGAATTTGTCGACCTATGGTCGCGTGTATAGATTATTTGATTTCGCATCAATGCATGCTTCTGAAAACACTGTTACATAAGTTCTCGATACAGTGGTCTAAACTTTGAAGTGGGTTATTGTCATGATACCTATGTTATGATAAATAAACGAATAAATAAATAAATAAATAAATAAATGAATAAATAAATAAATAAACTCTCGGGCTCCCTTATGCATTCGCCTAAGACGACTTCACTCTGAGAGAAAAAAAAAGAGTATTTTGACTCCTTTCGGCGAGTCCCTGACTTGCAACGCATATGACTCTCTTTAAAGAGGCACGTCAACTCTCCTTGGAGATCATTATACTCTCTCCGGAGAGTCGTGTCACGTACAAGAGAGTTAACGTGCCTCTTTAAAGAGAGTCATATACGCGGCAAGTCAAGACTTCCCGAAAGGAGACACACACACTCTCTTTTTTTTTTTCTTTTTAGAGTGTTGAAGGCGGAAGCCACCTTCGTCTTTTTCTTCTCTGTCGATGCACTTGATCCTGCCGTGCAGCCCTCCGAAAGCTTTCGGAACCTCGCCTGGTTTTTCAATGCCTCCGTGAACGGACCACCTTTGACCAACTGACGATGTCACGTGGTCATTTCTCGCGTTTTATGAGGCAACTAAGGCTTTCAACATAATAAAAAAATAAATCAATAAATACGCGTGGCTTTTTCTTCGCTTCCGGAAACCATGCAGCTTCATTATTTGTGTGTATACGCGTGCGCTTTCAATTGTAGTATCGCTACTGTTCTCTTTATTTATCGCGGAGGGAGAGAGGAAAAATGAGGCCAGAAGCGCTACATATATATATATATATATATATATATATATATATATATATATATATATATATATATATCTATATATATATATATATATATATATATATATATATATATATATATATATATATACATATATATATATATATAAAGAACAGTGAAACAATGACGTCTGCGAAAACGTACGTTGGCGAAGGCGCCCCAAGCCTGCTATAGGACATAGTACTGGTATCACAATGATGTGGAGGCGCTGCAGTCGTTTGCGATGGCTTCCGCATGTATCGATTTCGCTATAGACTATTTTACATAAGACGTATGGGCGCCGCCACCTTGGGCTGTTAAACGGATGTTTTCTTATTTTTACTTCGCGGCGTGAATTGATCAGGTCAGGAAACGTCGAGTGCACCAACCCGACCGTTATCATGTGTCAACCGTGGCGCTGTTCGTTTATTTGCTAAAGGCAGCGAAATGCAAGGATTACGGCCCATTATGGCGGTACCGAAACTCATCCGTAAAATAGTCTATAAACTGGAACGAGCACTGTGCCGACAACAATAGGAACGCAATCGCGAATTTGTGTTTAATCTGGCCATGGGCATGCATGGGAAACTATCGCGACAGATAATACATCGTCACTGGCAGGGGGGCGTATATGCTGCAAATGCACGAGCAACGCACTTGCGGAGTGATGATTGGCTGCGCTGTGAGAGTCGTTATCGCGTGCGGCCCTGTGAGTGTGTGTATGTGCGTGCGTGTACGGGACGATCGCAGGGTCGGCCGTCCCCCTCTCTGACGACAAACGTGCGACGACCTCGCTCGCTCAAACCGGAGTCGTCGCTCGGCCCCGCTGGCGAACAACTGCCTCTGGCGCCATGATACCGAGCCAGTCCGTTTCACTGCAAAACCATGCAGTGAATACTGCAAATGCTAAAGCTTGAAGTGTATCTTCCCCATCGAGACGTATACATACCCGCTCCGGGATAAGCCTTTACCTGCTTGTACGGATGTATCTGACGTACTTCTTTTACGTCACTAATTCTCATTTGTGTTCCTGTGTGTAACGTACATTTGTGTTCCTTTGTGCTCGCAAGATATTTGCGTTCGGTGAGGCGTATTGACGACGGGCTCTACACATACAGTCGAACCAAGATACATCGAATCTGAAGGGGAATCAGAAAAGAGTTCGGTATATAGGTGATTCGATATACAAAATATTTTATATATCGAAAATATAGTCGAGGGGACAATGCAACTGTTCGATATGCACAACTATTTCGTTATATGCGGGTTCGATTGTGTTGCCTTTCCTGTGCGTCACCGCATGTCCTATATGGGTGCCTTAAGGTACCTATACCATTGATAACTGTGAGGTGTATATCTAGATGTGTGTGCACCCAACTCTTCTTTTCTCTCTATTTTCCTTTATTGGTATGTTTTAATAGATGTTGTTGCCTTCAATGACACCGGCTATACTCCACTTCGCATTACAAAAGAACTAAGAACAAAATGAAGATTCAAAAGACTAAAAAGCACACGTAGACAGTCAAACATCCCGAACAGTTGTTAATTTCCGTATGTAAGCAAAGAGAGGACTCTGATACTTATACTTTTTCGTCGTGCTAGACACCCTTTCATATTTTACTATGCAACAGTGTAAGATGGAAGCATCCAGGGCCAGCGGCAGTCGTTACTTACGGAGGATGGCCAAGGGTGCTCTCGCTTCTCCTCACCCCCCCCCCCCCCCACGCTATTCTGGTTTTTCCCATGGGCGGGGAAGATGAGGGGGTGAACACTCCCCCTCCTCCCCTCCACCGGGCCGCGTACTTTAGCATTTTCTTTTGGATATACTGCTACAAAGAACCCTGCGTAAACACATTTCCAGGTTTTGATTAACACAATGATTTTGATTACTTCGGCATGACTCATCTCCTTCTCCTTAGGGAAAAGTAGGTGGGGGAGGGGGTACACAGCATTATCACTTTGATCATCATTCAAAAATTGGGTTGAAAGCGCACCGAAAAACGCAGAGAGTAGAAGTGCACAGGACAGCGCTTTCCTGTCCACTTCTATGTACTGTCCACGTTTTTCGGTGCGCTTCAACCTAATTTCTCAAACATGAACATAAACCAGCTAGCCTATAACTCGCCATCTTGCTGCTATATATCACTTTGATCTTTCTCTTTGTTCGAAATAACAGTATATCCTTTAAGTCATCACTCCTTTTCAGAATATTTCATCATTTGCGGCACGCAATCACGGCATCCTGTATGGCGAAGCATCGTGCAATCACGGTGAGCTTTGAGCAGTTCGCCCGCAATTAGCGCATAGTCCTATCGGAACAGGGGGATGTTGCACGCATACGGAGACCGCGTTGGCGACTTCGGGGCGGCAACGGTGAGTCAGGTTTGCCTTGAGATACCGCCTATCTACCGTTAGCCAGCACGGAGCTGGAAGGACGGTTCATTGTCCACACCGTTTCGCCTCCTTTTCAATTGGTTCCGGAGCATGCGCAAATACGGCTCGCGCGGGGTCCATTCCAGCGCTGCGCATGGTAACAGCTTGTTTACGATATACGCGCGGGCCGACGTGCCTGCTGGAAAACAGGCTGCAGTACGCGGGCATTCCTATGCCGCGATTGGCGCCATGGGAAAATTCCATTTTCCGGTATGCGTACCACTTAGTGCGACAGATGAAATGCGCAGAGGTCCATTGGCTGTTTCCTGTGGGCTTCCGATTTAATGAATTGAAAAGCGGGTGGTACACCTTGTTAGTCTATAGGGCTTATGCAAGCGTTTAGAGGAGCTGTGCAAAAGTGCAGCAGTGCAGGGCCGCAACCAGCATTCTTTTTAAAGGGACACTAAAGGCAAATAAGCAATTTATGTCAGAGTGAAAGCTCAATGTATGACAAAGTCTAAAACGGCAATATTATCAACAGCAGTGCTGTATACTTACCGAGCAATTAGGCTAAATGTATCACACGATGAGGTCCACGAGTGGGACATTTTGGAAGTGATCCCGATGACGTGCGAGAGTGGGAATAGCACTTAATCAGATTGATTGATTTGATTGATTGATTTTATTGATTCATCACAATACATGTGATCGGAGGCGAAGGGAAAAGCCATTTGAATGGCTTGAGGGAGTCCTTCGCCCCCGTACAAAGACAGCAGCTCACTTACAAGCATGTTCTTGACACTGTTAACACAAAAATTTGTAATGAATCATGTTGAGCAAAATATGAATGGAAACAAACCACCAAAATATACATCGATTGTTAGTTACCCTTTACAGAACGTCCTGCATTTTTATACGTCCTGTTTAGATCTGCGTAATATACCAACAGAACACTTCATCACTACTATAGTATTACATTAGTGACAGTTAAAGTGTTTATTTATATAAAGACAAACAATTTTAGACAAAGGGCTTAAGTTAAGAAAAAAATGACACAATTCAGACAATTTTACATCGCGAATATCAATTTGTTTATTCTTGTAATCATTTAATAAACGCGGAAGCTTATTACGAGCCATTTGCCGACCGTAACCAGTTCGACAATGCGGAACATTCCATGTCCCGGCTGTTCGTATATTATATGATGGTTCTTTCGGACGCAACTTTACTAATCCCATGAAAAGAGAATCTTGATGCTCGCAATGTATTCGATATTCACGGAGCAATCTGTACACGTATATGTATTGTGTTTTTATTATTTTGAATCTTCTAAATAGCTCTTCAGAAGGATGCACAATCTTTTTTGCATAAGTAATAGCCGCGAGAGGTTCGATTCAGTAGTAGTCCCCCAAACTAAATGGCAGTATATATAGTTCAAATACGACGCGAAAAGGATCGTTTAAAAAAGGGTTTAAAAAGGGGTAGTTTAAATACGACGCGAAAATCA
Source organism: Rhipicephalus sanguineus (assembly GCF_013339695.2). Taxonomy (NCBI): domain Eukaryota; kingdom Metazoa; phylum Arthropoda; class Arachnida; order Ixodida; family Ixodidae; genus Rhipicephalus; species Rhipicephalus sanguineus. The sequence continues at coordinate 33,831,046 of NC_051177.1, forward strand.
CTAGTAATCAAACTAGCTGCAATAAAAAAAGAACCTGCCGTGCATCAAGAGACGTAATAAAATGCTGCTTGTTCGTTTCTGTTTGATTCGTGGAAAAAAGAACCTCTTTGGCGTTGCCATGGAGAACGGCGCGCGTGGTTGAAAAGTTCCGTTTTCGCCGAACTGCGCTTCGCCTGGCGCCCTGCTTCGCTCACGCGGTCGCGTCTCAGTGGTAGTTTCGGTATACTGCCTCGTGTGTTTTGCACGCTCGTGAAAGTCGCTCTGACAGAAAGTTCAACAAAATACCGCATGCATGTGATGTTGCCGGATGCCCGAATGGTGCACGCCGCCAGTGTACGCCGCCGCGCAGTAAAGGCGGGCAACGTTGGGCACGGCAACAGTGACGTGCGAAATACCGCTTTCAGGCGGATGATTTGAAGTGTGCTAACGCGATGCGGACCACTAAAACGTGATTTTATTTCAAAATAAGCACTTCCTTGGCATAAAAGTAGCACTGAGGTTTTTGGACCACTGTTTCAACAATCATCGCCGACTTAATATTTCCTTTGCGCCTTAGGCAAATATAAGTCGACGTTGATTGTTGAAATAGCGGTCCAGAAACCTCGTAGCGCTGCTTTTGTGCCAAGGAAGTTGCTTATTTTGAAATAAATCACGTTTTTAGTGGTCCGCATCGCGTTAGCGCGCTTCAAATCTCCCGCCTGAAAATACGACTCTCATACGTCACTGCTGCCATGCCCAACGTTGCCCGCTTTTACTGCGCGGCCGCCGACACTAGTAGCAGCCGAGCGGAAAGTAGCGGGACCCACAGTAGCAACAACGGCGCTGCGGCAAAGACTTGCTCGGATGGGCACATTCAAAGCCGTCACCAAGTTGCGGTTGGTCTCGTAATCCTCAGTACGAAAGTGCAGCGAGCACACACGCAGAGGTTTTGACTGTTTAGCACACTGGCGCAATGGCATGACACTAAGCCACTTCGAGCGTAAGGGTTCATTCCGCGGTACCCAGTGAAAAGACACACCGGTTTCCTTGCTGCAGCACTGGCGTTGTGCACCATTCGGGCATCCGGCAATATCACACGCATGCGGCATTTTGTCGAACTTTCTGTCAGAGCGACCTTCACGAGCGCGCAAAACACGCACGGCAGTACGCGATCCCGAAACTACCACTGAGACGGGCGAGGCACAGCTCGGCGAAAACGGAACCTTTGAACCACGCGCGCCGTTCCCATGGCAACGCCACGGAGGTTTTGTTTTCCATGAATCAAGCGGAAACGAACAAACAGCATTTATTACGTCTTTTGATGCTCGGAATGTTCTTTTTTACTGCTGCTAGTTTGATTACTAGGATTTATTGTAGGCCGACTTCCCTACGTCATCGGGATCACTTCGAAAATGTCCCACTCGTGGCGCTCGTCATGTGATACATTTAGCTTAATTTCTCGGTAAGTAGGGCACTGCTGTTGATAATATTGCCGTTTTAGAAGTTGTCATACATTGGGCTTTCACTCTAACATAAATTGTTATTTGCCTTTAGTGTCCCTTTAAGGGAGGGGACGGGGGGGGGGGAGCATCCTTTTCGCTCGTTTTTGCGTTGGTATGTATGTGTGCGTATATATACGCATATATAAAGAGTCAGATGGGGCAGAGGGGCCAAGTGCGCGATGAATATGCCGAGAGAACGTTCAGCGTTCGTCCATATGTGACCCCAGCAAAAAAATTGGCCGCGTATCTGCGTGCTTCGCTGCAAATGTCGTCTAAAGACGATAGAAGAGGCGCTGTGTGAGATATGGACGCCATATGGCAATACGTCGGGAAACATGAGTGCTGTGTTGCGGGCTGGTAGTCCCGGCGCAGCAGCAGGCGAAGACCAGCGGTGACCAACGCTACCGGCGGGGATGCCAGCCAGCCCGAACACGCGGTTTGACGCGAAGCGCCGAAGCAGAAGAAACGTCCGCACTCAACGAGTATACTCTCCACACACTCTTTTATTTACACGTCGCCTGGGTAAAACAGGAATGCCAGAGCAGAGCCCCATGGCATTCGTACAGTGCAATGCAGAACCGAAACCGAAACACAATGAGCTCGTGCAGAGGGCCGGAGGAAGGCAAGTTTCAGCGCAGTCGCATTTTCAGCGCAGCTTAAGAAACTAGGGCCTTTAGAATTACGTATGTATGCATTTTCTATTAAAGGAACACATCACCTAATACTTACCTAGTGATGTCGCGCCTCAGATATGCGTAGTATTTACTTTTTGATCGACAACGTTCACAAGTATGACCCTAGTCAGCCGTTCAAGATGGCTGGCCCTTGGGCAAGTGGTTCAACTTTGGCCGAGTGGCTGAATCGAGTGACGTGCCGACAAACAGAAAGACAGACAGACAGACCAAAATTTCTCCGTTTATATCGATTGTGTGTGTATATATATACATGCAAAGCTGCAGAACAATAACATCATACAATTGAATATGCCTTCGAACTTTTGATGAAAGGAAATTCGCACTGAGTTAAATGCGTACATCACTCGCGTGTTGAATTCGCTCATTCAGGGCTCTACAGGTAGACACGCCAACGAATGCTGTTATGAAGTAAGAAGAAAGAAAGAAGCGCTTTTATATTCGACATCCTGCGTTGATGGGGGCCACAGCAGTGCATGCACGCGTGGCATATGTCACACAGTCCTCGTAACCATTCCCGTCGGCTCGACGATATCGGACGTGGAAAGTAGGACGCGTTTGCGCACAAGCATGTTTGTATGTATGTGTCGCTTTGGGGGAGGGGGGGGGGCGGCTGTGTGGCTCTTGTTTGCACGTCACCTTGCAGCAAAATCGGGCGCGTCGCCGTATCAGCGTCGCCGTCGCCGCAGAAGGGCTTTGCGGAACGCTGTTTACCCGAGACTCAAAGGTCTGAATGACACTCCACGTAGCGGAGACGTGTTTGCCGCGCGGAGGGAGACCCTCGGGTTAAACGACACTTGTGGGTGGGCGGTGGACGGCTGAAGTATTTTTAGAGACGGCGGTAAAAGAGACCTTGTCGGCGGCGGCAGGGAAGAATGCCGAAGGAACAGGAGCTCAGTGGGCCGTCACGTGTTTCCTCGCTTATCCGTTGTAAGCGTCGCCTTCATCGAAGCTTGAAGGATGTCCTTGTTAGTCGCAGAAGGCTGTAAAAGAATAACAATAGACTATTATTAAAAGGAGTAACCTGCTTCATTCGCGATGTTATAAGTGGACACCCATTCCGCGGGAGAGATAGATAGTTCATTCACGTTTTCTCTCTCTCTCTCTCTCGAGTCTATTCAATAGACCCTTTTCATAATCCGCGGGTGATCTTCCCTGCGCTGCACATTCGCCCAACTAATGGCGGCACCTGTTGTGCTTCGAGTGGAGACGAGTTGCACGCGTTGGGGTTTGTCTATTATGCGTGTGTATATCAAGAGCGCTGCGGCTAAATCTTCCGCGTCATAGCGCAAGCAAACTGCGCTTGAACACGCTGTTTGCATAAGTGACTCGCCGCAACAGGTATACTTGGGCGAACTGCATCGCAGGAAAGCTCGCCTTGCAATTATCAAATGGGTTTATTGATAGGATTAAAAGTGGTAATCGTGAAACTTGCGCGTGACGCCCGTTTTCCCGCATCTGCATGCCAGCGTGCATGAAGGGGGTGTTTCGCCATTTCTCATTCACAACCATTGTGCGCACTTTCGGAACTATAGGCTATACACACAGTTGCCGTATACCACTGAAGGAAAGAGGCTCAGCGTTACGTGTATGCTGATTCGGAAACAAATGCGGTATCTCGATCGGTAGTACAAAAGCAAACTCAGAGGCGCTCCGCATAAACGGGCACGCGCGCATTGCGGCATGCGAAATGCGAGAGGGCATGCCGATTCGCGCCCGTAGCGCTGCGGCGCTTAGGAGGACGTCGACTTTTTGCGGTCTTCGACACGCTTCGTTATACACCAACGGATTATACACGCAGCCCGCTGCAGACCGGCGAGCGTGTGTACGTGTATAGTATTACACGCACACCCGTCTAGGGCCTGAGTTATTACCAGTAATTGCGCGCCTTCTGCCCGCGAGTTTCGCTCATTTATATATATATGTATAATACCCCCGGTGGTTCTTGCCGATTGCTCAATGCGGGATCGCCGCGAATGCGGAAGTCGCGGCAAGGCGCAACAGGTCGCCTGGGCGCATCAACCCCCTCCTTCCTGCAAAACCGGCCGGTCTCCTTTGCACTCGCCTCGCGTAAAAACCCTTCCGCATCGCCAAGCTTGCTCTCACTCATGCGCGGCAAGGTCTCCTCCACCCTTTCTCTCACGGCACAGCCCCGCCGATATTACGGTTCTCGCGTGATAAACGGGGTCTCGCATTCGCCGGGTATCTGGCCCTTCTCCCCCCGTCCATTCCCTCCCCGATCCTGTCTACTCCTCCACTCCGCAACCCGCTTCCTATACGTCGCCGCCGCTGCTCTGCACCTATCTACAGCGTCACTGGTAGGAAAGAACGAAAGGGGTCGCGACGTTCCCTGCTGTGGCTGGCTGAGCGGCGGGGTTGGGTCGCGGAGATTGCGCTCTCGTAGCGAGAGGGTTGGCCGCCCGTTGGCCTGATGGGGTTGCCGAGCGCGAGCGCGCCGGAGGGGAAAAAGGTTTCGCTCCCCCCCTCCACGACCGCTGTCGACGCTCCGCTCCCAATGAAAGGGTTGCTCCACCCTCCAGCTCGACGCGAGAGGCGGAGCCGCCGCGCGTCAGATCGCAGTTGTGGGGCTGGAACGCCGCGCACGACCGCGGCGATTCGCATTGGACGGCTGCTGTCTATCCCCCCTTTTTGTTTCTGCCGAGCGTTTAGCTTTCGAGTGCGGTGTGCACTACACAGATATCGCTTAAGAATCGCCAAACAGATAGTAGACTTTATATGCACTCTCAAACAACGGCGACAGTAGCGTTCCACTCGACCGACTCCCATCAAACACCGATGCGCCATCTTAGGGCGACTCTCGGCTTACAAACCATCTGGCGCTTGCGCTCTCTCCTCCCTTTCTTTCTTTCTTTCCTCCCCTCCTCCTCTCTTCCTCTCGCTCCGCAAGTCTCTCTTCCTTTCTTTTATTTCTTTCTGTTTTCCCGCTCGACTGTTTGCTATCTCGACGTCAGCGACATTATGAGGTCGCAGTGTATGCGCTAGCTCGCCGCGTCCTCGCGAGCAAATGAGACTTCGCGCTGCTACGACTCGTCGTCGTCCTCGTGTTCTCGACTCACTCTGGAAGTGCGCACAGGATCGACGACGCATGCAAGGGTGCACGCCTCCCGGCGCCGTGGCGTTTCGCCAAGATGAATACGGTAAAAGAGTGTAGAATGTGAGGTTGCATGCATGTTTTTGTCGCTTTTGTTTGCCTTTCGGCCCCGGGGCCCGTACATTCACCCGTATATTGGTTCTTCTCCCCTCGTCACTGCAGGTGTGATTTCTGTATACGAATTTGCCCGACCCTCTATAGAAACTACCATCATTAAGTTTCGGTTATCGTGCGTAAATAGCGCTCTATACGACACAGAGTGACAATTACGACATGAACTTTTCTGTTAATACGCCACGTTCATGTTGGCAAAGTGCTGAGCATACGTAGATCTTCTTTTCGTGCTCTCTTAACATAAGCGTCGTAATCTGTCGCCGATTTGTTCGTATTTATAGCCCATTCATTCGCATTACTTTCTATCTTCGAGTTTAGCCGCCGCGGTGGTCTGGTGGATATGGTGCTCGAGTGCTGACGCGAAGGTCGCGGGATCGAATCCCGGCCGCGGTGACCGCATTTCGTTGGAGGCGAAGTGCTAGAGGCCCGTGTACTTTGAGGTGCGCGTTAAGGAAATCAAGTGGTCGAAATTTACGGAGCCCTCCCATTACGGCGTCCCTCATAATCAAAGGCCCACAGTATAGTTTTCGGTTTAAAAACCCCAGCAATTACTATAAGTATTGTTGGCAAAGCGCCGACAATGTCCAAACATTTTACTTTAATGCTCTTTAAAGGGACACTAAAGAGAAACAATGAATTGGTTTAGATTGATAAAGTGTGCTCGGAGAACTCTTGTGTAGTTTATTTCACCACCATAGGTTTATTATTAGAGGAGAAAACCAAGTTCAAAGTTTAATTTTTAAATTTCGCGCCGTACTTTTGTAATTCGTGACGTAAAAGATTTCCAAGAGCATTTAACGTATTTTGGCGCCACTGGCTCGACGAAATTTCCACAAACTCGATATGTAAAGTCTCTGGCCCCCTCGGAGGACAATGTACTTCGATTTCACCGATTAGGAACTACGTATAGGCCCAAGCAGGCGCCGTCAAAAATATGTGACGTCACGGCAAATGGTGCGGGAATTCCAAGGTGGTGTCGTCACCTGTATTTTCTTTTTGCGCATTTTCTCGCTTATTAAGCGTCTTCTCGCAGCGAGCGTGGTGTCTTTGGTGTCGTGGAACACTACTTTACTAATGCAAGAAAAATCGTTGTGCTCTTTAGTGTCCCTTTAACATCAGCGGCGTAATCCACATCGATAATTGACTGCCCGCAATTATTTTCTATGCATTAGGCCCTATATATAAGCAGCCACTCAATGGGTGTGCCAACTCGTCTTGCTACCAACCACAGTCGACAACTTAAGAATGCAAATGCACAATAGAAACGGCAGTTTTATGAGCGTTTTGGTCAATCTACGAAAACAAATATCTACTACGTCGTGGCATGAACCAGTAAATAAATCGATTCACCTATAAAACAAGCATTGCTTCGTTTTCGCGCGCGCGTGCACGCCGTGACATCAAGGTCGTTTACATGAAATGTTTTCGACTGCAAAAACAAAATAAATCATGGACCGGATACGTGTAACATATATAGGGTTATTGTTCGCAATCTGCGACAGCCGTTTTCAGTCACGAAAAACGTTTTTTTTTTTTTTTTTTTTTAAATTCGGCAGATCCCACGTACCGTGGGAATCGATGTTATGCGGAGCATGCGCGAGATGGTGAGTGTGGTATAATTTTTAATGTTGAGCGAAACGTTACGGAATGACGCTAGAGAAATGTGGAAGTGGTATAAACACACTCATAGGCTTAAGAGTCCCATACGTATTATATAACCAGTTGTTTACAGTTGCGTAACGATGCCAACAGCAACATGGTTGTTACCATCACCAGACGCGGTAAGTTGATATGTAGTGCTTATATTCTTCAGTAATGGATAGCGCGAATCCGAACAGCACAAAGAAGAAACACAAATGCACAGGACAGGCGTTACTCGCAACTAAGCTTCATTCAGCAAAGTTCCCCTGGATATACACAGAGCCGAGCGGCACACACAGGCGCACTGCACCTACTGTCGGCCGCAAAAGTTTGCGGGATGTGCAGCGCGTGGCCGAGCGACGGAAAACTGCATTGCTGCGTCACCTAGCGTGATGCGGCGGGTGTTGAGGCTATCGGCCGCAGCCTCTGCGATTAGATACGGAAACGGCACGTTGTCTAAACCGCCGTCGCTAATCGCCGAGGCCGATAGCCTCAACACCCGCCGCATCACGCTAGGTGACGCAGCAATGAAGTTTTCCGTCGCTCTGCCACGCGCTGCAGATCCCGCAAACTTTTGCGGCCGACAGTACGTTACAGTCACAGTTGCAGTTGTTACAGTTGCGTTACAGTTGTTATGCTTATACTTATCTGTTATGACGGGGACGCACGCACGTTTCACGAACCCGTGTGTATCTGTAGAAAGAGTTCTTGACAGTTCTTGACCAAGGTCATCATCACCGTGATCAGTGAGCACCAGCAGCTGGACCGGACTTGTTAATCGGATCCGTTCGTGATCGCGGCTACGATGGGTCTAAGGGTAGTGAAGTGCGGGGTATAGCACAGCTGGTGATAATACTGGATGTCTCTTACCATGAAATGATCTATGACGCCACCTGTCCTGCACGTGGCAGCGAGGTCTTTGATGCCCTGTCCACATTCAAGCCGTCTTTCACGCAGTTTAAAGACCAGGCGTTGTTTGGTCTTGATGAATCAATGTTGAAGTCACCAGTCTTGAGGAGAGGCCTGGTTCTCGCGGCAGATTTATTGTAGGAAGCATTGACGCCGGTTTTTGCGTAATCCACGTGTTCCACGTTGCGGACCACGTGAACGAGTGCATGGTAGTTGAGCGTCTTCCAAGGGTGTTCTGTCTTCAGCTTCCTCACTTTCCTTGTGTCTGCCATGGTGGTGTAGCGGTTACGGTGCTCGGCTGCTGACACGAAGGTCACGGGTTCGATCCCGGCCGCGGCGGTAGCGTTTCGATGGATGCAATATGCTAGATGCCCGTGTACTGTGCGACCTCAGTGCACGGTAAAAAATACCAGATGGTCAAAATTAAAGCCCCAACAACTATTATTATTATCACTTTCCTTGCGTGTCAATGTGTGTGTTCGCGCTTACTATGTTGGTTGAGACTTTGTATCACCTGTGGCATATACCCGCATAACATAAACTCTGGTATGCGGGTATGTGCCACACGTGACTGAGAGAAAGGGTTTCATGACGTACGCGACAGGTATTTTGCGTTATTCATGTCATGACCAGTGAATCGTGTTCACCATACACTGATCCCCCGCTAGGCCAATTTTGGTATATTAGAAGATATGGAGACGACCAGGAGAGCGCCCAGACGTAGGCGGCTAGATAGATAGATAGATAGATACGTAGATAGAAACGTCCAAAGTGCCTGAGGTTCGCTAAGAAATGCTTCGCATTTAAAATTAAAAGAAAGAGCAGGTCAGACTTGACTGGTCGGATGCAACTCGTAAAACCTGGCAACTGGCGCGTTTGCGTGCTGCCAGCCTCAAAAGTTCAAAGGGCATCGCAGAAGAACAAAAGCTGAATATTTTGTGCAGTCTGGACACGCCTTCTGTAGTCGTGCAGGATTTTCAACTTGTAGGCCTATATATATAACGCAGTATATACGAATGCATGTAGCCAACGAAGGGCTGCCTAGTTTCATTATAGTTGTGAGCATAAACTGAACGGAATTTGCAATTATTTCGCGATGGAACCCATCCCCGCTACACTTTTGAAATGGATGGTATACTAAAAATAGGATGTTTAAAAACATTAAATTACACGTTGTAGTGAACAGATAAGACGAAGTATTGTTAGCGTCGTTACAGATTCGCAAATGGGACTGACCACTGGCCATGTGATTAGATCCTGGTAGAAATGAAAAGGCTGTGAAATATGGCGACAAATTCTAGCATCCTCTTCGCGTTGTGAGTATATATTATTTATATTTTTAAATCGTGTTTAAAAGTATATAAAAAAGAACGGTATAGAGAGCGTTTAAGCTGCAGGATTATGGAGTCGATCACATTGTTGTATGTAGTCACGTAGTCTGATGCATTCATGCGCGCCATAATTGGTACTGAAAATTAGAGTATGTATATTATTATCTATCCCCGCTCTATTGTGCTGCTTACGAGGTAAAAGGAGTTGCACGGTGAGAAGAGGCGCTGCCTTCGCGGTGGAACATGTCGAGCCGCGGCGCACGCGCAGCAAACCGCCGCGCTCGAATATGAGCCACTCTCGCGCTCACTGTTTGTGTGAATACGACTTCATATTCGCCGCAGATAGAAAAATCCTGATTACAAATGTTTCACGGCGTTTCCCGCGTTACCATTCCGTGGTTAGACATTCTCACCGGTAAGCTTTCCGTTGCTCTAATGAAAACAGGCACCATAAAAATTGGCTGTCGATCCTTTTAAACACGTTGTACCACTACAGTTAAAATAAACGCGATTGCTAAATTCAACCAGTGGTTTTATTGCAGGCTGGCCATGAACGCCCACTAACGAACAAGGCCTGTTCTTACGTAGAGCAGTTATATATAGGTACGCCATGCTTAACACTTTGACGTCACTGCTTTATTTATGTATTTTATTTATTTTATTCAATATCGCTCCTTATCTCCGTTGGAATATAGGTGGCATGCTATTCATGCTTGCCGAGGGAGAATTATTATTATTATTATTATTATTATTATTATTATTATTATTATTATTATTATTATTATTATTATTATTACGAAGGTTATTCAAAAAGTAAGGGCGGTTTCACCCGCCAAAAAAAAATAAATATTCGTTCGAAACAGTTTTCATTGGCGGGTTTAGTTTAACACAATCCTACTTCACTTTTATTGCGATAGCAATTATATGGACATTCTTGGCTGGTTTTTGCCGCCGCCGTCATGCACCGTATATGTATAAGTATGTATATATACATAGAAGTCCCAAAGAAAAATAATTCAGAAAAATGCGTCCGAAGCGCGGAATCGAACCAGCGACCTATCCTCAGCGCGTGGCGCTAACCACTACGCCACAGAACGCAGATACTTCAGGTCGCTAACGGCGAGCGTTATATACTACACACCCTTTACCGCTGGCAGGACTCAGAGACGGCAGGCGCTTATAAGCGTTTCTTCGTTGTCAGCGAGACGGCACGAGGGGCGCAACGGGCGCATTTAAAAGTCGTCGGCCAGCTCGCTCGCTTCTTCTAATATTTGCGCAGGGAGAACCTTGCCCTTCCGCTGTCTGCTCGCGCGGTAGTTGCTGTCGGGGGAAGATGTGTCTTGCTATCGCATTCATTGTTTCGCCCTCGCGGCGAAACTGTGACTTTTCTACGCAATCGCCATTAACTTCTAAGCACTTTTCGTGCCGCTGCACCAGTTTCTTTATAGTCCCTCTGCATAAAAGTTCGCCGCTTGGGAATTCTTTGCTGTTGACTTGGTTGGTAAGCATTCTTGGTATACCAAGCTTGCACACACTTTGCGAAATCTGAGCTTTTCAGTTGCAATCGTGTATATTGTATAGTGCGACCAAGAAAAGGAAATTTGTCCGACAGACCACTAACTGTCGATCTAATCGCAATTCGCTGTCCCCTTGTTGAACAGTTTCATTGGTCTTCACGCTGGGCCTGCCACTCCGCTTTTCGTCGTGCGCAGGGTGCGGTCATTTGCGAAGTCTCGACGTCATTCTTCTTTTACCTTTCCTTCTCTCATCACTGTAGGTCCATAAACTAGTCACAACTCCCCGTGAATTTGAGAAGCTGATGATCATTTTGCATTCTAAAATCGGATTACAGCTCGCACTTCTCAACTGGCGGGAGCAACGATTCTCGCGGACATTGTCGTCTCCATTCCCCGTCAAGCAGGCGACTTCTGAACCAGAACACTACTACTACTACTACTACTACTACTACTACTACTACTACTACTACTACTACTACTACTACTACTACTACTACTACCAGCACTACAAGTACTTAACTGCAGACATGACTGAATAGCGCAATAAAAACCACAGAGAAGGAGAGAGGACGGAGCGCTCCGTCCTGTCTGCGTCTCTACCTTGTCTGTGGTTTTTATTGCGCTATTCAGTCATGTCTGCAGTTAATATGCACCAACTAGCCCAACTCACGTCTCTCATTATACAAGTACTTGATATGCGTACACCAGGCCCGTAGCCAGGAATCTTTTTTTTTTTTTGGGGGGGGGGGGGGGCACTAGCTGAAAGCCTTGAAAATTTGGGAAAAACGCCTATTTTCATCATTTATTTTTGGTAAAACACCATGTATGATAAAAATTTCGGGGGGGGGGGGGGGGGGGGGGGAGGAGGGCTGGCTACGGGCCTGGCGTACACGAGCACACCGGGACACAGGAAATAGGGAGGGAGCAAGCTGGCGGCCGCTACCTGGAAAGGCACTGCGCCTGCATGCCCAGAGGTGTTGGCCCTCCTAACTAGGCCGGAACAGGCACCGTGAGAATCCACGACGTTGCAAAGCATTTAATGAAGTCGTGACATAACGGTAGCTTCATGGCAACATCGCCACTCCCATCTTTCGTTCCGCCTTTGCTGGCCTATAGGCATATGCTTTGTCTTTGTGTCGTAGAGGAGTAATTTCCTGATACAAACAGCGTTTTCTACACCTTCGTTTCCTATTAAGTCGCGCAGTGATATGGTTGCCAAGTCGATTCCGCCATTTCGTTGCGCCTTCCGGAGTCGCGAAGCTTTTCCGCGTAAGCTTTCGAGCGCTGCTTCTTCGCCGCTCGCGACACTTCCTTTGATGTTCGTGCTGATGCACGCTTTGTCTGTCGACGCGTATAAACGGCTTAAGTACACAAAAGAATCAACCACGTCTCCGGCGCTTTTCTTTCTTATCTCTTAAACGCCTAAGGGAAGATCGGCTTATAGGAAAAGATCAAAAGCCACTCGAAGACAAACCAAAGCGAAGGAAAGAAAAGATCAATGCGAGACAAAAAAAAAAAAAAAAGGAAGCGCACGGAGCCAGGAAAGGAAGGCGCCAGAGAACGGGGACAAGTGGACAAGGTCAGGGCGACAGTCGGGAGACTGCAGAGTGAGATGCAATGCGCAGAGAAGTAGTTGAAAGCGGCACGCCGACAACGCCTGAGGCACGCGCGTTCCCTTTTTTTTCCTTTTTTTCTTTTTTTTCATCGCGTGCAAAGACGTGCCACGCGCCGTGCATTCCACTGCAGCAGCGCGAACTAAAGGCGTCAACGCGACCAGACCAAGTCTTGAAAGGCACAGTCGGTGTTAGGGCAGTATGCCAACTTACACGGCTAATTGTACTTCCTGGGGGCCACGCCGAAAGGGAGAAAGAAGAGAGTAAAGAAGCGTCGCTTCTGAAACACTTGTCGCCACTCTTACAGCGAGCTCCCCCACATCTATCCTATTCTGGCGTATCTGCACCGCCTGCGGTTGTTTTTTTTTTTTTTTTCTCCCTATTTGGAGGAGAACCCTTTATTCGGCTGGAGAAGAAGGGCTAGTTGTAGTCAAGTCAAGCCAAGCCCTGCGAGCGCCGCCGGTTCTTTCTTCCACACCCCCCCCCCCCCCCTCCGACAACAACATGAAGGGCGCCCATCGCACGCCTAAAAAAAAAACAGGCGAGTTAGGGCTATAGGAACACCCATGCCGCTCCTTTGAACCCCTCGCGCCTCTCCAGTGTTTATAGCGAGCGAACGCAAAAGGGGACCGACCATGCTAGACCGCACAATGGACGCGAACAGGACAAGTGGTCTATTTTTTTTTCCATTCCCTTCGACCCCCTTTTCTCGGCGCCTCTAATTAAACGGCCCCTCCGAAGAAGGAACCTTCGTATCTCTTCTCCCTCCATACGGAGGCAAAAGGGAGAGCCCACCTCCGGTGTAAAGCTTTCGCTAGCTCTAGCTCTTTCATTTCTTCTTGGACTTGTTTTTTTCTGGTCCACAACTTTCCTATTTCGTGTCACGCCGGCGATCCTTTTCTTATATCTGCTTTTTTTTTTCTTCCATCTTTCTATCTGTACGCTTTCTTGTAAATGGCGAAAGGGACTTGGCTCGGGTGGCGTAGGCGCAGGCTGAATTTGCCGGCGGGTCTGACCCATTGCCTGGATGGAGCATTCCGTTTGTTTGTTTGTTTGTTTGTTTGTTTGTTTGTTTGTGCTGTTCGGTTAGTCTGTATGACGGAGGTTGCGTGGGCGAGTAGTTTCTCTCTTTATTTCTCACCCCTCTCCCCTCACTATAGTACACCCCTTCCGCCTCGAGGCACGGCCACCTTTCTTTCTTTCTTCCTTGGTTCTCTTTCCTGTCCGAGAGAGAGGCGCCTTGGCTACAATGGCGTCTCCACGTCACTGTTTCTTTCTTTTGCTCTGCGATCTGACCCGGCTGTGGCTTTCTGACATGTCTTCCTTTTCGCTCGCTCCCCGCCACACTCTCTACATGGAAGAGGAAAGCAGGGCCGGGGGGGGGGGGGGGGGTTAGATGGGGGTATTGCGCGGCCGCTGCCATTGCGGACCTCCTTTCGCGTCACTTCCCGCTGAGGGAGGGTGGCTTCAAGGTCGCCTGTGTTGTGTGTGGTGGTGTACGCCGTCGTCCGGCGGTTACGCAGTCCAGGTCTCTCCACGCCACACTTCGCTTCCGTGCCGCCGCCTCACCACCCCTTTTTCTATGGGAGCTCTCCGTACTCCTGCTGCGGCGAGCGCCTGCACCAACAGCTGCTCCAAGAAGGGCTTCCATGGGGCATGCGCTCGGAGACGGCTCTTCTGGGTTGCCACTCACTTGGATGGATTCGTTCACTCCGTTTCGTTTCACGTACGCACGTGTGGATGTGTTCTTTTCGGATAAGGATACTCGGTGGATTCGTGTGGCTCGACAGTTCTATGCAACCACGTAAGTGACTGGTTAATGTATTTGAACGCGTTGTTGGTGTGGTGTATGCGGGAAAGAGCAACTGTCAGATTCTTGTGTATCGTGATACGTAGCAAACTGTTAGGAAAAAAGAAACTGTTCTTCGCGGAGAACATGTACTGCCTCATATGTATATTAGGAGGTGAAGAACTTCACTGTAAAGCAGTACACAAATTTCTCTCTCTCCCCTTTTCTCTTTATATAGGATGACGTTTCGCATCACTCACTGTTGACGTGCACGTTGGAGGTGTGACCGCGCCAGTATGGCTAATGCGTGCATATTGACATGCAATACTGAAAAAATTCGGGGAGGGTGTCTGAACATCCCCCCCCCCACCTCCATGAGCCTCCACCCCCCACCTTTTGCCAAGCCAGTGCACCTCACACTCAAATTTATATTCGGATTGTCTAAGACTGCCTCATGAAAGTGCTATGTCACTGAAACAGCGAAATTTACTCGGAGGTCGCGCTATGTGGGTAGAGAAAATGAAACTTACTCCCACTCGCTTCGCCCGATAAGTGGGTGTGGATACATTCTTCGCGGTCGAAGCTTTCTTAAGAACTCACACTAACGCATTCACACTAACCTTCACACACTAACCCATTCCCCATCCCCTAGCCAAATAGTATACTCGTTGCTTTTTGAGGACTACGGGCCTGTGTGAACGCCTTTGACTATACTGTACAGTGCAGCCGACGCATACGCGTCAGCGCATTTAATGCTCATTTCCTTTTTTCCTTCTCTCTCTCTCTCTCTCATCTTTCTATTCACCCTTCCCATTCCCCCAGCGTAGGGTAGCCAACCGGACAGTGTTTCTGGTTAACCTCCCTGCCTTCTCTCTCTTGCTTTCTTCCTTCCTAATTTCAATGTCTCGTTGCGCAGGTCATCGGAGTGCGATGAAAGAGGCCAGTGAGGCCGAGGAATGTCGCAGCAACGGCGGCAGCCCCGGCAGCGCGGCGAGCACCACGAGCGGCGGCGGCAACGGCGCAGCGGGCTCTTCGTCGGCGCCGTCGAGCGCAGGAGGCGCCGGCGGCGGCGGCTCGCGCAGTCCGCCGCTCCCGGGCGCCGCATCTTCGACGACGGGCGAGCTGGCCTTCCTCTCGAACCTGCTGGGACGACGCGAGGCGCCGCGCGACAAGGTCTTCACGTGCACTGTCTGTAGGCGATGCTTCGGCTACAAGCATGTGCTCCAGAACCACGAGCGCACGCACACGGGAGAGAAGCCGTTCGAGTGCCGCGAGTGCCACAAGCGCTTCACGCGCGACCACCACCTGAAGACGCACATGCGGCTGCACACGGGCGAGAAGCCGTACCACTGCACGCACTGCGACCGCCAGTTCGTGCAGGTCGCCAACCTGCGCCGACACCTGCGGGTGCACACCGGGGAGCGGCCGTACGCCTGCGAGCTGTGCGACTCCAAGTTCTCCGACTCGAACCAGCTCAAGGCGCACATGCTCATCCACAAGGGCGAGAAGCCGTTCGAGTGCCAGCTCTGCATGGGCCGCTTCAGGCGCCGCCACCACCTCATGCACCACAAGTGCCCCAAGGACGAGGCAAACGCCGGCAAGCCGCGCCGCGGTCGAAGGCCCCGCGCCTACGAGGTGGCCGCCTCGCCGCCATCCTCCCTCGCCGCCACAACCACTGGGGTGCCCGTCGTGGTCACCAACAGTCTGGCTGCCGCCGCCGCCCTTTCGCCCACGGCCGCAGCCGTGGTGGGCGCCGGAATACCTCCCGTGGCCCACTCGGCCACCGGGGGACCTCTGGGCGAGCCGCCCAAGAGCCGGCGCAAGCCGCGCCACACGATACGCATCCTGACACCTCAGCAGCGCGACCTGTTCCTCGAGACGGAGCAGACCGAGCCGCTGGACATGTCCATGTCGCCGACGCCACTGCTGCTGCCGTCGACGCCGTACCGTTACCCAACTCCCGGCGTGCTCGACTTGTCCAGCTCGCGGTCCGACTCCGAGGCTCCCGAAGAGGAGGAAGACATGGAGGACGGCGAAGACGACATCATGGAAGAGCCCGAGGAAGAAGAGCAAGACCTGCGCATCAACAACGACCACCGCCGCAAGGAGCTGCTCGCCGAGCGGCTTCAGGGCGTCGTCGTCGAC
Organism: Rhipicephalus sanguineus; assembly: GCF_013339695.2. NCBI lineage: Eukaryota > Metazoa > Arthropoda > Arachnida > Ixodida > Ixodidae > Rhipicephalus > Rhipicephalus sanguineus. Next base: position 33,847,390 of record NC_051177.1, read on the forward strand.
CACCACCGACTTTCGGCCGTGGACCACCGGCTGGCAGCGGTCGACCACCGGCTCGGTGTCGGCATCGACCACAGACTCAGCGTCGACCACCACCGTCTGGGGGAGCGGCTCGAGGACCGGTTGGCGGCGGGGTTCCAGCTCGACTTGGTGCGACGCCGGGGCCTCGCGCACGGGTTGGCACTGCCCCACGTGCTGCCGCCCGGCCTGGCGCGAGGTCTGTCTACGTCACCGGACCACGACGGCGACAACACGAGCAACGGTTCCTTCGCCTTGGCCGCCTCGTCCTAGCGGAGCAGAGGAAGTATCTTTGCACTTCCTCGCACGGACTCCCATGTCACCCGTTGTTAAACCCCCGTTCTCCTGCCTCGTTGTTCCCCGAGCTGCAGTGCAGTGTGGGGCCGTCGTTGTGCTCCACATATATATAAGCGAGGGCTGTAACCCCGCGTGTGTTGTAGCGGACTTGTGCGGACACCATTTTGGCACTCGACGATTGTAAAAGAGTGTGAGTGTGCCTGCCAACGGGTATCGAGCGAGGTTTAAAAAAAGAGGAAATCAAACGTTTTTTGACGGTTGAATATCAAAAAGAGAAAGGAAGTGACGCGCTCTTTATTTTCCCTGTATGTATTTTGCGAAGGTGTTTGTGAACGTATAGGATATTACGCGTACATAAAATATATTATATAAGATATATACATAGACAGAGATATTGTCAGTGTGCATATTGTAAAGAAAGATGGAGAGAGTTAGGCGACGTATATGCGAGGCAGCACGGCTCCATTTTCACGCCCTTTGCGGGCGCCCCATCAAAAGGAAAGGCTTCTCTCTGCCTCTGTTCAGAACGCACTTTCCGCTCCTTGAGCTCTGCGCGCGAATCGAACGATTACACCAGCGCGTTCTCCTGTTTTCCCTTTATGTTATTCGATGAAAAACTCCCACCTCTGTGTAGTATATGTCCCTGTCTGCGATACATCAAAACCGCAAAACCCCATTCTGTTCTGCAAAGTGTTCACTTCACGTTCCAAAGGATCCAGAAATCAAAGGCTTTTGCGAAATATCAAAAACTCGAGAAAAAAAAAAGGTAATAAGACACGCGAAGGCATGCCACACCAAGCGCGTTGTCCACGGTAATACGGGTATTCACAACCACGCCGCTCGCTGCCACCTTTATACTGAGTGCGTTTGGGGGCGCGGCGGCGTGGCGTCGTTAACGTGATGTTTTTGAATGCGTCCCTTCTGTGTGTAGGATGCGGGCAACGCGTGTATGGGTGGGTGTGTTCGGTAAGCGCTCGGCGTTGCATGCTCGCGACGTCGTGGTGTATGTGGGAGCGTGTTTTGAGATGAGAGGCGGCCCAGTATAGGCGGTTCGTGCAATGAAGTGCGGCGCTTTGCTCGCCGCTTTCAGCTCCGTATGATCTCTCCGTTTGGCAACAGTTATTGCGCGCTCCGGGCTCAAGGGAAGGACATACCCTCTCCCAAGAGATATATACAAACAGTTCGGCAGCCGTGTCTTGCGCAGTTTAATTTTCTCTTTCGTTGGTATGGTTTTGCAGTGTTCAGCGTAGCTGCTCGATATGGGTATGTCGCTTTTCTGTTGGAAGAAGTGTGGGCAGTCGTGAATCCACGCTGCGGTTGCATGCGCCTGGTTATGTGCTGTATATAGGGCTCGGGGTGGTTCCTTAGATCGGTGAGTTTGAGCATTCTTGTTCACGATGCTGCTGCACGAGCAGTCGTGCCAAGATGGTGACAGTGGCAGCCATATATGCATGTAGTCGAAAGCCGATGTGTGGATTGGAAGCGAAGACGACGAGGTTTCGAGTTGTGACGCTTAACGCCTTGCGTTTGCTGGTTTTGGATAACGTTACTGAACTTGCGTCCATCAGAGAGAGAGAGAGTAGTTTGTCTCGCTGGCTTAGCCATTAATTATTAAAAGGAAAATCTGACCAAACTGAATACGAAAAAGCGAATTGTAGTCAACTTTCTATCAGAACTATGTTTTTCGTATCAATTCCTAACTACTATTAAGCCATCTCTCCTGCCGTAACGTGCTGGTGTATAAGGTATAGCTTGCGGGGTTTATCTGAAAAAGCCAAATTTTTCAAGAGCCTCGCTCGATCGTTATGAAGCGAAATCACTGAAACTGACAAGTGCCATTTCGTCGTAGAAATATAGTTCGCCTTGTTTCTTGTTGCACAAACGCATCGCTATCCGACCGAGGAGAAGTCGGCAGAGAAACAATTTAGTCATTTTTTAGCCCTCCGAGATTACATGCCATCTTTTTTTTTCTTCGACACTTTTAAGCCCGCACCGATCTGGTCTTTATACGGGATATGCGAAGTAAAAGGCGAAGCAGCAGCCAACGGTTCATTTATGTCGCTTAACGTGCCGAAAGAGACCCACGACTGGCGTTTATTTTCCTGTGTTCTGTGCGAGACAGAATTAGGAGCGACCGGTATTTCATTGCGCCTGCACCTTATCCAAGTGACTCAGGAATTGCTTTTGAATGCTTCGGGACAACTCCGTGCACTACGGTGAGAGCTGTGGCGGCAGCCAGTCAGCGTGAACCGTCGCCTTTGCATAATGGTCAATGAAGGACAACTCGCCTATTGTTTGACGATAATCAATTCGCGATCTCTTTATTGACCTGGCATTAAACACGGGTAGATTAATGGTTAAAAGTGGGCGAGTGCCTTGCTTGAAGCTACCGCTGGTGGCTGTCCCCGCACTGCACGGAGTTCGTGGGACAGCGAATTCCCATGTTAATTTGTCTCCTATAAACCGAGCCTGGTATTCAGGAGACTTTGCCAAGGAAAAGAAACGCCGGAACAGCTGTCATTGTATCATGTTTCACGCGGGCATACACTGTTCTCGGTGACCGCCATCACTCTGTAAGTCTGGTAACATTGCTCAATCGCGCCGCCAGCGACGTTCGAGTCGAAAAGTGTTCATGAGGCCGTTGTAACTGACGTCAGTGATCTCAGCGCGCGGAGAGGAGAGAGAGAAAAAAGTGTCCCCGCGCAGCCTACTTGCTGCCCACCCTCGTAAGAGCTTGCGTACATCCTCAGCAGACGAGCTTCTGTGAAGAAGCCCTGTGGATGTGAAGGCGTGCCAACGACTGCTGCCAGCTCAGAGTGGCTGCCCCGGAGGCGATCATCGCACGCTTTTCGTGCCAAGAGTTCGGTAGGCGTACTCGGTTTAGAGCGCGCTATCTTATAATGTCAAATAGACAGCAATTGAAGGCTAATAGATAGCTTTCTCATACGACTATTACTTTTCTGATCTCCTGTGGTGTCTCCCATTCGCCAGCTCGGTGTTTTAATTCTCTAGTCGTTCTTTCTTTCTTTCTTCTTGTCATGGTCTTTGAGTTACGGTGTTTTTAAAGTTCTTCTTTTGCATTACCTCACCAGTTTTTAAAGGCAGATGTTGACATTGGTTCTCTTCATGAGCTTGTAGTAAGATTATACCTTTTCTGCCCCCAAAAAATTCCAAGCTCATACATTCACTTGGTCAACATTTGATGTCATTTCTCCTAGTCATCCTGTTCTCTAGTAGTTGTAGCTGCAGATATACCAGTTAAAATATCACCCGGTTGCGTGAATTGGCGAACGTTAAGCATTTGTTGCCGCCAAAAACAAAACCAATGAACGACGTATTGTAATTCTAAGCAAGCCGGTAAGGGCATCCGTAACGAATCGCTTGTTCTAGTGTGTAGCTCACGACACGTGGCGTTTGATTTGCAATCACAGATAAAACCACGTTGCCAGAAGCTCCAGCACTCCGCATCTTGTGAAACCAGAAGTTCGAGGCGCGTATTTCCGGAGTAAGCGATCACCTTAGGCGCAGCCACTCCGTTCGTGCGCACGCCAAACTCCCTCCGTCTCTATCGTGTCGGGTTGTCGCTGCGTCGCCATTGCAGCCACGTTTTTGATACGGGTATAGCTTGATCGCTAACTATTACTGCTGCGCGCGTTGTTGAGGCCGCAGTTGTTTGTATGTGGCACAGTCAGTCTACACGGCGGCAACCGACGACGCGATGAAGCTCTCGAGGGCGAGGGTGGGGGCGCAGTGCCGCTCGAGTGAGCGGTCGCACCACCGCGACTGCTGCAAGGCAGCCAGCGCCACCTCCGTTCAGCGGCGGCGGCGAAGCGCACAGGTGGCGGTAGGCCGCGCACCTGGCCCCACCGTGGGGCCCAGTTCCTAGGGGCGGCGGGGACGACGCGTAGCCGGCGAGCAACCCGCCATGCGTACCTGCAGCGGCCCTCGAAGCCGCACCACCCTTTCCTCTATGTGTGTGCTTGTTGTTGTTTGTTTGCTCCCGCCTATTGTCGTTACGTTGCATTGCATTGCCTTTACGTTTTTCTTATGTTCACTCGGGTCTCGCCGGCACGCATGCGCGTAAGCACGTCTCCTCTCGCTCGTGTTTTTTGCCCCTTCTCTCTCTCTCTCTCCCGCCAAATCTTTGTTGCTCATTGCCAAACGCGACCGCCACGTGCGGCGCCTGTAGTACACAGCCGGCGCCTAGAATCCACACGCCGTCCTCTGCGGCTGGAAAGGTTGTGGGTGCGCCGCGCCCCCAAGTGTGCCCGCTACAATAAAAACCGACCCTACATTGCGGCATCGCCGTAGAAGCCACGAATCCGATGCAGCTGGTATACCGCTTCACACGGTAACGAGACGTCGAGAGTGTGTCGTTCAGACTTGCAGTGGCAGGGAGTTGCGAAAAGCCACAGGAGATGAAACAAAATGCAGCAACAGGGATTCACCATGTTAGGCAAGCAGAAGTTCGAAAGCGATTCGCTGGCAGCGAACACACTTGCGAATGCGCGTTTGTGCGTTTTAATGTTACGCCAGCCAGTCAGGCTGCCGATATAGTAGCGTATTCGCTCTGCTTCGCCGCACAACGAGCCTGATACGCCGTTTTTGAGCGATACGAGACGCGGAGGAAAACAAGTTGTCAATATCAGGCTCGTTTAATGTACTCGTTCTTGCTATACTTTTCTCTATCAGTCGAGGACGTCACCTAAATCACTCGCCGTCTCAGCCGGAAACAATGGTCACGAAAGATAGCGGCCACTAATGTGAGAGCGTGTTACAGGCCCTAGTTGGCGAACGTGTGTGTTTAACCCAGTTTCCCTGTATAGTATGACACTGCATCGTCGCCACGTGGTAGTAATGGTCTGGATACTTGAGGTCGATCACGACCGCCCGTCACGCACGCCGAATCTCTCGCGCAAGCTGTTTCGAAGTCATAATAGTTCGATCTATAGTGTTATCGCGCAAACTTGACCTGCCTTGTAGCGTCCTTATTTCCACCGTTTTCCGTTCCTAATGACGGTGAACGCCTTGCCGGGCGAAACGATTAGAAAGGTTTGAGCGATCTAGCGCCCGATGCAACTACTAGAACACGTGTGTTCGCATCGATATACCGTTGTTCGACGCTTGGTAAAGTCGTAAAAAGCTATACTGACGGGTAGCAGCTCGTTCCCGGGCCAAACTGTGTCATCTAACATCGCGAACATTCGCAAGTGCTTCGTCTGGCCACTTTGTATGCAAGACTGAGCGACACACTATCGACGTAAGCGCTCATTCGTTCCAAAATATAATTTACTCAATCACCTAGCCTCATTCGCAATATTAGTTTAATGTAATACCTCGCCTGGAATCATCAAGCTTTTTGCTAAATACGTTTAGTAAACTACAGATTGGATCATGCAGTTCTGTATTTGTTATTACGCAGGGATACTCCCTCAACGTAAGCTATAGGGTGAACGCGGCTTCTACGCGCTGCGCCGCAATGCCGCTGTGTCGTGCGGCGAAGGCGCCGGCTGATTGCAATACGGTGTCATACATGCCTCGGGGAGAAGTACAACTCGCCGAGCCAAACTGCATGCAGCTAATTTTCAATACCCTTTGGACGCCTGTCAGAAAGCGTCCGTACGCTCTGATACTCTTTGGAGTGCAGTTAACGAGCGGCAAACTTGAAAGAGGTCTCCGGCAAACGTTGCACGCTAGTGCGAAAAACGGCAACCTAGCTTCACAATACCATAACTTGGTCACGCAAAATTAAGAAAACCTCCGGCGCCTTCAAACCCACGTCGAAATGAACTCCATTGGCTACGTTGTTTCCAGGGAGGATCTATATTTGTCTTATTAACACATTGGTATTTTGCAAAACAAGTCGACTATGAGGTGGACTGAAGGGTTAAGATTAAGTTGTTATTAACGTATACTAAAGCTGCACAGTGGGCTAGAAGGAGACTGTATAGTCGAACCCTGGACCACGACGAAGTCACTGAGCCATCGCGGCGTTGGTTCGGAGCATTAGTAATGAACTACCGTTGCAAATCTCCGCGCGCGTATCATGAGGCACGTTTTTTCAGGAAGTCATTGCCAAAGTTAAACGAGGTTCCAAAGGGTATCGTTGGCTGCGTGTTCTTTATTATTATTATTATTTTGTCACGTTCGTTTGGTGCACATGTATTACGCGCATAGTCATTTTTTCACTTGTGCTCATGCGCGGTTTTCAGTTTTTCGAGCCAATCTTGTCAGTAGCCGTCGCTAACACGAGGCGCCATGCAACCCCACCGTAGCATACACGCCGGAATAATAGGGAAGTAAGGAAACAACTAAAAATACAAAAATAATAAGTAATTTATTTGCATTGTTTGTACATTGGAAATGGGAGGGAAAATACGCGAAGTTAAAGCTCTATGTACTTAGTTTCTTTCTGACATGGTCTTGGTATTTTCTTTTATTTTTTTTACATGCCGGTGTGATGATCCTCTGTTTTGATGTAGGAGGACAAGTTTCCGTCTTCTTTTTTTGTTTCTTTTAGCCAGCCACAGCGCGGCTTTCTGACTTTTATTCTTCCTTTATTCTTTTGATTGTATTGATCTGTAGGTATTGTGTTGTTTTTCTTTGGGTTCCTAGATTTCGTTGTTTGGTTGGTCAGGTTGGTTGTTTACAATAAACCAGTGAATAAGAGACGCGCGTGGACTGAGTTGTCTGTGGCCCGTTGTTTACCTCTTATTTTTCTCCCCCGTCTTCTCTCTTTCTTCTTATCGGAAATAAAGACCGAGTAATATTTTCTACCCACGGCTTTGTGTTTTCTTGTCTTTTTTTTTTTCAGTTGTACGTTTCGTACAAATGTTTTCTGAAGGTATATATTGAAGGCGTGTCCGTGGTTTGGACGAGCCCTCTATGTCGCTGCTTTCACTGCGCTGAACTTCAATAAGTGAACTGCAGTTTGAGCTCGTGCAGCGGCCAGAACAAATACCGAAACTAATTTTTTTTTTGCTCTAAAAACGAGATAAGCGTAGTTGCTGGAGTATAAATTGTTTAACTTTCTCCCCAACAACCGATTTATATTATAACAAAAAACATGGATGTCATAATGGAGGTTGCTGGGCTGATTTATAGATGGGATGAATATCGTCAAAATTCTCTCATGGTACATGACACCTGAATTCGTACGTGCCACCACCGCAGTCATGCTATCTATTGCCGCGGTTGGAAATCGAACCTGTGAACCACTCGCGCGTGATACTTGGCAACTGCTTCTTTCGTCTACATTTTGCTGCCTGCATTCACAATTTCCGTGCTGCGAAAACATGTTGCGTTGCGGTTTACGAATGTGTTCACACTGAACGCGCTCGCAAGTGTCCGTATACGTGTCTATCAAAACCACGGGTGTTTTTCGAAAACTTGGCGACTTCTCGCTTTCAGTCAATCGATCACTCACCAAAAATCGGGCGAGGGCTAGCGTTTGATGCATGCGCAGTGCCCTGCTTACGGGAAGATGATATGTCCGCCTTATTACATTCTATTTTTTTTTTTTTTTTTTACGGTGCGAAGTACACGTCGCTTGGCAGCACTGGGTCCTGTTCTTGTCCTGCAGTTCCTGCGACGCCAAGAATATTAAATTACCAATCGCGAGAGAAGCAATATTACGATAACACCGGCTGGCGGAGATCCCATCGAGAAAGAAAAGAAAAATGGGAAAGTATTAAGTTCAGTCGCTGTACAAATACAAATGCAACGTCGCCTCGCAGGGAGTCATGGGACTATACCATGAATTGCTGTCAATGTGAAATTGTAGTCGCCCTTTTTTTTTCTGCAATTTTTCGTAACTCTCTGTGGGACAGACTTTTTTTTTTCCTATATACATATGTACGGTGAAAAGAAAAACAAAAAGCGTGTATGCTTTCGAAATTCATGCTTATAACCCGGGGCTTGCAATATAAACAGCTAATTAAGGCCGTGAAAGCTTAATTTGATCCCCAGCTCATTACGCTAATATGGTACCAAAGTGTGCTGCTCTCAGCGTTTTTCTTTCGCCCATGTTTTTCTCTTATTTCATTAGCGTTTTTTTTTCTTCATGTTTCCCGCGCGCGAGGTCCCCGGATGGATTAGCCACGCCATTAGCATTTCGGTTCGAGCGCCATTTTCTCTTGCTCCAGCGAACAACTCTTGCTCGCCGCACTTTCCGTTCTTCTCTCGTAGCCCGAACGAGAACCCTATAATGTAGGCCGTTATTGCAGAGTCAATACTTGGAACGACGAGGCAGGCGGCGCTGTTCTTCTGGGCTTCGTTTTTTTTTTTGTCTTTCTTTTTTTTTTTTTTGGTCCCTGCGTTAATGCCTCTTCGTGATCATGCCCGAAGCGAGTTCTGCTCTTCATTATGCGCGTACAGACCCCTTGCAGCTTTTTGTTTCTCTCGAAATTCTAATCCTTTTCACTCAGAATACAAAAATCAACAAAACAAGCCACGGCCCCAGAGCCACTTCGGTCTTAGGCGATACTAAGGAAAGTGAGCTGATTGCTATTTCTCTAAGTGACTGTCTGGATACATAGTCCATGGCTCTGACAAGGTGCGAGTTTTGCGGTTACACGAATATTACGAGTATACATTTCTGTGAAAACGTGTACAGACGGGTCCACTGTTAAAGGGAACACTTGCGTGAAGGGCATGTTTGGATTTCGCTCTCTTGCAAAAACATAGTGGCTTAGATTTGCATAAACTACTGGTGGTTGCCAGTTCTGCCTCTTTTTGAGAGACTCGTGCAGTGCATGAACAATGTTTTCCTGTCCACTTGCTCTATAGAGGTCCAGCAAAATGAAGGGTGCTCATTGGAGTGTTCCCTTTAACTGTGGACCGTAGGCGCCAAACGGAACGCGGTATCTCAGAAGTTTCCCTAGCCGGCACTCAGCGCTTCCAGTCTGACCTGGGTGGTCAGACAGAATTTGTACTTAGTTCATGTGTTGGTGCTTACGAGGATCAGTTCAGTATGCCAGTCGCGCTCAATAGTCATGTTCTGAGATTTAAAAAGAATTGATAACCCCAGGTTTCAAATCACCGAATTCTCTCAATTTCTCTCTTGTTTTTGGTGGCAGTTTTAGTTTGTATAGTCTGGATGTCTGAACTAAGCGCTTCAACGTCTTCAACAGTGATCTCACCCACTCGTGACCTTCGAGACGCGTGGTATTGTTAAATGAACGCTCACGACCGCACACCAATCAATCTAGGGCCATCGTTTGCGATCTCTTCTGCGGGACCCGACTGAAGCAGTATCGGCTGTAGCACAGTTGTACAATATGTACAATATGTCCAGGCACATGCATCAACCTCAGTTTTGCTGCGCACCCTATTAAATATAAATCTAGGAATCTCTTGTTTAAGAATGTCGCTTGTGTAGACGCCTGCCTGGTGAGTCATGGCTCGAGGCCATTTCTGTTGAAAAACTAACATCGGTTAACCCCAGTGACCCACACTTAGGTCATACAGGTTACGTATACGAAAACCTGCGTGAACAACATGTGAAGCCATCCTGCATAGAAAAAACATACAGCATGCTGTTGTGTACACTTGCTCACAACGAAACAAAGTTTACATACAGGTCAACTTCTCAGTGTTGGACATTTTTTCATCGGATGAAGTCGCCTAAGATGTCATCACTCACGCACCTTCGCGTGGCTGAGCGAACCAAGGGCGACATATTAACTGTTCATACCAGGATGGATATAACAGAGGAAAGATGCTGGGTTCATATGTACCAGCACACTTTGTATACATCATAGCGACTTGCTTCTTTTTTGTTTGTTTGTCTTGTTTCTTTTCGCGAGCGCCTACGTCGTGGTTGCGTTCATTCCGATTGCGTATCACGATTTGAGCGGTGAGCCGCAAAGCGATGTCTCGCGCACTCAAACACACACAGCTCGTCCGTTCGCCAACTGAATGTCCAGAGAATATATACGTACACTCGGTCTATGTACGCGATATCCTCACACGCCCTCCTTCGACGCGCCGTGTCTGCTTCGCCCAGTGGATGAACTTCCTCCCTTTCGTCTGGCGAGCGTTTCCTCCCCGACAGAGAACAAGAAAGAGGAACATAGTAGAAACAATCGCGGAACACAAACACCTAAAGAACACGGCAAAAAAGTACAACGCTTCCAGCCTCTCCCCTCTAGTATGCACGCACACACTAACGCACACCGAAGGGGACACGCAAAAAAAAAAAAACACGAAGGCAACTGCAGACGCATCCCGTCCTGCGCGTTTTTTCCATGCTCCCCCTTCTCCCGCTAACCCTCCTCCCCTTGTCATTGAGCCTATTTTCTTTCTTCCCCGTTCGGCTTGCCAGAGCTACGCGTGGATTCCCCTTTCCAAAAGCAGGATGGTGGCGGTGGTGCTCGCTTCTTCCCTCCTTCGGCGACTAAAAAAATCGGGCGAAGCTCTCCCGCCGGTTTTTTTGAGACGGTCCCCGACGCTGCGCTCTTGCATCTCCTCGCTTTCGCGTTTCTGGACGTTTGCTTATTCCTTCTCTTCTCCGCGCCGCGCGCTCTCTCGCTCTCTCTCCATCCTCCTCCTCATCCCTGACCAGACTGTTGTTGGCGTTCGGGAATGCAACCCTTGTGGACGCTTGATGGGCACGGCTGTGGGGAGAGAGAGTGAGCGAGGGCGATGGGTGAGTTATAAAAGAGTGACAAAAGGGGGCCAAAGCATCGCGAGAGCTAAAACAGACGCAAAAAATAAAAAAAAAGTGTAGTATACAGTATCGTAGCACTGCCTCCTCTACCACCACCACTGCCACCACCACTATTTCCTGCAACTGGCGAGGAGGAGAACGCGCGTTGAGCATTTCTGCCGCGGCGAGTCCGATTCTCGAGACTTCCTCCCCCCTTCATCTTTTGCTGTAGCTCACTGCCGCCGTGTAGGCTTCCCTAACACACGTTATGATTTTTTTTTTCCTACTCCACCCCTCTCAGACGACCGATTTCTTTCTTCCCTGTTTAGCTCTCGAGACGACTCTCTGGATTTTTTTTTGTATGTGTGTGTGTGTTGGTGATTTCTCATCTGCCATTCTTTTCTTGTTTCACCGATACGCGGCCTAGGAAAGGACAGGGACTGCTGAGTGCGCGCTGAAGACGCGTCCCGATGCCCAGTCAGTGCCAGATCTCTACCCGCGTGCGAGCCCCGCGCGAAGCCTAGTCGTTTTCTCTAACATTTTTTCCCCCTATACCAGCCGACCCCTCCGCCTCGCCCACCCTCGTCACAGAAACCGGCTGCCCACAGCCGGCCAGCCCGGCGCATTTTCTTGTCGTTTGCCGCGCCGCCCTAGACAGCCCTAGCCCCCTGAAAACGCCCGTCTCCGCATCCCTTCCACCCCCATCTTTGCTGCTGCTTCTGATACAACAGCATGTCGCCTCCATCACGTTGCGTCGTCTCTCGGCTGCACGGCAGCCAACTTCTCGTAGGCTCCTTCTCCGCGTGCTCGCATACATGCGCAGACTCTCGCTTTGTATAGGTGTCTCTGCTTGTTGTACGAGTTGAAACGCGCGCGGATGCGAACACGGCTTTCCTCTTTGCCCGCCAAGGCAGCCTCGAGGCTCGCGTAACACCGGCGAGCCCGCGTGGGCAGTGTACACGCAGTTTTCTTCGGACTCGCACTGAACGGCGAGCTACGTGAGCAGCTGTGGGAATATAGAAGAAACAAGAAACGTGTCTGTTGCAGTTTCGCTCTCATGCCATGAAAAATGGCGCTCCCTTTTTTGAAGTGTGGCCGCGACGAATGGATGGATGGAAATGAACGTCTCTTTCTCAGTGCACCGACCTACTGCATAGTGCGGGGGTGTGTATCCTTAACGCTCAGCTCGAAGCTCGCCATGCAAAATTAAAAAAAAAGCATAAAAAGAAAGAAAGAAACGAAGGTAGAAATGTATAGGGATGACTGCTCGACATTTATATGTATTGACAACCAGGTTGCTAATGCGATATACTAGATGTAACTCAGGCGGCTAATAGTCATCAAGTAATGTGTATAGACATTTATTATTGGACAGTTATGATGACCACAGAGATGAACTTCCGACAGGCTACTCAGAACTGGGGAAGAGAGATTGAAGTTCGATGAGAAATAAAGACAATTATTGCCGATGAGGTTGAAAGCGCATGGTGGTCTGGATGAACATGAACAGCGGAGCACATATTTGTATAGAGCAGCGAAGCTCGAAACATACATAGGCCACTCTAGTGCAGTAATTTCTAGAGAGCTTTTAGAACGTGATCTCACCGACGACGAAGGTGAAGCCAAGGCCTCGAGAGAACCTTAGGTTGATCGGATTAGTGGTCAGAGAATTGTTGTAGGACAGTGATACCTGTGTTGGGTGTCTGTACCCTGAGGCTTAATTCAGGCTCGTGTCGTAAAATAGCAGCGGAACGAGGCATAATTGCTGCGTTGCCGCAAGTTCGTCGCCGTAATTTGAATGCATGAGAAAAATAGGGGAGACAATGTAGTGATAGAGTAAGTCGTACAATAAGTGTACTCTAGCCTCCCATGCCTGAACAATATGATGTTCTGTATAACCAAAGATTAGGCACAGCTTTCAGACAATAGCCACTATTTGACAGTATTTTAAATATTAGGAGCACAGAGGAAGTTCTAGGAAATCACTCAGCTGAGGATGCGGATATCGTTACCTGTATGTAACACCGTAATTATTACTGAAATTTATTGCACTAATCGATTAAGTGCACTGATCATCGGGCGAACGTACGGACGTCCCTACCTCGTCTGTATCCACATTGTGAGGAAGACGAACACTGAGCGAACTGAATGAGGAAAAGAACGAGTCAGAGCAAATGCGCTTCTCAATATATATATATATATATATATATATATATATATATATATATATATATATATATATATATATATATATATATATATATATATATATATATATATATATATATATATATATACACACGCTTGTCCACGTCCTGGTTTTACTGCAGGTGGAACAAAGAAACACCGTGCAGTTAAGCGTACAAGGCTTGCCTGTTAATAGCAACACAGAAGAACATACATAGCTGAGAAAACACCACCCACGTCATCCCCTACAACCAGCTCCGATGAACTGCTCAAACCCGAACTTCGATGTTGTTTTCCTGTCCGATTCGTCTTTTGAAGAACACGAGTCGTGGATGTTTGATGGATAGCTTGTCAGTGTGTCAATCCTTGGGGAGAAAAGAAATAGCTGCGTGCCTTCGATCTCAGAACTGCCCAGGACGTGCTGCTTTCAACAAAATTATAATTGTATTAAGCAGAATCTCAGAGCACCCCTGCGAGGATATCTGCACCACAGATCGAATATACCCGTTGACAGCCTATACGCGTTCTTGTGCTGTTTTCTGTATGTAAGCTTTGTGCTATACAACCTCTCCGACATAAATGTCCGCGTTAGCATAACCTCGAGTATACAACGTGCCTTACATGGCAACCCGCCGAAGCCCGAATGATGCATGGTTCAAGTTCCGAACAAGACGCCTGGCTCTGTACTACGCGTTCTTCTCTTTTATCTCTCTCCCCATTATTTATAGAGCGTCGTGTATACATAGTATCATACAGTCTTTGAAGCGCGCGCTGTTCACGTGTGTGTGTGTGTGTGTGTGTGTGTGTGTGTGTGTGTGTGTGTGTGTGTGTGTGTGTGTGTGTGTGTGTGTGTGTGTGTGTGTGTGCGTGTGTGTGTGTGTGTGTGTGTGTGTGTGTGTGTGTGTGTGTGTGTACGCGCGGGCCACTTCCTGCCCGTTACGTGAGCCCATTTCACTTATATCATCGTTCGCTACCTTTCCAACGCTCTCTCCTTCAATATACACACACGCACACAACCGAGCTCCTTCGAAAGTCCTCACGCGCACTTGCTGCGAGTGCGTTGATCCAACGGTCCTGGCTCGCACGCCTTCTCCCCGTCGGTGCTTCAAACGCGCGATTCCTTCCGCTTCCATAGTTCACTCATTAAAACACTGGGCCACGCAAAACGTACAAATTGCACAGCGCTTGACTATCGATTTTTGCCGCGAGGGGGCCTATGTTCCAGCGTATGTATATCTACGCTTCTTGTTTGTGTTTCGCTTCGGCGTATTTTCGCCCCGACTCCCTCGTAATCCACTTTTTCTTTTTTTTTTTTCGTCCTCCTCCTTCCTTCCCGAGTATTTCTTTATATATACACCTCTATTTGCTCGTGTGTTTTAATTCTTTTTATTTAATTTACTTCAGTGTCTTACTCGACTCTAGCTTTTCTTTTCTACCTGTGGATGCTTTTACATTTATTTGCCTCATCCCATTTACACGCCCCCGTTGAAGAAATGTACATACACAGAGATATACACGCACATCTAGAGGGAGGAGTTAGTGAGTAGGGGCGAGAGGGAAGCAGCCAGGATTGCTATATAGCGGAGCCATAGTGGTAGGGGAGATATTTTTTTATATATAAAGGGTTTCATCCGGGCCGGAACATGAAGTCTTTATTATAACGTCGTCTTTCTTTGTACTACATCAGCGTGCGTATAATACAACGGGTCTGCCTGTGTCGCCGCTTTATAGAAACAGCGGAACTCTCTATAATGTGGCAATTGAAGCATGCACGCACGTAAAAACCGGATAATGACAACGCCAGCTTGACATGTCCCTCGAGCGTCGGGGCCTCTTTCGGTCTCGGGGCTAATTACAAAGGCGAGGCGAACGCGCAAATAACAAAACTAAATAAGTTAATGCAGGCAGACAGCGTGCTTAAGTAGAAGGATTTTTTTTAGTGTTGTATATATAAATGTGACACTATACTTTGCTGTATAGTACGCGTTATGTAAGTGGCGTTGAGTGAGGTTGATTTTATGCACGCGTCTGGAGGTTGTTTTTTTTTTATCTTTTTCTAGCGTCCGTGGTTCTGCGAGGCCATGCTCTTAATGTCGAGCATCAAGTCGTTGCGAAGGAGGCAGAATGTACAGAAACTAGAGTCAAGAAAAGAGCTAAAGATAGAAAAAAAAGAAGAATAAAAAGAACCTTCTCTCATTTTAGGCGGAACTGATGAGGACACACAAAAAAAAAAGAAGTACGCGAAATTAAACTGGAGAAAACACGGGACAGAATTCGTTAAGAGCAGTGAACGTATAACGCAAAACACGAAATATATTGGAGTAATAAGGAAAGAGTGAAACGAGGGGGAAAGAGGGAAGAGGCGAACGAAGGAGTAATTAGAGAGTCGATCAGCACAGGCAGTCGTTCTTCTTCGTCTTCTTCCCCTTTTTTTTAAGTGACTTTTTTTCCCATCTCCTGTTCCTTGGAGAAAGGGGTTTGCCGAGAAACCAGTAATAAGGCTTAGTGCGTTTGCCCTGGCACGGGTACTTTGAGGACGTGTACAGAACTCCCTCTGTCGTTCGCTATGCGTGCAAGGAGGGTGGAGGGGCTTGTCGAAATCAATGATACTCTGTAATCTCGCATTTGTACCGCGCAATTGAAATGCTCTTGGCGCGCGCACACGGCGCAGAAATTATTGGGTTCCAAAACATAATCTCGCTCTCGCCATTACTTCTTTTGTCGTTATTAAATACCCCCTCCCTCCTCAACTTTGAGGGGCATGCACGAATGAAGCTGTAACGTGGCTGAAACAGCCTTTATGAGATGTGCACTCGTGTTTCGCTTAATAACACGCTGATTAATGAACCTTCTTTATTTCTTTTCTTCGTTTTCATCTCTTATCTCTTGATACTAATCCTTTTGTACTTGCAATATTCGAAGGAAAGGCATTCGTTCTCTTGTTCCGAAAGGCACCTTAAGGATTGCTGAAGGCTGCTGTCGTTCGGCACCACGTTCGAGTTCTGACATTCGTTTGAGGGCTATGGAAGGTAGCTTCCTTCTTCCCTACTGGTTTCATTCTCATTGTAGCTCTGCTTTCATAATTTTGTGCTTTCTCAAGTATTCTGATTGCTTATATGTCACATAAAACATTTTTAAAAAACGTTTTGCAGCAATGTAAGCGTGCAAGTGTGCATGCAGCCTCTGCCGAAATAAACGAGGCCATAGCTTATATTCCGTTATATGTAATATAGGTCTCTGCATATGAGTCCACGCTGCTATAGATTTTCTGAAAAGGAGGTCGAACAATCAACCTCATCATCTAGAGCCTAATATAAGTCAAGACGAGCTCAGTACTTACGGTCCCACTTGTACAACTGAGTGTTTGTTTCTTTTGACAAACACTGTATATGGATAAGGCTTCGACAGACGCATAAATTAGGTACAGCTCTATAGAATGAGCACCGTCATCAACCAGTGGCGTAGGCAGAAATATTTTTCGGAGGAGGGGGGGGGGCACCTCCTTGATCCGACATGGGGTCTGGCCAGATAAGTGTGGTCGAGTGTCATTTTGTGCTCTGTATCCCATGGGGGGAAAATTACCGGGGGGGGGGGGGGGGTAGGGGGCACGGGCCCGGTGTGCCACCCCCTGGCTACGCCACTGTCATCAACACTGGTGGTGAATGTCGTGGAGTAGCATGTCGATCGTGGTGTCTTAACCATGCACATGATGAATAGAGTCACTATATTTAGGGCCACTATATTCTTAACCATCCACATAGTGATTAGAGCCACTATACATTTAGTTTCCTATTTCTTGTCTTTACCAAAGAGACGCTACCAGCCACAGCTAAGTCTTGTGCTGCACGGATGTACACTCGCATTTACAGAAATGCTCTTGCCAATGTTTCCACCTATTCTTAGATTGCATCGGTTACCACTCTGCCAATCTGGAAGCCCGTACTCGCGTGTCCCGCGTGTATACATGTCCCGACCACATGACATTGTAATCGCAACCAGCTAGCGTTTGTGAGGCCTCGGTATGCATGGCGGTGAATATCTTCAGTTCTCATTACACACCAATTCTAACCAAAGCTCACTCGTTTTCCGGAAGCTTTCGAAACACAGGGGGTATCGGGCAAAGAGCCAGTGCTCTTCACTTCTTCAAGCTCTTCAAGAATAGCGAGAGAGATAGAGATATAGAGAGAGCTTTCACTCATACGTACGTAGTCGTGGCTAATACGTATACTGGCTACAGGATTCTGAGCAATCGGCAAAAAGGTTAGACGTCATCCGATGAGAGCCATGAATATCACATTCGTGACCTCTATTTAATGTTGTTGCCACCTTAGTGTTCTCTTTTTCTTTCCCCCTCAGGAATGATCCAGTGGCTCGACTGCTGACTCGAAGGTCGCGGGATAGAATCCCGGCGGCGGCAGCCGCTTTTCGATGGAGGCGAAATGCTCGATCGAGGCTCTGTACCTAGATTTAGGTGCACGTTAGAGAACACCAGATGGTCAAAATTTCCGGAGCCCTCCTCTTCGGCGTCCCCCGTGATCATATCGTGTTTTTTGGACGTAAAACCCCAACAATTGTTCACCTCAGGAATGCGTTCAAAGCACCGTGAAAAGTTGTACATCGCTTTTCAACAATCCAAAAGGGTGCACAGGGAAGTCGACACAATTCTTCCACTGACTTCGCTTTGGTTCGTACGTTTCTCTAACTGTAGCCATTCGTCCTGTCCAGCTGTGCATATTTGTGCCCTCAAAGTTACGTCACAACTGCATTCTCAGCGACTGCACGGTCCCTGCCGTGTCAGCTGCTCCTTGAGCCCCTCCGGTGATACAACAGATCCCGGGCAGAAAGAGAAAGATAAGCCGATTGCCGTCAAAGACGAGTGTGTTGGTGCGCAGATCGAGCTTTCCGTAAGCTTGCGCTGCGCAACACCGAATCTCCAGTGAGCCGTTGAACCAGCCGTTGAAACAAAGCAGGGAGGCCCTTTCACTTCGTCTCTTTCCCTATAGTGGAAAAAGGCAGCGCCTCGCCCTTCGTACACTTGCGTACGTGTGCGTTGTTTCTTCTCCCGTCTCGGCCCAGACGAAACCACCCCTAACCGGACCGGTTTTTTCTTTGTAACCAACCTCTCCCTTTCTCGCAAGACAAAACAGCCGCCGCTGGGGGCCAAGGGCGAGGACGTAATAGATGCAGCCACGGCGGCCCCGGTCATCCACCCAGAGTGCGGGATGCCTTTCCGGCCGCCATGTAACAACCTCCTTCCCCCCTGAGCACCACCAGCCGCCGCGTAAACATCTTTTCCCCATGGCCGCTGTCACGTCCTCCTTGTAAGGAACACACATACATCCGCCTGAGGCGAGAGCTAGAAGCCCCGTATTTGCGCGCTCGGTTGCTTCTCTAGCTGCTGTCCTTTTCTACGCTCTCCTTGTCTCTGCCTTTCTCCGTCTGCACTCAGAGGCCGGTCGCATGAATGTACGTGGAAGCGAATAGTTAAGTGCAGTAGGGGCCGAATGTACGAAGACTATCCTCTTTCCGATATAAGTGTGGCCAAGCGAGCGTAACCTAGTGCAGTAACTATCCTACAATCTTCTGGAAATGTCCGTTGGTTAAACATTACGCCACTGTCTGTTTCCCGCTAAGCCTAACGTCGACAGTTTGCGATCCACCGTGGACGAAATCGAATCCTCGTACTCTATGTTCGCCACAGTCGCTGTTTGAAACTTCTGCGACTCTGCGATATAGAGTGGCCACCGGTGCAGCGATTTTCCGGTGCGCGGACTGACCTGGCGCTGATTCTGGGCAGACAGGTGCCCCGCCAATGCATAAGCGGGAACACCAGCAGGTTCTCTCTCAAAAGGAGAGGTACGGTCGAGATGGGGACATGATTGCGGGTCCCGAAGCGCCCTGCTGGGCCGCCGCCCGCCTTCCGCGTGCTCGCGAAGGCCCGTTCGCATGCGACGCGCCTCCGCGGCCAACGACTCCAGGTCGAGTCACATGCATACCGCGCGACTCGATCTTACGGTTTACGACCGCTAGAGGGCGCGCGCCAGCCTTCGCGCTTCTTCTGAAGCTGAGTCGTACGGGTGGTTTCCGGAGCCGCACTGTGGCTACCTTTATAATGTCTCGCTTGTCGTTTGCACTGCGTTGTCCCTTGCTTCAGCCAACTAGCCGTAAACAGACTGTTGACGCGCGGCACTTTGATGGCATTTGCTACGCGAGATTGCCCGACTCCGCGGGGAACAGTTAGGATTGTTTGCCTTAACGAGACGTGGTCTCCGCCGCGTCTTGCGGTGGCCTCGTCACAACTCCGTGTGTGCGATTCATTCGTTATAGTAACACTAGCTACACCAACCCTCGTCCCCCTCCCCCTCCTACACCAGCCCTTCCACTTTCCTTCCAGTTGCAGGCTAAGCTTATCCGTCATGCCGTTGCCGAAAGCAACAACAAAAAATCGCGAATGAAACAAGACGATCCCACCTTTCTTCTGCACCGCCTACAACGTGCTCTAAACCAGATTGCGATTTTCTCTTTTACGACACCAGCGCAGCTGCTGTGCGGCTGGATAACAGCTTGATGCCGCTTCATCGCAAATAACAGGATAAAGCATGAACAAATTACCTGTCATGTTTACGCAGTTACTTCCGCAATGTGCAGCGATCGTTTTAAACGAGCTCATGTTTAACCATTTTGAAACTTCAGCTGTTTTCATGTTTATGTATGATCATAAATTATACGTAACTTTACGGCCGTAACGCCCCGGGGCCTCCTCAGCTTCTTATTCTTCTTTTTTTTTAAAGACGAAGACGCTTTTGCTATCTCTGTATGATATTATTTCGGCTACGGTGAATTGTTGCTGCGAGACTGGAGGTTCCATTTCCTTCAAGCCCCCTTCTTTGAGCTCCGTTCAGATATGTGTGCAATGAAAATACACTCGTGTGATTATATTTTGATTCGCGTTGAAAACGTCGGATCAAAGTGAAATCGAAATTTCATTCCGCTCATAAACTCTCACATCGGAATGTAAGACAATCTGTCCATTGATGTTTCCATTAAACCATTTCAAAATTGTGCCTCGAACACATTGGGCTGTTGTTCAATGTTGGCTACCTCTCTTGTCTTTGTCTCAGTTGCTCAATGCTAGACGAGTACTTGAAAGAAGAGTGGCATAGCAATCAGAAGTGCACCTAGCCGAGAACGGCAGCTGTGCGCACACACGTATCTCAGATGCACACATTTTAACGCACCATGTGGTTAACACATCTAGCATATTCTTGTACACGTATGGGGTGGCATGGCTCAAATACGTATAATGCATGACTCAGGGCCCACATTAAGCATATCGTCACCACTTATCTGCACCGATACATTTCGATCACTTAAGTATCATTTTATTTCGGTAGTGTTTCCGCTAAACTGCGACATCCAGAACAATCCTGTGTGTTCAGTTTGGACGAATGTTCAATGAGCCCAATGTAACGCAGCATCAGAAATTTCTTAGTGTTGACAAGACACTGCAAGCAGGTTTTTCCGCACACCACCAGCTCCATTTACCACTAGGACGGTGGTTCTTGCGCTCAAGGGCGAACGACTTTTGTTTTTTGGTCTCAGCACGAGAGGGTCGATATACAGCTATCTTCAATCGCGATACCAATCTTCTGAAGTTAGAGCCCGAGCATTGCGGGAGAGCCAGTTTGCGAAGTGGTTGGTATGCTGAAGTGCTAATGGTTATTATCCTCCGACAAAACAGAGTTGCATGACGGCATCGTGCTGGTCGAGATTATTCCAGCTTCAGATTTGGCCAGCTTCAAGTAACATGTCGTAGAATTTTCACGCTAAGTATTCAAGCAGGGGACGCTAGGCGTCCCCTGCTTGAATACTTAGCGATGGGCCATTGAATACTTAGAAGATGGGCCATTGTTATCTTTCTTTTTCATACCAGTCTCCAATTTCGGTGGATATAGTAGGATTTTAATAAAGATGCTTTCGCTGTGACAAGATGACCATTGAAGACGCTTTCACGATATAGTTGTTATAGCTTGCGCAAGGCCAGCAATGGCTTCCGGCCGAAGCAGAACGGGCGTTTTAAGCGGTGGTCAGCTGAACGGCCTTCAATAGCCAAGCACTCGCTTCGACCCATTCTCGCTCCAATTGTGTTTTTCTTCTGTTTTGTTTACCGACTTCAGCGTCTCGCAAGTTCATTCTTGACCGAGGTATACGCGCAACAAGGGCTTCACCGCAATGCGAGCGAGGACGTCAGAGCTGCACCCTTTACAAGGCTACTCACATAAAAGAAGCCAGGGCCGGGAGACGAACGGCTGCAGGTCGAACACAATGCGCACCGCGGCAACAAAAGCGAGAGGTCACCGCGCAGAAGTTGACCGCGCCTTGCACAATGGCTGCAACTCTTTGACCCCGCGATGCTGTAACCAGTTCGCGACTTCCTATACAAGAAGGGTTAGGGTAGTTAGGGGTCAGCCCCGTCAGGCAACCCCTTCCTTCTTGCCGAGCCTCCCGATTCTTTGTGTCCCGAATGGGAACAGGCCCGTTCCGTACACGCCAGTGCGCGAAGCCAAGTGCGGCCATGTGTATAAGGCTCCCGCTGCTTCGCTGCTGCCAGCCGCTCTTTTTTTTTTCTTCTTCCCTGGAGCACGGTAGTGCCGACCGAGGGTCAGGTCTTCGCCATCCTGATTTATAGCTGCCTCGCCCGTGCAACAAACAGGGTCAAGCGACGCAACATCTGCGTCCCCACGTACTTACCTGACTGCCCCGGCCTGCGACAGGCACCGCTGTCCACATTTCAGCTGCCCTCCCAGCGCAAGTTGCTCGGGTCAGTGCGGCGCGGTTCCTGTGACGTCATAAAACTCTCTTCGCCGTTATCGCAATGTTCCTTCTTTTTGTTGGTATTGCGGCATATTGGCACCTCAGTAAACGCGAACTTTGGTTAAACTTTTAAGAATTGGGGTTTTACGTCCCAGAATCGCGATATGATTATGAGAGGCTCCGGAAATTTCGACGACCTGGGGTTCTTTAAGGTGTACTTAAATCTAAGCACACGGGCCTCTAGAATTTCGCCCCAATAGAAATGCGGCCGCCGCGGCAGGGATTCGATCCCGCGACCTTTTAGCTCATCAGTCAAAATATTGGTTAAACTGAGCTTGTGTTATTTTCTGGTCGTTATGACAGCTTTCGTAAGTTCATTTGCTGAGTGAGGGTCATAGCTCCGCAGCCGTTCTCCCGTTATTCAGAGACGCGCAAGTTCGCTCCTGAATTCAATTAAGAAAAAGAAAGAACGTAAAAGAGATACTCGCACCTGCCGGGACGTTCCCGCGTAACGTAATCCCTAAGGGAATGTACAAGGACGTGTCCACATATGCGTTCGTGTGATACACGTTCCGGTCACTCACTGGCAGGAATTCGATGTTGGCAACATCTGGACAAGAAGTAAGATTAATGGTTGATGGTGCCTGCTTTGAGAGTTTAACTCTCGTGTCGTTAACCGAAGCACGCACCGAGAGGAGGAGTCCACACTGTCATTTGATAAATGTTTGCGCGACTTGAGATTTCACAGGAGAGAGCAAGGGATGCTTCAGCCTGAAACCATGCAACGTTTTGACATGAAGACGTGCCTACCATTGGTCACATTTGGCCTCCATGTTCGAAGTTACCGACAGTTTTGTTTATGTAACATCGAGTTTATTCCTGTGTCTATCCTTAGGCCCTATTCGAAGCGTCCAGGATCACGATCGCGCGCTGCATCTACACTCCTGAAGGAATGCGGGTCCTTACAAGAGTAAAACCAAATGAGCTAGAAAAGAAAAGAGGCCTAACGGGACTAACCACTTTTTCACGTAGATGCAAAGGTACGTCGACGGTGCTTCGGGCGAGACGGAATGGGTATGCCCGCTCCAAAAAACGCGATTATCGCGTCTCGTCTGCATGCCCACGGGGCAAGGCACGCTGCGACCAAGAAGTCGTGCTCTCTCTTTGGAAGGGGGGGGAGGGGGACAAGGGGGAGTGGGCGAGGGGTGGCACAGACACATTCACCTCGAGGAAAGAGAGGCATGCGAGAGAAAGAATGGAGTGGCTCAAAACTCGGCGGGACTGTCTCCTCTTTCTCCCGACCGTGTCTTGCGCGCCCCCTTCGCCGTGAAGGAATCCAGAGGATCAGGATTGGCGCTCAAACGAGGTGTCGGCTGGATTGTCGGCGTCAGGCATCTCCCGAATAACGGAACGCCAGAGCCTTGTATGCTTCTTCTTTGTGTATAGGGTGCCGCCCCATAATACATAGCTAGGCAGAGCTAGAAGATACGTGTTCCGAAGCTAATCAGACTGGGTGTCCCGGCAAGCGTGACGAAAGAATGCGTTCGCGTTCCGCGGGCACTTCCAGTACGGATTCCGCGTGACCCTTGTCTTCGGCTTCTGAATATCTTCTCACCTATTAGCGGTGATCTCGGTACATATGTACGATGGGATCCTGAAGCAAATGAACTACGGATATGTTCTAATACATATATAGCGGATGTCACATACACGCATGTAAGAAATGAGGCAGTAGTTTACGCAACTTATTGTGAAGGAGACAACTCATGTAACTGTCGTGTCCGTTCCTATTGGTTCAGACGTCTTACAACATTTTTTTTTTTTTTCGCGTATCCACTCATTCCTGACTCTAACTGCAGCTCAGCTCTGATATGGATCTGGTATGGAGGTAGACAGTTATTCCCACAGGCGTGCGCACGAGGGGGGGCAGGGGGGGGGGGTGGGGGGGGGGCTCCCCCTTTGATCACCAAGGAGGAGGCGCGATCTGCCCGATACATTTACTCTGTAATGGCCACGCAGGTTTTGAACAATAATGGCGGCCGAAGGCCCCTAATGTTGCATTCCAACTGTTTACTTCTCATCTTTACTGCCGGTTAACTGGGGTCATTGTCAGAAGCACGTCATCGCTCCATGTTTTTTTTTTTTTTCATCTGCTGTGAAGCGTGCATGTTGTCCTTTGAACACGTCCAACAAGGGGGGGGGGGTGCTACTATGAAACTTTGCTCCCCCCTAATGGGGAACCCTGCGCACGTCTATGGTAGTAGTTTCAATACGCCATCGCTGTAACGGCACACATTGTGGGTATTGGGCTTGCTGCATCCCGTCCGAAGTTAAACCAAGGAAGAAGTAGGCTTCACGGAACAACGGACAACAATTTATTGAACGCTCACTCGTCAGCCCGACGACAGAAGATGCGCAAGGCAAGGCAGGCCGGAAGCGAGAAGCAGGACAACTCCGGGCAGCGTGTGGTTTTGTTGGAAGCCAGACGATGATCCTCTCCCTGCGCTGCGTGAGGGCGGCCGCATTTCAAGGGCACAGGATGGGACACGCGCATCACTAATGCGCATAACGTGGTGATATCAAGCCAGCCAGTGAGGGCGTGGCTCCTGCAACAAGCGTATCGCGCATTTTGGGATGAAACGTTCAACAGAAAGAGAACGCTCGTCCTGTGTGCATGTGTCCCATGCATCTATAGTCCTGCTTTGCTCGCGCTGCAGAATTTCTTTGCTAAGAACCGACTAGACAACTCCGAGATTCTCCTACCTTCGAACTGACTTGCTTCAAAAATGCGACGAAACTTTCAAAGATCCAGAAACCCAAGACTGCCAAAGGCATTTGGCTTACGCTTTCGGTAAAAATTCACACTAAATCTATTCAATCAGAATTCTACGCAACTTTCAAAAACGCCGAAATTCAAGATTTCTATAGGCTATAGCCTTGCCTTACTGGTCACAAATGACACCAGATTTTGTTTGTGAAGCTGTGAATTTACGTAGAAATTAACACGCAAGCACAGCGTTTAATTTTCCCGTATGCGCTACAATAATGTGCAGAGCAACTTATACACACTATTTCTTGTGCCGCGGTTGTAGCCGAAACGTGCATTAATATCAGCATGGCGCACCGTTTCGACACTACTTCTTTGGATCTATATGTTCATTTGTGGAAACACAAAAGGTCCAGCAAGATGTATACCTGAATGGCTTCATCAAGTAGGAAGCCTTCTACAGATGAAGCAATTTTAAGAAGCCTGCAAACTGTATTTTTTATTTACTTTTTGTTCTTTGTTCGGTATATATTCGTTTGTCACTGCTGTATGTATGTACATAGGCATGCATGAAAGAAAGCGGTTGTAGCCGAGATGGTAAAGCGTTCGGCTCACAACCATAAAGGGCTCTGGTTCGAATTTTGCTGGCGGCCTCGCTGAGGAAAACGAAAGCCATACAGGGATGCGGTTACCATGGCTAAAGCCCAGTTCGTGCCCAAAAGACTCGTGGTTCCAGTCGCACTGCCGGTAATGCTGAGTATGTATACAGTGATGTCATCATGGATGTATCGAGGTTCGCACTGACGCGCCAACCATTCATTGAAGTTGTAACCCAATGGTTGCAATAATGCACAGACCGACCCTAAAACATGATGGAGAGGCCGGCGAGGTTGATAAAGCATGGTCCGCGTTTTTTTTGTAAGTTCAATATTAGAGATGACAAAGGAGGACCCCCGGTTCACAGCACAGGACGTGGCCACTGGTCCCATGTCGCAAGTTGGGAGTCCTCCAGGCGTCTTAAGCTCCGCACCACAGCGGCACTGTAGCATCACCCCAAAGCCCGCCTGCACTCATTGGAAACCGGTGGGTGGCCGGCCGGCACTGGGGATCGAACCCGGTACCTCCAGTATTGGAAGCGTACGCCCAAGCGTTGCGCCACCATTGCGGTGAGGGTACCAGTAAACAACGCACAAGATATCGGTTCCATGAATATGCGAAGAAACTAATAATAATAATAATATCTGGGGTTTAACGTCCCAAAACCAAGATATGATTATGAGAGACGTCGTAGTGGAGGGCTCCGGAAATTTCGACCACCTGGGGTTCTTTAACGTGCACCTAAATCTAAGTACACGGGCCTCAAACATTTTCGCCTCCATCGAAAATGCAGCCGCCGCGGCCGGGATTCGATCCCGCGACCTTCGGGTCAGCAGTCGAGCGCCATAACCACTAGACCACCGTGGCGGGGCTGCGAAGAAACTTAAAAAGAATCGAATGGAATAAAGGTCAGGGTCACTCTAGGGGAGAATCCCTTATTCCAGAAACCCTCTTGCCGCAATTGAATCTATTAATTCGAACGGTTTTAGCTTTACCCCTTTTTTTACAGCGAAAGCTGTTATGAGATCATTTCACCGGCCGTTTTTGGCGCCGTAGTTGTCCGCCGCTGCCGCCGCCGCCGGTGTCCGTAACCAGTATCGCTCGAAATAAGAAAAAAAAGGAAATAAGAAAAAATTTCCAGGATGGAACGTGGTTCGAACCTGGGCACTCTGCGTGGGAGCCCAGTATTCAACCTCTGAGCCATGCCGGTGCTTGAAACTGCTTTGCAAAAAGGTCCTATACAGGCTTCATGTCGGGAAGGAACCGCACTAGCATATGCAATACAGCGTGGTTGAATAGTAAAATAAGCACCAAGCGTCGCACAACGCGAATTCTGTAACCATGGGCGTCACACAATGCGAATTGCGCAACGAGTAGGTTGTTGAATGCTTCCAACCCATTACAAAGGGTTCTGCAATAATTCTTCATCGTCATCAGGCACAGCATCAACAAAGTGCGCATAATGCCTTACATGCGTTTAGCAGGTAGCAATGCTCTCCGTAGAATGACGAAAAATGGCACAGTACCTGCTGCCCTACTTCTCAAAAATTACAATGATTTATAGCGTAGTGGGTTCCTCGCAAGTGCACTTGTATTGGTTGCCAAGGATGCCCATAAGCGCATGATCCATTTCCTCGGGGTCTCAGTGAAGTTCTTCGCCCCCCCCCCCCCCCCGTCTCTCTCCCACGTCAACGTATGGTATACAACATGACGGGAGAGGGAAATAGTGACCGGGCGTCACCCAATGCAAATTACTTAACTGGTGGGCCGTTTAAAGCTTCCAACCCATTACAAAGGGCTGAGCCATAATTCTTCATCGTCATCAGTCGTCGCGTCAACAAAGTGCACATAATGCCTTACAGACGTGTAGCTGGTGCCTCCCTTCTCCGCCGAATGACGAATAATGGCTTCGTAGGTGCTTGCCAACTTAAGAAAAATTCTTATTTATGGCGTAGTGGGTACCTTTCTGGTGTACTTGTATTGTCGCCCCAAGAGAGCTTAAAACAGGCTCTAGAAACGCCACTCTTCCAGCTTTCGCTGTGACTGTGCTGCGGTTTCAACGCAGGCCTGGTGTTTTTTTTTTGTAGCGTATACCCTCCCCGCAATTTGAACCATCGCCCTTTCGGTTTCGAGCTTAAAGGGACACTAAAGAGAAACAATGGATCGATAAATTGTGCTCTAAGAACTCTAATGTCGTTAATTTCGCCATCGTATATTTATTAATAGAGGAGATAATCATGTTAAAAGTTTCATTTTTAAATTTCGCGCCGAAATCTACCAGCGTGACGTCACGAATTTCAAAGTGTATTTATCGTATTTTGGTTCCACTAGCTCAACAAAATTACCCCAAACTTGGTATGTTAAGTCTATGGCCCCCTCAGAGAACAATGTACTTCATTTTTACCGATTAGGAACTACGTAGTCTCTAGTAGGCGCCGTCAAAACAAGTGACGTCACGGCGAATGGTGCGGAAACTTCAAGGTGGCAAATCAGTTCTGCGGAATCCCGCAAGGTGGCGGAAGGGTTAAGAAAGGGAAAATAGACAACCACCCGTTTTGTAGCACGAAGCCACTAGGAAATCCATACGGATTTCTCAGAAATAAAGCCTCTTAGTTACCGAAAAATTCGTCCTGGTCCGGAGAACGAACCCGGGACCAACGCCTATCCGGGGCGGTCGCTCTACCGGACGAATTTTTCGGTAACTAAGAGGCTTTATTTCTGAGAAATCCGTATGGATTTCCTTGTGGCTTCGTGCTACAAAACGGGTGGTTGTCTATTTTCCCTTTCTTAAACTTCAAGGTGGCGTCGCCATCCACATTTCTTTTTTTTTTTTTTTAGCGTTTTTTCGCTTACTAAGCGTCTTCTCGCAGCAAGCGTGGTATTTTTGGTATCGTGAAAGAATACTTTACTGATATGAGAAAAATCGTTTTGATCTTTAGTGTCCCTTCAACGCCTCAGCGACTCGGCTAACGGAACGGCACAGCCAACAGTGCTTACACGTTGGTCTGTACATTATTGCCGCGCATAATATTAAAATTATTGCCAGGGTTGTAAGTCCACGCCTCGCTGCAGGTGTCATTTCAAAAATATTTTGGTGTAAATAATCACGAAGGCTTAATGCTATACAAATGTTATATCCTCCCAATTAATGTTATATAAGTCCTTTATTATATAAGAATAAGTCTTTTATTTTTCTACTTTTCAAAATATCCATGCATCACGATAAAACAAATCATAGAAGCATTTTTTACCAAAAAGGCAAGCCAAAAGCCTCAACTCTTGGGTGGAAGATATCCCTCAAATCAATTTTAAGAAAATTAAAGAAAACATTGGAAACGAGAAACTAAATAAGCCCAAGCCCCATTTCATCAATATCTGGCGGATTTTGAAAAATCGAAAAGTACAAGATTTGCAAAGGCTGTAAGCTTAATATTTAGGCCGGAAATGGACCCACAATTGATTTCATCCAAATTCGACGAAACTTTGAAAAACCTAAAAATACAAGACTTCCAAAGGCTATTGCTATTTAGCCCGAAAGTGGCCGAAAAGTGGCCGAGAAGTGTACGAAAGTGGCCGAACTATTAGGCCGAAAGTGGTCCCAACTAGATCGATTCCATCTGATTACGACGAAACTTTGAAATATCGAAAAATACAAGACTTCCAAAGGCTATATATAGACTTACTATTTAGGCCGAAAGTGGTCCCAAGTCGATTTCATCATGATTACTACGAAACTTTGAAAAATCGAAAAATACTTCCAAAGGTTTACTATTTAGGCCGAAGGTGGTCCCAGATTGATTTCGCCTGATTAGGGCGAAACTTTGAAATATCGAAAAATACAAGACTTCCAAAGGCTATATATAGACTTACTTCATACAAATTGGATGAAACTTTGAAAAATTGAAAAACACAAGATTTTCAAAGGCTATAGGCTTACCTTGTTGGTCGAAAGTACACTCCCATTCGCAAAGAAACTAGCACGAACAACGACTATATATAAGAGACACATGAAAACGGTACGAACGCTGACGTTACTCTGAATGTACTTTTTGTTTGAGAAAAATGTGGCGCATGTAGGACTGCGCACATCACCCGAAAATCAGCCGAAATCTGCCAAGAAGTCAACATTGTTGTTCAACTGTGATTGTCATGGCGTTCTGACTTTACTTGTACAAAGGTTAATCAAATATGCTTAATATTATGCCGTCCGAGAGTATCATGCAGCCGATTTGAAAACGTAGCGTTATGCATAAGAGCAGCGTGCGAGCGAACACATGACGTTAGGAACAAACATGTGTATTCCTTCGTATCGTGAACAGCGTGAAAGCACTGTTGTTTTCCATACCACGACATTTTCTCAAAGAGCGCATGATAAGCTCTAACGCGTAATCATTCAGGCACATTTTCTTAAACTAGAAGGAACTAGTTGTCACAGGCGTGCGCACGAAGGGTGCAGGGGGGCGGCCTGATAACCAAGGAGGGGGCGCAAAGTCTGGCGGGTACGTTTACTCATTTATGGTCAACGTTGGCCTGGCCAACATCTCTTAACGAGCAACCGATGTCTAACATTTTTAGCCTGCCCTGTACGGCTGGCCGCCAGCGCTTGTGCGAAGTATACGCAGCCGCGGCTGGTTCACACCAGCGACTTGCAACGGTCGCGCAACTAAGTTAGTCTCAAAGCGACTGGTCGCAAACGGTCGCAAATGGCCGTCTTGGTTGTAAAGTGACTGTTTTGGTTCAGTCGCTCGCTGCTCGATTTTTCAGTCGCGCGACTGCAGTCGCAAACCTCTGAACCAATCAGATGCGCAGAAACAGGACATCAGCCTATTTTACGGGGCAACGGCAATGCAAGCTGTATACGAGCAGACGTGAATTCTATATGGCGACGCATAGGTCGCACGCAGGTGTGAACATCGGTCGCTTTCAGTCGCTTTTTGGCCGCCAGTCGCAAACGGTCGCGCGACCGTTGCTAGTCGCCGGTGTGAATGAGCCTTTACGTGGGGACCTACAAGTAGAAGAGTAGGGAACTAGTGAATTGGTACCGATTCAGTCTAAACTAAGTGGCGACAGCATTGCTCACAAAGGAAGTAGGCACGGTCATTTACCTGAAGCAGCATTATTGCGGAAATTCACTTTAGTGACATTTAGCCATGGTTATAGCACCCTGCAGAAGCTCCGGTGTCTATAACAAGCGACACCCATTCCAGTAACTGCGCTAAGAAAGCATTTCTGACATTCTGCCAAGAATGCTTTTAGTTTCTGCGAAAATTACGCAAAATCTCGCCAAGGTAAGCGTATTCCGAAGATCGACCTTCGGTCAATACGACTCATGCCTTCATATCGTATATCTTGTCATTCGTTCTGCACCCATTTATTTATCTTAGAATGAGTAGAATACGGAACCTAAAGGGGGCGCCACACGTACTCGAACTGGTCGAAAACGACGGCACATCGTTTGCGCCTGGCCTCGTTCGCCCTCGTATTACGCTCCACCGCGCTGTGAGTGTACCTATACTAAGACGTAGTCCACGCCAAAAGAAAACATTTGTGGCTTGACCTGTTAACGCGCTAAAAAGCTCGTTTTTTCATTCCCATCTGACAGTGAACACTCATTAGAATAGCGGTTTTGGTGCTCGGCTACTGAAGACTGGAAGTACAACCAGCGAGAACAGCAGAGTCAGATATATATAAATACGATAGTGATAGAGACAGCGTGCACTTCCGGGAACACCGCTGTGTATACCTAAAGGATATCGCTCCCCTTCGGGTCCATTACGGTATACAGGGATGAACGAACTCCTTTCCCCGTAGCAATGCTACGTAGTCGTCTCGTAACCTTCATAAAAAGAAGGAAAAGTTGCGCGCGCAAGACAGGAGGTCCTTTCTTTCTCGCTATGCTCGCCCATCTGCGCAGCGTAGCGCGAGGCATTGTGCAAGGCCGCCGGCGCTTCCTCGTAGGCTTTTGCCGCTGCCGCTACTTCAACACCCCCCCCCCCTTTGGTAGTGGATGCCGGCATTTTATTTTTGAGCGAAAAAGCCCCCGAGGCGCCCCACCCTGGGCTCGTGCCGATCGTGTGCCGCGCGTTGTTTGCCATAACCACCGATTTCTCCCCCCCCCCCCTCCAGTATTCGTACAACCAACGTCCTCCCTTGCCCTCTGTTCTCTCTCAAATCGCTCGCTCGTTCGTTCCTTTTGTCGGGTAAGGAAAAATAAATGTTTCCGCCTTATTTTTTAAGGCTTTGTGCCGCGTCATACCCCTCGCGGGACTTTGTGAACCGCGGGTTAGAAAAAAAATAATAAAAAAGGAGGAGGCGGTGAGCGTCTCGCATTGCTTGCCGCGCCTATCCTCCCCTCCCCCCTCCCTGAACTCCCGCCACCGCGCCGCGCTTACAACTTCGGTACTGCGCGCCATGCCGCCGCTGCTTCGATTGAACTCTGGCGTGGCAGCACTGAACTGCACCGGCGACGACGACGCACAAACAGGCAGGAGGCTGCGCGATAAAGAAATGCTCGAAAAATAGAGAAAATGCATAGGAGGGCAAAACAGGGATAAATCAGGCAATCTGCCGCTCCTCTCTGAGCCTGCTGCAGCCTCCGCGATTTCGAGGAAAAGCCTCGCCCACTGAATCCGAGAGCACCCGCTGCACCAACCTCCTCGCCCAACGTCCTACACTGCACTCTCGTTGTCCTCCTCCTTTATTTTCTGCACACGCTTGTGTGTGTGCGTTTTTCTTTGCCTTCATCCTGTCGTTATGGACGAAACTTAAATGCGCGCAGAAGCCCTCGCTTTTCCAAGACTGCGTCGATCCGTCGTTCTGTTTGATGCCTCACTTCGTCACGTTTTCCTGGCCACCTTTTTTTTTTTTTTTTTGCCTCTGATTCCAAAACGTCCTCCAGTCTAGGCGCATTTTTCACTGGACCAACCGTGTGAGCGGGGAGCGAGATCGCCCCCGGAGTTGTGTGTCATTCGTTAGAGTCGGATGCAGTAAATACTACGGCGACCGCTTTGCAAAATCGCCGCTGGTGACTCAGTTTTTGGCCGGGATGCTGGTTCTCGCCCTCGGCGAAGATTTGCAGAGGAAAGCGTACGATTCCTGAATTCCTGCGTTCTGCGAGGCGACCATATATATAGCCTGGCACGCTGTCCTCAGTATCAGTTGTGATCATTACACTGTCACGCAAGTTAACATGTAAAGCGCAAAGCTTCATGATATACGTGTGAATTGCCGCTTATTTGCATGTGAATGTGTAATAAATGAGGTTAGCGCTTCCCGATTCACTGTGGGAAATAGAGTGTCCAAGAAGACAATGGCGAAAAGACCCGTGGATACCTTTCAGATGCTGCGCAAGGCTTTAAGGACTAATTTAACTAATCTAAACGTGCCATTATATCATTCGCTGACACACACACACACATATATATATATATATATATATATATATATATATATATATATATATATATATATATATATATATATATATATATATATATATATATATATATATATATATATATATATATATATATATAAGACTGGAGCCTGAGCAGAAATTGTTGACGTTTCTTCTACTGTATTTAGTGTTCCTTAACTAAATTATGGTGGTTGTTGTTTCAAAGCAGTACAGTGGGTGTTATCAGAATGCCATAGAGCTCAGGATGAATTTTGAGCGCCATAACAGTTCGTTAAAAAGTACCTAAATCCACGGTCATGGTTCAATGCTCGTGTGGTCTGGTCCCTTATTTTGTCCGTGTCCGTTTGCGCTGTTGAACCATGAACGCTATCCAACTCGCCAATTTTCTATCCTTAAATCTAAGTAAACAAGCGTTTCCTACAGATCGAACCCTTCGTAATTCGGCTGCCGTCGCCGATAATTGAACCCAAGGCCTATAGTACTCAGCAGCAGAATTTCATATATGCATCCAGGGCCACCACCGTGGGTTTGAGTGTCACGTAGGGCGACGACGCACTGTCTCGCACCTTCGTATGCTATTATACTTCATAGCTCGACCTGCGTAAAGCATCGACGAACCTGCACTCGCGACGTTTGAAAATCTCCTTTCGCGCGCCCGCGCATCGCCGTCGAAAGCGGATGCGGCGAACCCGGAGCCCGGATCCCGTTCCGGGAAACTGGCATCGGCTCCCGGCGCGCCCCACCGCCGGAGGAACGGCTTCCTGCTGCTCCGGGAGAGCAGCAGCCAGCGTATTTTTCACCGCCACGGGTGCAGCGGTGAACGGCCTCTGCGTGGCCCCTTAACGGAAGCCGCTGGTCTGCCGGTGCATGCTGATCACCGACTCGCTTCGGGCCGATGGTGGTCACCCTGACCGCACATATGCACCGTGTCCCCCGGGGACGCCTTCTCGCGTAATGGGTGCGCATCCCCCTCTTGCTGTTGCTTATTTTTTTCGTTTTTCCGCAGTGGCCAGTGCGCGCAAAACACACGGGATGGTGGCAGCGGCAGAAGGAGTGCGCGGGGTTCACCCACGCTTTGTTTTCGCGTTTTCGTTAGCCCTTTCCGAGTTCGACGGAGTAGAGCTCGCACCCTCCTGTAGGTGGCGGGCGTAAATGATGGCGCGCCAAGGGAGGTGGGACGGCGTCGTCGGTTCATTTCCCGGGTGCAGGCTGGGGTTGTGCTGCGGGATTCCGTTAGTCGGCAAACGCAGAAGGAAGGATAAATAGTTGGGCTTCACACTCGCGGACCAGCAACAATGCAGTTTCCTGAGTTAGCGACCATATTGAATGCGCAACAAGGGGGAATGCATCGGTATCGAGCGCGTTCTGCGGCGCGTTTAACACACTTTTGTTGGTGGTTTACGGGGTTTAACGTCCAAAACCGACTCATGCTATGAGAGACCCCGTAGTGGGCTTTTAACACACTTTTGCGGCGTACTGGAATTGGTGGATAATGTCCCTGCAACCG